>NW_004567135.1:955182-967926 GCF_000260355.1 Condylura cristata | reverse complement strand
CGCGCCTTGGTGCTTGCGGAGCGGCTTGTCGCTCTGCCCTTCCCGCCCCTTCGCGGCTGATGGCGCGTGATGTTCCCGATGGCTTCAGTTTGCGCTTTGCTGCGCGGTTTCTCCTGGCCCGGGTTTCTCAGCCACCGCCGCTGGTGGCCCGCGCAGTGGGCTCAGAGGCCTTTTCTTCGGCTGTGTCTTTCCAGTCGCCCCCCGCTGGCCCTGGGTCTATGAAACCCCGTGACAGTGTTGGTCCTTGCGCATGGCCTTTCCCGCTGGCATTTCTAGCGGTGCGGCTCGGGCAGCGTGACGGCGGTGTGAGCTCCGCCTGCCGGGTCGCAGCCTTTGGGGCGGGGGCCGCTGCCAGGAGGGCCTGGGGGACGTCCCTGCGCTCTCGCTAAAACAGATGCTTTGTGCCGCAAAACTGTTATTTAGCAACTAGAGTTCTGGTGCTCATTCAAAGGGCCTTAATGTAGCTTCAGAATATATATATATATAGAGAGAGAGAGAGATCTTCCAAAATAGCTAGAATCTTGAGGTGATTGTTGCTATTTTAATAATTCTGATGAGTCAGCATCTCTTCACAGGTTACATCGAAAGTGTGACAGTGAAATCTAAGATCTGATTTGCACTTAAAATTCTGTACGTTTAAACAAATACCGTATCATTTCTATAAAACTGGGTAACATATATATATACGTTTTTATATGTAATCTGGTCATAGATCACAATCCATAAGAATAATGCTTATGATTTGGAAGAAAATGTAAATATTGGCTAGCTTTTTTTAGTTTTATTTAACCCTTAGCCCCTACAGCAAAATAGGAAGTAGACATCTTCCCAAAAGTCTCTCTTGAGTTTCATATTCCCTACGTCTTAACCTAAAGTGCTTTTGTAACTATTATTTTCCATTATCAGTTTTTAGTACAGTGACATTTTAAGTGCTCCGATACACAACACAAGAAAAATTGCTTGAATTAAAATACTTGGAAACTTCTCATTGAGGTTAATTTTTTAAAGAAAAATGCTCCATTATCAGGTTAGATCTGTATGTCTATAAATTAATATTTTTATGTCACCACTACATAGAACTGCACTTAGCATGCCCTTCTGGATTGCATTTCTGGGCCTCCCTGGGGGGGCAGTGGTTAAAGCGCAGCACGACAGAGCTGTCCACAGCTACCACAACATGAGTTCGATCCCCGGCCAGGGAGCGACCCGCAGGGTGCGGCAGCCCCCTCCTGTCTCCCCGCCGCCCCCTCAGCAGTGGGTTTCAGTAACTCCGCCTGTTCTGCTCCCCGCTCTGTCTCTGGGGCGTCCTCTCACCCCCTGCGCCTCTGGCCTGTGCCCAGCTCTGTGTGCATCAATAAATAAGCCTTTAAAAAAAATAGAAAAAGGGGCCCTCCCTGGTGGCACAGCGGGTTAGAGCGCAGCACTGAGAAGCTAAAGCCGCTTCCGCAGGAGTTCGATCCCCGCCTGCCCCAGAGGTGAACCCAGGGCGCGGCAGACCTCTCCTGACCCGCCCGCTGCTCCCCTCAGCAGTGTGCTTCGTCGATCTGCCTGTTCTGCTCCCCGCTCTGTCTCTCTGGCCTGTACCCCAGTTCTGTATGAATAAATAAATAAATCTTTAAAAAATGGTAAAAGGGACTTTTACTGAGTATATGCTTCTCGAGGTTGATTAGTAGGACGTTTCTTGTTTAAGTCACATAGCTGCTCTGTTCCGTGCGACCATAGCAGTCAGCTGGTCCGGCTGCTCCAGCTAGGTCTTCCAGTATTATGTTGAATACTAGTGGATGAAGGCAGAGATCCTTGGCTTGTACCAAATCTTAGAGAAAAACGTTTTAGGTTTTACCATTGAATGTGATATCTGCTGATGGGTTGCCATATTTAATCCTTATTATATTGAACTATTCCCCATCTGTTCTCATTTTTGAGTGCTCTTAGTCTTCGGTATGTGGGGAATTTCATTGATCAATATTCAGATGTTGAACCATCCTTGAAACCCTGGAAAAAAATGCCACTTGGTCCTGATACATGATTCATTTAATGCATAGTTTAATTTGTTCAGATTTTAGTTCGACATGTGCCTCCTGTTTTCAGGAGTGTTGGTCTGTTGTTTCCCTTTTTCTTCTGCTTCTGCCTGCTATTGGTGTCATGATAGTGTTGCTTAAGGCCTAATATCTACACTGACAAATCGCTAAGGCCAGGGTACCTGTGAAATGTAGAGGGCTTAGGAAACAGCTGACCTCGGAAAGTGTCTGAAATACGGATGGACAGAAAGCATAGTTTATTTTACTTACTTTGCTACGATTTCCCCAGGGCATAAAAATATTTTTAAGTATCTTACAAATATTCTTTAAATAATATACCAGTTTATTCTCATTTTTGTTTTGTTGTTACAGTCTTACAGATTTTTAAAACAGGTAAAAAAAGATGGAGACTGCATGTTAATACCATAAAGCAAAGCACAGCACACAGTGGTTTAAAACCTTTTCCTTTCAACACTGCCATGATAGGTGGTTGTGCTCACCGCAGAGACGGCTAAAAGGCACGGCCTGGCGGAGCCAAGTGGCAGTATGTGGTGAAGTGTGCCCCTGGAGCTGCGGGGTTGAAGCGAATAAACAGCCCTCCTCCGTTTTATATAATGCAGGATGATAATTGCATTTGCAGAAGTAATGGACAGTAGATAAATAGAGAGAAAAATAATTTCCACTTCAGCGACCTGCAGAGAAATCATGCAGCATCGTCTCGCAGCAGAAAACCTCAGCGGAAGACTTGCGTTCAGAGGGCAGAAACGGGCTGTGTGGGCACGTCCGCCTCACGTTGTCACGAGCGCTGCATAAGACCGTGTCCCGCGGGGCTGCCCGGGACAGTGATGTCCACGGGGACAGGCCATAAATCCGGCCCTGCTGCTCTGAGCTGTACTAGGGTTGAGGGTAATCGTGTGAAGCTTAAAAATATATTGGTAGCACGACCTCATGGCCCCATGAGCTCAACATGAAAAGAAAGTCGTGAACACAGAAAGTCCCCGCTTTATCTGGGGGTCGCCAGGGACACACGGAAGCCGCACAGTGCCCCTTGGCGGAGAGGGCGATCTGACAGCGTGTCGCCCTGTGAGAGGCGGTGACGGCCTCTCTGCTTTTCCTGTGCAGCTCTTTAGCATATGTGAACAAGTAATTATTCTTTCGTTTATTCTGTGTTGTAGTTATTTTTAAAATGAGCGGAGAGTTTTTCATGTGGGTTCTTATATTCCCCAAGTTACCTACAGCATGTCATCATCATTTTAGCACTCTGCCAAAATTGCTCAGCTGGTAAAGATAAATGGAAGAAAAGGTGCAGTTTTGATTCTTTTAGTGGAAGAAAGTTATGCCAACAGGTGACTGAAACCAGATACTCAGTTCCCCAACCACAGGCTCTAAGTAGGTCTCCCTGTCACATAGCCGAACAACCCGTATCACGACATACCTGGCGCTAAAAGGGAAGAGACCTGGTTGAATTTTGAACTATCTCATCATTAATTTGTTAAAGCGCACTGCTCTCAAATTAACAGATTCTTAGGTGTCTTTAGATATGCCCTGTAAGATTCTCCATGACTTCCACGCCTTACAAGTATACTTAGGGTAATTACTCACTCGCTAGACAAGGCAACCCAAGTGAAAACTTGCCAGGGGACCATCTTCTAGCATAAACTCCAAAAGAGCATTTAAAGTAGGGTAGTGGGAGACACATTATGGCCAGAGTCTGACTCAGTGGAAGTCTGAAGTCAACATATCATAGGACCAGCGCCTCTCTTTCCTTTAACTGCGCTAACATTGATTTACAGCACTGCCTGTCACTCAAAGGAATGTCACTGTAGAACAGACATTGTGTGATGCACCGTCTATTTACCTGAAATGAGATTTCATTTCTAGTACCTACACATACTATTTTTAAAATCAATATAAACCCTAACCTAATATAAATGAGAAAATAGAAATAATTTATAACAAAACAGTATGAATTCCAAGATACTAATATTTGAGCAACACTACTGAAATATGTGATGCAGCAGTGAGATGCCTGCAATTTTATTTAATAACTTAGGCAACAAGAAAATTGAGATCGATGATTTTTCTTATGGTGGTGAGGAAGAAACTTGAATGAGTAGAGTACTTAAAGTAAATGAAAAGAATGAAGATGAATAACACAGACATCTAGAAAGAAAAGATACTTTCAGTCACATACTTTCAGAGAAAAGGGGAAGGACAGAGAGACAGAGCACATTAAAGGGTGTGAAAGGGTCAGAGAGATGGAGTAGGGAATCAGTCTATAAAAGAAAAGCAAGATCAAAATGAAGATAATTTCACTTAGGATCTGGGGTAGAAGTGGCTTAGCCTGTGGGTCAGACAGTATCAGCCTCGCCCTGACTTACCCGCCCCAGGCCAGGGGGTTAGATTTCGACTCTGAACGTGCTCTAAGAGTGACTTCCAGCATGTGCTGGGTGGTAGTTTTGCTAACGTGTAAAAAATGCCTCCTGGCACCACTCCTGCTCACAGGAAGTGCTCAGGACCAGTAAATCCTCTGTGTGGAGAAATCACAAATTGTGTTGGCAGTCTCTGCCTTCTCCCAAAGCAACACATCTCGAGGTGCACTTTCGTTCCCCGTGAACAAGAATTACCCACTCCCCAAATTCTCAAAAAGTTCAAAAAGCATGTCACCCATCAGGCTATCACTCTAGTATAAATTGCTTGGCATAAAGTAAAAACATACTCAAAAGTACTTTCACTTCACAAGGTAACTGAGTTTGAATTGCTTAAGTGTATAAAATAAACTAAAAATCAAATCAAAGTTTCATTCTACAAGGGATTTTACTGAGATCTTTCATTCCTAGCAATTGCCTGACTGTAAAATCCATTACAAGTGTAAAGACCTCCTTGATTAACACTCCAGGGAACCTAAAACTGTTCACAAGCCAAAAATGCTGAATAGAGAATCGAATAAATGAGGTCTCACAGGTTGAAAGATTTAGCAATGCCGTTAGTAATTGTATGCAGAAAAAGAATTTACAAATCATGAAAATTACCAAATGTGTCACAAACTTTATTTTTCTGTAGGTAAGCATATCTGCCTAGACCTAGAGAGCGGTAAGAGATAGTGTTTTCTTTTGTGTGTTGTGAACTATGGTAACAGTTTTGCAAGTTCCATTGTGTTCAAGATCTAAGCAGGTTGAATTTATTGAGCAGAATTGTGATTGCAGCACTAACATTTGGTTTCTGAATGTCTTCTCAGTGAGGAAATCTTTTGGGTGATTATCTCAAGATGTTATTGCTGCTAAAGGAACAGAAAAATGGAGCAAGGTAGAAATAGAAGCAGAGGTCAGAAGCTGCAGTAAAAAATGGGGTGGCACACACAGGTGACCATGTGTTGTGGGGAGAGAAAAAGTGAGACAAACAGCAGGTTTTATGTCCGCAGAGAAGTTGGAGGTGTGAAATTCTAAGCTCCCACCCGTCAGGGACTCTTTTACATAACATATCCTCTCTAAAAATAGCAAATGCAGCTTTTTAAACATATTCTAAAGTATAAAAATATAAAATGCAATTAACTAAGATTGCCTGCATTGTTTTGGACCTAAAGGTATTATGTGAATTAGAAGATCAAAGGTTCTTTAATCATCTCCAAGTCTTGAATGAATATGAAAACCAGTCCAACCTTCGTTTCACAGTTCGTAACCCTCCTAGCATCTGCCGTGACATACCTCGCCTTTTATTCCTGCCTTGATAAGCTAAATATAAAAGATCGTGAAATAGATGAAAAATCCGTATTCAGTAATCTGTAATCTGAAAATCAGTATTTTTACACTGGTTTTTAGATTATGAAATTAGACACCTTTTTTATTTGAGGTGCATATCTACTACCGGTTTATTTCACTGCTTAGCTGAAAAACTGACTGCGCCGTCCCGCATTCCAGCAGACAGCATGGTAGCGTGTGCTGAGCCAAGTCCTTGTGCACCTGCAGCGTTACACACGCCCATGCCTGCCTGTGTTCATGGCAGCTGTGTCCGTAGCTCGGTACAGAAATAACCTAAATGCAGACAGAGTCCAGTGAATGAGGCACAATGGAAAACTAGTCAGCTACAAAAAAAAGGCAAACGGGGGTCACCGTCGACGACAGGGTGGGCTGGCGGGGACGGAGCTGAGCAAAATATATCCGAAGGAAAAACAGATGCTGGCTGGTTTCACTGATCTGTGCAATACAGAGAAACGAATCACAGGGTCATCAGAACCCAATCCATAAACATCCCTAATTGAAACAGTAAATCAGTTCAGTGAAGTTGCAGGCTATAAAATCAATACACAAAAATCAATTGTCTCCCACATGCAAGCCATGAGCTAGAGGGGGAAAAATATCAAGAAAACAATCCTGTTTACAGTAACACCAAAAAAAGAAAAAAGAAGTAATTACCAGTAAATCTAATAAAGGAGGTTAGTGACCTATGCAAAGAAGACTTTCAAACAGGAGAAACAGTAAAGGGGAAAATAGTCTCCATTCACGGATTAGAAGAATTAACTTTTCAAAATGGCCATCCTACTCAAAGTGACCACAGTTTCAGTGTAACTCCATGCAAATTTCAGTGGCATTCTTCAAAGACGTAGAGCATACATTGAGCCCTGACTAGAAGCGTGAAATATGTAAGTAAAGATAAATACACTTAATCAAATATATTAAATAAAAATACTTGACTATTTTTTATTTATTGCTAAAATAAATCATGAGCTGATCCCCTCAGACCAATACCAATCGGGAAGATGAAGATAATACTAATGAAAATTACTAAAACCGTCAACGGCTGGTTATCTGCACACCTGTAATGGGTAATCACTCAAATTGCATCCTCTTTTCCAATACTGTATATTTTGTAAAGTAAAAAGATGAAACTGTAGTTCCAAATATTTAACTGTAACGTCTGACTTAGGTATTACAGACTGAAAGAAAATTCCTGCAGCTTGTTGAGCAGCCTCCTCCGGAGAAAGCTGCTGACCTGACAGATGCAGAGGCTTGAATCAGCAAAAAGAAAAAATTTGTTTTGCCCTGCACACGCCACGCAGTCAGCTGGCTTGGAGACCCGCCCTGCCCTCCCTTCACACGGGCAGAAGCACAGCCCAGCCCAGCCCAGCGGGGAGAGGACGCCTTGTAGGGCTCAGTTCTTTGCTCCTCACATAGACAGGCACAGCCTGACTCTGCCCCTGCGGAGTGACTTTCTTACTGTATGCAGCCGCCTCTTCCCTGCCACTGTCTGCCGGGGCGCACTGAGGCTCTGCCAGGCCCGAAGGGGGCGGCACCGGAGGACTGTTGACGGGCATCCGCAGGTTGGGACCCTCGGTTGGTCCTAAATAACCCTTCAGTGAATTCCCCTGTGATTGCTGACGACGCCAGAAGGGTGCCGCAGCTGCGAGTGGCAGGACCGCTGGTCTCCCGCCGAGGGAGTCACTGCCGGGTGCAGCGGGCTGCTGGAAAACAGTCTTCGCCATTTGTCTTTGCTGAGTTTCAGCTTGAGCTCCAGATTTACTAGTTTTTACTAGAAATACAGAGGGTAACTTTATGATTGAATTACCAATCTCTACTATTTGGATTTTTATTACTTTTTTGAAGCACAGAGAGTCAACTCATGTAGAATAAGTTCAACCCCAATAAAGACTCATTGGAACAGTTAATGAAAAAATGCAAGGGCAGAGAATTGCAGTCTCCCGTCGTTCATCTTCCTGGATGTGTATCTGCATGATTTTCTGCAGCTGATGATTTTTTTTTTCCCTATCAAACAGCTCCCTTGATTATATCCAGCAGGGTCAGCTACTTACAGGAAACAACACCCTGTATTATCACCAACTCAGAAATCTCTTCCAACATCTCTTATCTGTTTTGGGTCAGGTTTCCTGCATCCTTCTTGAACCAATCCCAGCAAGCCGCTTGGTGGCGTCTTGTAATAATAGCAGCTCTCAGCTGGCCATGCCTCATGGCACAGAAGGTGTCTGCTTTGCCCTTAGAGACCAAGCCAGCAGATGTGGCCCAGGGCGTCACTGCCACCTGAGCAGTTAAACACGTGACCCTGCTTGGCTCGGTGTTCGGTAGAAGACAGAAAACGGTCACCCGTTTCTTTTGCATCGGTTCTTAAAGGAACGCCGGATATCCATATGCAAAAGAGAAAAATAGACACTTTTACCTTATCCAATATATAAATACTAACTAAAAATGGGTGAAAGACATAAACAGGGTTTGGAAATGTACGCACAGGAAAGAATTGTGTCACTTTGGATTTGGCGTTGATTTCTTGGCCCTGGCTCCAATAGCTCAGGCAACAAAAGCAAAAACAGACAGATGGAACCACGTTAAGTCTCAGAATGTCTGTGCAGTAAAGCACACAGCCATTAGAGTGTGAAGACACCCAGGGTGGAAGGCGATACTGGCAGATTATATTATCCGGTGTATACATGTGTGTACATATATAGTTTATATATTATATATATATATATATAAATGTATATAATTACATGCAAATATATTAATATGTATTACAGACAAATATATTAATATAATATAAATGTATCTATATTACAGATATAGATAAAAAATCTGATCGCTAACCATTAGCCTACATAGATAGCTCCCAGGACTCCAGAACTAAAAATCACAAAATACAAGTAAAAAATTCATGTCTCCAAAGAAGAGAAAGAAATGGACAACAAGTGGTGGTTACCATGAGCAATTAGTGAAACACAAATCAGAACATGAGCCTTCAACTCACGCCCGCCCGGGAGCTGGTATTAAATAAAGGATCCTGGGTGGGGAGGACGTGCATAATGTGGATGATTTGTGCGGTTAGTGGGAATATAAAGCATTGAAGTCACTATGGAAAACATATGGAGGCTCTTCACAGAACTAAAAATAAAGTATCCAATCCCTAGAACATTGGTTGAAAATTAAAAAGGTTTCATTTCACAAGAACAGAGAACTGTTATGGAGGGAAGTTTCCCTGAAGCCTATGGAATGAGGACGGGCACTACACCTTGGGGCTCTGGGTGACTGAGCGGAGGGGATGGTTGCCAGGGTGATACCGAGAGGGAAAGACACCTGTATTCTGCGGCGCACAAACCATAGGGGGTGGAAGGTCCGTTTCTGCCCACATTTCAGATGTATCATCCCATTCAGTTTCTGTATAACCATTCTTTGTGGCAATCACTTTTATTAAAATACTTTAATTTTATGTATGATTGGGGACACCTAGCACTTTTTAATTTACTTCCTAGAGTAAGACTTTAGAATAACTATCTTAAAGATGTTCAGAGAGCTCAAAAACAAATCTCAGAAAATATTCTGTACAAAGTCAAACTATGTGCAAATAAAATGGAAATTTCGGTAGGTAGAAAACACAGAAGAGAACCAAGATTCCAATCTGGAGTGAACAAGTAAAAAAAAATGAAATCAAGAATCTACTAGAGGACTTAAAAAATCAAATCTGAACATTTGAATATAGAACTGGCTCGCTTAAACATGAACAGCGGGCACACATACGGAAACAGAGTCAGGAGGAAACACTGCCGGAAAGTGAGTGTAGGCAGAAGAAACTCTGCGAAGGGGCCCGAAGCACACGTGAGGAGCGATGGGAAAGAGATGTCTGACAAAATGACGCTCGTAGAACTTCCCAGTTTGGGTGAATGCAAACAAGCAACAGACTCAGCAACCCCAAGCAGGATAAATTTAGCGACCGCCCATACCAACGCATCTGATAATCAAATTGCTGAAAGACAAAGAACTCTAAATGCTAAGAGATGGCTGTTACTTATTACAAGGATCCCCAAAAAGGTCATAAGCAAGTTTCTCATCAGAAAGAAGTCTCAGGTGCTGGGTTGATAAATTGGAAGTGCTGAAGAGAAAAAAAGAACATGCAAATCAAAAATCCTCTGACTTGCAAAAGTGACCCTCAGAATAGAGGGGAAATGCAGGCATTGCCAGATAACCAAAAGCTGAGGCGTTTGTCACACTAGAGCTCACCTAAAGAAGCACTAAAAGGAGTCCTTCAGGCCTAAATGGATGGGTTCTAACCACAGCTGAAAGCTAGATGCAGAAGTAAAGGGCTTTACTAAAGATACACAGACATGAATAAAAGAAAAGTTTCAAAGTACTCTACTGTCTGTTTCCTACATGACTTAAGAATGTACATAAGAAATGAAGCTAGTTTAAGCTGTAACATTAATTATGGAAAGTGAGTGGTGTTAGAATGATATAGAAGTAGATTTTTTTTTATAAGATCAGTGTTAACTTGGTATAAATTCGAATTACAGTGTTACAGCTTTAGGATGTAACTGTAATCTGCACGTAGTATACTGACTAAAAAACACTATAGAACGTATACTTAAGGAGATGGGAATGAAATTAAAATGTTTTATTACAAAACACACACACAAATAGACACAAAAGAAGTAATACCGGAAATGGGGGACAAAAAGAGGAATATATAGTACAGAGAAAATGAATGGCGACCTGCTGAGGTTCTTCCTCTAAGCGCCAGTGGATTAAACTCTCCACAGGAAAGCTAAAGAGAGGAAGAGACGATTCATTATAGTATAGAAATGTAGCTATTTTGGTCACAAAAATAATATTTTTAAAAGTACTTGGTATCTATCTCTGGATCCCACTAAGCCCTACCCTTTAAGACCAGCCTCGAACGCAATAATGGCAGATAAACTTTGGAAGATACAGATTTTTCTATCAACCTTCTACCAATACTAAAGCACTGAAATTTTAGCCAACAACTGATCATTTTACTGAACGCATGAGTATGTGCCCCAAAGTAGGTAAAGTATTGTAAGTAATGACTCCATAGAAGTACTCAAGCAACCTTTCCCCCCAAGAAGTACCTCATTTTCTTTTCTTCTTTTGAGCACCTGCTTTTATCAGGTCAGAAAATATGACACAAACTGATTTAACAGTAAGGGGTGTTTCTTACCTCACTGCATTTAGAACTTTTGGCAAGGTACATACAGACCAGGCTAGTTTGAGAATCCAAAGATGTAGTTCCACCCCTAACTCCAGGATGGTGAGGTTACCTTCCATTGTCACACGAGAAGTTCCCAGCATTCTGTTTGGACACGGTACTTTTCTGCAGAAGCTTTTGCAATTTATAGTATGTCAGATTTTAGATAGGAGTGAATTATGCAGCAAATACCTCCCAACCACATAGACATTCTGAAGATTTATAAGCCAAAATCTTATTTTGGCGTCTTTAAGCCTAATTCAATTCAAAAAGTCAATTCTTGATGAGGGTTTAGCCTTGACAAGGGAGTCAACTTCATTTCACCTGAGTGTCTATTAAGAAGAAGAATAAGGTACTTAAATGAAAAGTAATATAACTTTACCTAGGGCAACTCATAATGTTGCCAATATAATATCCAATATTAATATAATATTAAAAATCACCAACTTTAATTTCCTTCTAAGAATTTAAGAAATTAAAAGAAATCTGACTTGGGAGCCAGATCTCACTCATTCTGGGTCCATCATTCTCCATTCATATAAATTTTGATAAGTTTTTAATCTTCTTGACACTGTATTAACATATTTGTAGAAGGAGAATAAAATTAATAGCGCTTAATACTCTTTAGATGTTGAGGATAGAACAGATAATATATCTAGTGCACATTATAAATTATAATGTGTTACACAAATCTAAATTATAATTATTAAGTTTTACTCCCATTGGCTTACCAGTTGTCATTCCCAGTGGATAAGTCTGTTGCCAGTGGATAAAGTTAATGAAAACGTAGGTTTCATTTTTTAAATAACCAAACTTCCAGAGAATAAAAATATGTGTGTAGGAGTAAAAATGACTTGGGGGGTGGGGTAAGTCCCTGAAGGGAGCAGAGCGGGTCAGTGGTAACCGATGGTGGAAGGCAGCCGGACTTCTGTGAGGCGCCGTGACATTCTGACCTGAAAGCAACACGCTGTCACAGACGAGCTGTTACTCGATGAAAAGGAAAACTGGGGGGGCGCTTACTCCGCAGACGCGTCGGAGATGGACATTTCCCTCCCGTACTTGTGCGGTGGTCTCGGGTCAGCCCGCGGACCGGCGGCGTGAGCAGCTAGCCGCGGCCAAGTACACAGACAGACGCAAAGGACGCGAAGCGCCGAGTGTGGGAAACGCGGTGTTGCTTGCACCTGTGTCCACACCGAGGGAATGAGCAGGAAGACTCACCCTTGTCTCCACACGTTCGAAATAGTGAGAGGCGGTATGGACACACGTTTACGGCTCCACGCAGCACAGACACGGAGCCTGAACTCAGAAAAAAATGGATTCATGCTCTGGCCGTGAGATGACTCCACGCGCATGCTTGGGCCGCTCGGCGAGTCACTATCCGAATGCTGCTCCTGACCATGACCCTTATTCTGGCGGAAGAAAATGGTGTATGAATGTGATAAAGTGTCTTGGATCAGAAGCACACTAGTGACTTCAAATGATGAGTCCCTTACATGTGAGCTTACAGGACTTTGGGTAGTAACGATCATAAAGTCTGGAGGGGGTGGAATGACTCAGCATGATTTTCAATTCTTCCGTAATAAATAAAGTTATCTATTGAAGAGCAAATAAATCCAGAGTATCATTTGCCTGAAACCTAAGAAGTCTGATCACATCAGTGTACCAGCCCAGATATATGTGAGCTCTCCTTTTGTTTTCTAAGCAGCAAAAATGTTACTCACTTTTTAAAGTACTTACAGAGCATCTT
>NW_004567135.1:944943-954887 GCF_000260355.1 Condylura cristata | reverse complement strand
GGGTTGGGGGGCTGCTTTAGGTTTTTTAATGCATCGTTAGGGAGAAAGCTGAGATTAAAAAAAAAATGTTATCTAACCTTGACGCGTGATTTTATTCAAAAGTGGCAGTGCAGTTAGAACTCCTCAGATTGGTCCGCTGAATTTTTATCAACCGAGGCAATTTGAACTGTTGTCAAAGCAGTGCCCCAATTTAAATCATTTCAGTGTGGTTTAATTTATTTCATTCTTTAAGACAAGATCATAGCACTCCATATAGTTCCTAATTAAATTGGCTTTCTATAAGCTAACAAAAGATCCTGATTGGAAAAATCTGGATTTTCAATCAAATTCAATTTATGGTTCCAGAATGGTAGAATTTCTCATCACTTTTAAGATATATGAAAGCCCAGTTTTTTTGAATGTTAACTTTCCTCCTTTTTCCTTGTTCGTTCAATAGCACATTACATAAAACTTTTAAATTTTCTTTTTAAGTGACTCCACAAACTAAGAGAACATTTTTTGAAGTGAGGAAAAATACCTTATAAAGGAAAAGGAAAATGAATTTTGAAAAAGAAGGCACAAAACCTTGTTTGCTTTTGTACTTTGATACAAAAACAAAGAACAGTTTTTATCAAAAAATATCCAAAATTCTGTTGGAGAATATTTGCTTTTATAACGTCCTTTCTTCCATCAAGATTTATAAGAAGTTTATGGTATACTTGAGGTAAAGACTATTGAACACAAAATTGATTACTGTGAGGACTTCTGGTCAAGATATTTGCAAGTTCACATTTGATCCCCACCCTATTCTTCAAATAAAATTGCCAAATAATAATAATTATCATTTTAAAATAAAGTACAGGAAATACTGCAGGCCAAAAATTTATACACCTCAGTAAAATCATATCCTGGTTAAAATAAAACAATTCTTGAGGCCTCCTTGGTGGCGCAGCGAGTTAATGCCAGCACTGCAAAGCTGTCCACAGCCGCCTCAGCGCAAGTTCGATCCCCGGCCAGGGAGGGACCCAGGTGGCGCGGCAGACCCCTCCTGGCCTGCCCGCTGCTCCCCTCAGCAGTGGACTTTGTCAGTCGGCCTGTTCTGCTCCCCGCTCTGTCTCTGGTGAATCCTCTCACCACCCCTGCTCCTCTGGCTGTGTGCATAAATAAATCTTAAAAAGAAAAAAACAGTTCTCAAGAATGCATTTCAGCAAGAAAAAATTAAGCCCAGAGCGAGAAATAATTTATGAGCTATTTTGGAAAATCTCGTTAACTATTACTATTGAAAAATAAAATGCAAAAATAAATTTCTAAACAAAAAGAACAAGTAAAAATTTTACTAGGTGGTTAAAATGGGTCTATTTGTTCAGGAAAAGAAGTTACTAAATAAACTCACAATTTATTAATAACTTTATAAAGGATGCCTTTGGCTTTTCTCTCTGTAATCATTCTCTTGATAAAATGTGTATACACGTAAGGTTTGTTTGCCCCTAAGATAACACTTCCTCACTCATAGCAATAACACATTTCTCCTTGATAATAAAGCCTTGGCATAGCTTTTCTGTAAAGTCTTGGCGTATTTCCAGCTCCCCAACTCGTTACACCTGAGAGAGTAGAGAACGCTCATCCCGGAGCGCCTGATTCATCAGGGAGCAATGCGTGATGAAGCCCAGTGTCGCCTCTTGTAAATATCGTGCACATAGGAAGGAAACCGCTCACAGCGGCCATAGGACTGACATCGGGCCTCCCTGGTGGCGCAGCACGTTAGAGCACAGCGCTGTGAAGCCATTGCAGTCACTGTGGCAAGAGATCCCAGCCAGGGGTGACCCCCAGGGCGCAGCAGACCCCGCCTGTTCCCCGCTGCTCCCTCGGTAGTAGGGTTCAGTACATTGGCCTGCTCTGCTCCCCACTCTGTCTCTGGGGAGTCCTGTCACGCCGCACCTCTGGCCTGTACCCCTGTTCTGTATGCATGAATAAATCTTTTCTTAAAACTACATATACGTGTACATATACATACATGAATAATAATAGAGTGAAATACAACGATGTGTTCTGAATAGTGTAATTTCATATGCATTACTTCATGGGGTAAGATTAATTTCAGTGTATATTATAACGTTACTATCACTAAGAAAAGATACTCATAAACATTGTAATACTCCATAAAACTAAATTCACATTGACCTTGAGATCAAGGGCTATTGGTAATGATGAAGCTTGTATATATAGCCAAGTAAATAATTCAGAGAATTGAATGGTAATTTTTGTACCAGTCTCCAACCAGAAAATTAATTTAATTTTCATTTAGCAGCTTTACAGATACCTTGGAGGTAAAGATAATAGATACTGTAAACATGAAGACCAAGTCATTTTAGAAAATATAGTCTAGAAAATAAGATCATAAAGAAAGAGACCTGGAAAAGAAGGGTGTACTTGCTTCCCGGGGGACAAGCAGTGCAGCATCAGCAGGGGTGACACAAGAAAATCAGTCAGCCTAGTAACTCGCATAATGAGAACTCACACGGTTGTAAAGAAGAATAATGGAGAACTCCAGGACGACTTCTTCTTACAATGTGGGGCGCCCCTGGCAGTTTGGGGGGCATTACTCATGACAGGTGAGAGGGGAAGGTAACGCCGTCCTGGCTGAAAGTACAGACGACGTCTAGACTGTTTCCTGTAGGCCTAGAGTTGACGCGACCCCCAGCCACACTCTCCAGGGCCTCCCAGGAGCGCGCTGGTGGCTTCTTCCCTGGATTAGGCGGGAGCGAAGCCGTGTAGACCAGAGCAGGAGCCTCCCCAGCCCCCAGGACTGTCGGGCTCCCGCAGACAGTATGACCGACCCCCCAGGCCCACGCTTGTTTCCGCTGCCACTGGTACCTGCTGGTCATTTCGGGGTTGACCTCGGTCACGAGCAGTCAGCTGTTCCTGTTTGTTTGTGCTGTTGTGTGTTGTAGTTACTCCACTTTCCCTCGGTGCCGCATAGCATAAAGGTAAGTCAGTGACAGCGACAGTCGCAGGTGGCACTTTGTCCGCAAGCCGCCGGTCGCCCTGCAGCCGAGGCCCGGGCTTCGCCTGGACGGATGAGCGCGTCTCTCCAGCCTCCGCTCCTGAGCCAGCGCGCCGCTGCGGCCACCTCTGTCCTTGACTTTCCTGGATTCCCGTGATCATCGCGGGGGAGGTGTCACCCCCGATCTGTAATGCTAAGGTGGTCACGACGGTGTGGCCCCAGAATGAGTCATTTCTCTGTGGTCTGCACTCGGACACCGACCCACAGTCCAGACCATGAGCTGTTGAGTGGCAAATGGATTCAGTGTCGCCTCTTCCCAAGCCTGCTCTGCACCCTCCGTCTCCGGAGCCTGGGAGACGCCTGCCAGGGCCCCTCGGGCCTTTGTGGCACAGAGTGGGCCTCTGGCCCCGTGCGCCAGCCCAAGCCAACCAGGCGCCAGGGCACAGATGCCAGTGCTGCTCCGCCTCGTGTGTGGGGGCGTCTTTGGGCACAGAAGACGGCAGGACCCTGTTCACCGGTAGCTTTATTTAACTTTATTTATTTATTTAACTTTAGCCTAAACTTGAATTAGGTATAAATGGGGTTATACTGTAGAAACAGTCTGTGTTGCCCGGTAACTTGCGCTCGGAAGTACCTCTGGGCCGTCAGGCCACGTCGCGGTGGCTGTTGCTCTGCCGCTCTGTGTTTCTGGGTAAGAACATGACAGTCGCTTTGTGCATCCTTGCCCAGCTGCCAAGGACAGAAGGAGACTTTCCAGATTTTCTTCTAAGAGATACACAGTTCTATATAATCCAGAAGGAATCATTATTTTTGCATAGTGGAGGGTCGAGGTTCACTTGGTGAGCCAAACTCCACCGTGGTTTCTTTCAATAATTCTTCCAAATTTACCAAAAGCAGGACACCACGCCCATCGCAAACTGTCAATACGCCGCGTCCCTGTTGGCGACTTAGTGACTGGTGGCCCCGTGACTTCATCAGGAGAGAACCCACACTGGGAAACCGTCTCTGGCGTTCTGCCTCGGGTAGCCGGCGAGGAAGTGTGCGCTGTGGACGTCACGACGCCTTCCGGCACCACCAGACAGAGACACAGACGCAGCCAAGAGCTCCGGCGTCGGCTGCGCTCGACGCTCGGCATAAACTCACTGGTTTTGGAGGCAAGTTGCTGGGGATCAGTTTTCGCTTTTCCTTCACTTACTAAACAAGAAGTAAAAGATGAACTAAAAAAACTAATTTTAGAAGAAAACAGCTGTGAAAAAGAATTGTTTCTCTGTAGGCTTACTGGGAATATGCCTTTGATGATACGCAGAGGCAGCTCGCTCCCCGAAATGTTGTCAAGCGAACCATTTTCAGAGACTCCTGAGATTCAGCAATCTGCCAGCGAAGTTATTATTGCATAACTAAGAGAAAACAACACTCTCCACAGTTCCAAACAAACCAGTGTGGAAATGGGTATGTGCATGTATTTAATGTATGCCCGAGCTCAATGTTTAGAGCTCTACATTTGTACAGTAATTTGCTACGTGTTTTGTAAATCAAAACATGAAGTGTCTATTTGAACAACCATCATTTTCTGTCTTTCCGGTGAGGGAGAGGTGATGCTAAAGTATTATAATTCCAGACTACTCGGAATCCAAACACCGCCTTGCCTCACGGGATGACGGGTGCTCAGTACCCCGCCACGCACCGGAGCTGAGCCGGGTGACTGTCAGGCAGCTCTGGCCCCTGGGGAGTGCGTCCAGCTTATGGACACTGCAAACCTAAGGAAAGCTCCTCAAGGTTGAAGAAAGGGAGTTGTTGTTTTTTTATATATAGAATAGTTTAGTTTTACATATTTTTGTGCATTTTTCCATCTCAGTTGCAACCCCCTTGGGCTTCCCATCACCAAGTCACCCTGTGCCATCACCATAGTCCAGTGCATTTCCGTCCCCCCTCCCCTGGTTTTGACCGCAGCCCCCACTCCACCCCCACAAAATGTCTCTGGTCTATAGCTGTTCATCATTATTATTTTCTCGCCTATTTGTTATATTCCTGCTATGAGAGAAACCATCGGTATTTTTCGAAGACAGGGAGTTTTATGTGTCACAGAAAACTCTCGTAAAATGGATAAACTGAACACTTTGCCTTACTTGGTTTCAGTCGCCATTGACCATAGGTCGAGCACAGCTACTCCTTTATCTGTGGCTTCAGGAGAGAAGGCTGGTTCCGTGTCCACTGTCTGAAGTTAGATTCGTTTTCTGGGTTCTCCTCTCCCATCGACGTAGGCACAAGTCACGCAGACAACGTCTGAGCAGAGAAGGCCGCCGGCAGCCCAGGCACCGCCAGCCACCACGGCGCCCGTGAGGCCCAGTCTGCCTGGAGCAAACTGCCCAGGAAAGTGGAATAACCCTCTGGCTGTGTCCTTGACAGGACCTGACCGTACGCAAAGGAGCGGGGATTTTTCTCATCACCTACCTTGGCACTTTTCAAAATTAGACTCAAAAACACACACCTAGTCCTTCCAGCTTTGCAGTTCCTGTTTTATGTATCCGCAAACGCTTTCTAGATTATCGTTTAGGTGTCTCAAAAGCACATTAATCAGTCTCAAGCACAACATGTGAAATTGTCTAAATCTGGTACTTTATTTTTATTAAAGATGTATTTATTCATGCATACAGAACTGGGGTGCAGGCCAGAGGAGCAGAGGGAGGGGGTAAGAGGACTCCCCAGAGGCAGAGTGGGGAGCAGTGCTGCGCCCCAGCCTGTTGCGCCTCAATCCGGAACTTTAAAATGAAATCAGCGGTTAACTTGTAGCTCGTAAGGTCTTTGCTCCCCTCGGGGTCAGACCCACTTTCTGACCGGTTCTGTCAGTTTTGTTCTGTAAGCATCCTCAGAGTACAGCCTTTGTCCCCAGCCTGCCCGGCATTTCACCGATTCAAACACTGCATTATTGTGGGGGCCTGGACGTCTCTTTCATTCATACCCCACCCCATCTTCTCCAGCTGCATTTCCCTACAGCCAGACCTTATTTTTTTATTAGACAAACCTAATTATGTCACCACCCTCTTCCCACTTAAGTCATGTCATTGGTTTGTTATTGCTAGTAATGTAAATTTACATCATGTGACATTATTATTGGCTTGAAGGGGAGGCAGGAGGTAAATTTAAAATAGGGCAGTAACTTGAAAAGGAAACTTCAGAGAGGAATGTACTTGGGTGGTTCTTAAAAGAGCAACACCATTATGTTTGGAGTTGATGAGGGAGAGAAGGAAAAATAGGAGAAGTGTTCAGAGAAGTGACATGATTCCCAGGGTCTTCTAAGTCAAAGGGCAGGGCTTTGGCTTGTCCTCGGAAGTGAATTTGAAAGACAGTGCAGACTTGTGAGCAAAGAAATATTATCGAATTTAAATTGTAACAGGTCGCTCTGGCTGGCGGATTGAGTGTCGGTGGAAGAACAGAGACACGAGTGGGGGTGTCTCACCACTGAGAGGGGGTCCCCGTGATGTGGGTGAGGGGCCAAGGGGTGCTGGAGAGCTTGGGCTCTTGGGCACATTTTTAAATCAGCGTGGAGAGCATTAGCTCACCTACATGAGATGAGATTGAAAGAGAGAAAACTGAATTTGTCTCAGGTTTTTGTTTTTAATATTCACAAGAATGCAGTTGCCAGCAACTAAAATGGGGCACCCCGCAGGGTCAGCAGGTTGGGTGATGGTCAGAGCACTCGATTCAGGTCCATGATGCCAGCTGGACAACCCGGGAAATTGAGTGAAGTCATGAGCTCATAACGATGCTTGTTCTCTCTTCCTCCTTCGGTGACACTTAACTCATTGGTAAAACTTAGAAGAGCCGGAGTCCTAAAATCGCAACGGCGAGGCCCATCTACCCTGGCAAACGTGGTCTCTGTCACTGCTTCGCTGCAGGCTGTGGGAAGGTGACGTAGGTCCATGGCCGTCTGGATTTTTCTCTTCCCCGAAGATGGTGCGTTAGTAGGTAAAGGCAGACGACTGAGAAATTAATTTGAACAGTTAAGACCTGACTTAACATCAAGCTTCAATACTGTATCTGTTTTTACAGAATTATTACACTTTCTTCCAAGAAGCTCCTGGCCTCTTTCTCCTCCACGTCCAGTCCCAGCAGTTTGCGTAGTTCAGGTTGAGACTGAGAGTAGAAGTCCGGCATGGAAGACCCAGGGTGTGTGTGTGTGTCCCTGTCACTCACACACACACAGAGGGATGCAGAAGGGTGCACGCACTGGATCATGGTTTTCATGAATGTTCTGCCTCACGCTGAAACTCCTCAACTGAAAGGGATAATGCAAAGACGTCCCAGCCACACAGCCACCTGAACCAGCGTACAGCTGCCGTTCGTTGGCCTTTTGCTTTGGAAGACATCTGCATCGCAAATGTAACTATTAGTTATAATGTTACTGGCATGTTTGTAATCACTTCAGAATTAACCTCCGTATCCTCAGGAGGTTTGTATTTGTAAGATTCACTTGGTGTCTCATAGAGAAACTAATTAGTCAACAAATAATAAGGACGGAGAGAACACAAATTAGTTGTTTGTTTACTGCTCCATGGATGTACCATATAATTTGTATTGTGATTAAAATGTTCTAAATTGCAAATAAAAATATTCAAATTCAGGATAGATGACAAGAGGTTCAAGCGTTCCAAGAAATGCACTGACACATTCACTAGCGTTGACTCACAATTCGAGAAAGGCAGCGAATAGCAACCTAGAATGATTGCAGCAGCTTCGTCTCTCCCATGCCATCTTTTGAGTGTCCGATTACGATCCCGTGTCATGGAAGCCATCAGACCAGCTAGCGTGGAAAAAACAAGGACATCCGGACTCAGGGACTAGAGCTTTTTCGATGTAGAAAACACTTTATCCTTTAACATCTCATAAAACCTTTGTTGCCAGATGCAGGGAAAGAGATTCACAGACAAATCCTGGCACTCAGTTAACCATGGAAGCTGGAAGTCCAGCCCTGCTAGGTGATAGCTGTGGAGAGCCGTTTAGACGGAGCCGCGGCCAGGACGTGAGGACATGAGCAGTGGCCAAATGAGAGCCCTGGCCCAGGAGCCCGTCCCAAGAAGGCGGGAGGGAGGAAGTCCCTTCTCCCAGCTGTTAGGAAGTAAGGGGAGCCGAGGTGCCCTCCTGACCACGCCAGGGCCCGGGAGTAGCTGTGGCGGAGGGGAGCAGAGGGCATGTGTGTGCCTGGGCGGCGGTGGGCCCTGCCTCGCTGCTTTCCACCCGGAGGCCCTTTGGCAAGAGGAGCTGTGCGTAGACGCTGCAGTTCTGGCGGGAGTGAAGAGAGGCTGAAATCTGCAGGACAAATGAACAGAAATAAGACGCTGGATACCAGGAGTGGGAGAAATCTGTAGAAGTCCTTCTCTGAATTTGCTGCTTAATGCCAAGCCACAATGCAGTGTGCCAACTTCACGAGGGCAGCAGAGGCAGACTTTCCAGGGAACTTTAAGGAACGGAATTTCCAGAGGGCAGGAAGTGCTGGGCAATAGAAACGAAAGGACCGTTACTGCCGCGGGCTCGGAGAGACACCTGACCTCAGACATTACGCAGAGCCAGAGAACCCCAACAGTGTTTCTCCCCCGAGGATGAGTTGACTTTATGCAGAGACACATGGTCGTGTCTGCCAACATTGCCAGTTGTCCTATGGGGAGAGAGCAGAAAAGCAGAGACGATCTGGGGTGCATGGAGCCGCCCCCACCACACAGGATCGCCCTACTGGAAACTAGAAACTGCGAGAGGAGAGGGGTGCTGGAGGAGACACCCCAGGAAATTGCTTTGTAAGGAAGGTCCCTTCAGGGAAGAGTAGAAGCTAAGAGTGACCGAGGGGGCGCCCTGGGGCCTGGCCGGAGTCTGTGTGAAGCCAGGGCCTCGCTTCCCCATTACTGTGCTCAGAGCACCCCAGGCCCGAGGTGAGGCCAGCACCCCAAGCTGTGGCTCACGCATCTGCCAAGTTGCCTGGCCCTGGGGGCTCTCCCTGGCTCGGCTCACTGCTGAGGGGGCCGGGAAACCTGCCGGGCACGGAAACAACTCGGGGAATGCAGGGGCAGCCCCAGCGCTGGGGGTCCCCCCGCGCCTGCCGAAGCCTGGAACCCAGAGGAACTGCGCTCCGGTGCCGCTCTGACCTGTGTCGCTAGGGCTGCATCCACCGCAGACCTCTTGATCCTGCAGACCTCTCTGCAGTGACTTGCTTGTGGGGGAGGGGCGACACGAGGCATTTTCTTGGGGTGCTTCCTGCCTGGGGGTCGCTCTGAGGACAGTGGCCGCTGTGACCTGTGCAAAGGGACGCGCAGCTTGTGAAGGGTCGTTTCATCTGCAGGGACTCAGCTGCCTGGCTGGGAAAAGTCCGATATTCTTTAAAGAACGACAAAACTTGGCACTCAACTCTGCAAAACTTAAAATACCCGGAATCCAGTATAAAAACTAAACGCCAGTAAGATGTGTGAAGAAGAAAAAAATGACCTAGAATGGGACATGTCCCTCTGCAGAAACAAACAGAAATAACAACAAAATAACTGACAAGAATTTCATTTTTCCACCTTTATTGAAATGTCATTGGCAGCTGAGATGAAGGTGCACGACGGGCGACGAGGTACGTCCACCTGCCGCCCACAGACACGCGCCTCTGGCCCCGTCGGCCGCGGTCGGGCTCCGCTGTGCGCACCAGCGGCCCCGCGACGGGCTAATGGGCTGACGGGCTGACGGGCTGACGGGCTGACGGGCTGACGGGCGCGCGCCCACGGCGTCCTCGGCCGTCGCTCCCCTCACGCAGCCACACCGCCGCTCCCCTGGTCCTTCGCGGCCACGGCTCATCTCCTCCTCACGCCAGCGCTGCGATCACGCTCGGAGCGCCCATGTGACGACGCCCCAGTGCCCGCCCCAGCGCCCCGTGTCTCACTCAGCGTGACACCTCGCGTCCCTCCGTTTCCGCGCCGCGAACGCGGCGTGCGGC
>NW_004567135.1:941144-944843 GCF_000260355.1 Condylura cristata | reverse complement strand
GCTCCCCTCACGCAGCCACACCGCCGCTCCCCTGGTCCTTCGCGGCCATGGCTCATCTCCTCCTCACGCCAGCACTGCGATCACGCTCGGAGCGCCCATATGACGACGCCCCAGTGCCCGCCCCAGCGCCCCGTGTCTCACTCAGCGTGACACCTCGCGTCCCTCCGTTTCCGCGCCGCGAACGCGGCGTGCGGCGTCGGCGCCGTCTGCTCGTGCCCGCTCCTCCCGGGGACCCCGGGCAGTCCAGGTCCGGCTGTGGTCAGTGATAGCGCGGGCGGCGGCAGACGCCAGGTCCGGCTGTGGTCAGTGATAGCGCGGGCAGCGGCAGACGCAGGCGTCTCTGACGCGCCCTGGCGTTTCCCGGGACAGAGACCCCGGCCGGGCCGGCCGGGCCCTGCTTGTTGTGGCTTAAGAAATTGGAGGCGCCTTAGGCCCTTCGCGCTCGTCGCGGCTGTGCCAGACCCGCATCAGCGCCGCCCAGGGACCCCGCCCCGCCCGTTTCAGGCCTCGTGCGCGGACACCCACCCCAGAAGGCGCGGCCGCAGCTCCTGGAATGCTGGCTGGCGGCGCCCCGACAGTGGCGTCAGGCGTCCGTCCCACGTCTGGGGGGACACGTGGATGTGTTCTTTGGGGAAATGTGTCCGTCTCTTCTGCCCCTTTCCGCCATCTATTATTGGCCACGATATTGTGCGCCTCCGCTGTATTTCGGTTATGAAGCCTTTATCCGCGACTGGCCTGCAGGTGAGTCCCCCCCACCCCCCGTTTTTATTTTGCTGATTCTTATTCTGCGGTGAAGATTCGTACTGTTCGCGCGTTTCCATTTGTTAATTTTTAATTTGGCCTTGGTGTCACGCCTGAAAAGGCTCTCCAGGCCAACTCAGGATGCTCCCTGCGTTTTCTTTGGGGAGTTCATAGTGTCCGTCTTGCAGCCGAGTCTTTGGTCCACCTTTGACTCCGTTTTGTGGCTGGGGTAGGACAGGAGTTCGGCTTCGGGCTTCTCGCGTGGCTCCTCCACAGGTGTTTGCGGAAGAGACGCGGCCTCCTCCGCGCCAGCTGGCCACGCGTGCGGGAGTTTGCCGCTGGGCTCTCGGGATGTCCCATGGTGTATGTTCCTTTTGTTGACAGTCCTCTGACAATACTATTTCAGTTATAATAGCTTTTATAATAGTCTAAAATCAGAATTGGTGGTGTCCTGGGTTTGTTGGTCTTTCTCAAACCAGGGGGTTTATTTGCAGTTCATCAAATTTGGGTTTTTTTCTATGACAGTGAAAAATGCCATCAGAGTTTTCAAAGGTATTACATTGTATTTTAAAGGTGGCTTTGGACAGGATTAGTGGGGAGTATCCAATTCTGAAATCTCTGCTGGAATCCTTGGCTCCGGGAGAGTATTCCCAGGTACAAGTAGTTGTCTCTGTGGGATGGGAGTAGAGGTGCTGGGAGAAATGCCTATTTTGCTTATTTTCAGACCAAGAAACTTTAAAAGAGCTATTGTAAATATCCAAATTACAGAAAGGGAAGCGTGGACATAATGAGACAAAAAATAAAAACAAAAACCCAACTGAATGAAAGGTTTAGAGATTAGAAATTAAGTAAACATTTCACCGCCAGGTCTTACAAGCAGACAAAATGCTATAGGAGAGAAGGGTCAGCGCGTTCAAGACATAGCAGTAGAAACTGCCCAAAGTGAAGCATGGAAAGAGTAAAGACAAAATAGTAAAAGTCTTCTGTTACTTAAGTCACGATACCCAGCATGTGTATTTCTATTTGGATGAGAAATATAAGCATTAGATCCATAAAACACAACAACCACACTGTAGCATATTATAATCAAATTGCTAAAAAAAAAAAAAAATAGGGAACAAGCCAGAGAGAGCTTAATTGTATACAGTAAAGCAAAGATAATAATGATCACAAGCTTCTCACGAGAGTCTGGCAAACTGAAAACATCAGAGTGCATAATGCCAAAGGAAGAAAATTGCAAGCCTAGTGTGATTCCTGAATAATTAAGTCCCGAAATGAATTACTTTCATTCCCAGTGAACTTCCCCATAAGCAGCAGCAGTAATAACAATGATAATAATAATATAATAATAAAGGGAATATTTTGAGCATAGCATGAAAATAATTTAGTTACCATTTTCAAAGAAATTTAGATGGGACAATCATTTATGAAAACACTCTCATAAGAAGAGAAAAATTAGAAGTCTTAGAAAAATAATTTCTGAATAAAAAAGGCAAATCTCAATAGGGTCAATAAATGAGACCAGAGACAACCTGTGTTAATTTTTACTTTCAATTAATGATTGCTTTAGAAAACAAAGATAACTTCAACCCCTGAGTTTTTATCCAATAAAAAATTTCTTCACAAATAAAGTAAAATAGCTTTAAGAAATGTAAAAATGAGTCTGCTTTACACCAGCTAAAATGAATTACAAAATAATTACACACACACACAGTAGTCATTTGGTGGTGGTTTTGTTTATTCAGCTTTGACTGACTAGGTGGAGTTTTGACATGACATTGCCTTTCTGAGCGTGATCACAGATGTGTTCTGTCGAAACCCCCTGAATGGATCCCAAATGCGCCTCAGCCTGTGGTGCCTCTAATCTTAGTGACCGTGATCGAGACACAATTCAGATCAGGTGATTCTAGTTGAAAATGAGCCAATTTTGCCAAAGGATTTGTTTCAGATGCGTTTAAATAGATATTATTGGTAATTTGGCATTCAAATACATCCCAATTACAGCCCTGCATGCATTATTTACTTGGAAGCATTTTACTGTGTTCTACCTACTTTTTTCACACCCGATGTCTTCAAATTAGTGTGGCAAAGGAGGAATTAAAACTTTTGCTTGGTGAAATAAACTAGTGTGTGATTTATATTAATGGTAATTTCCCTTGAAGGATACCTTCAGAGTTATCTATTGCACCTTACTCGATGAACAGGATTTAATTAAAACTTTGTGATTAATTGAGCAAACTTCAGGTATCTTAAACATAATTTATCCTGTGCTAGTTTGAACTTTTTCCATAATATGTAAGCTAACATATTGCATATGCTAAAATATTTATCCATTCTCTCAAACAGCACTTATCTTTAATGAAATTTTTTCACCTAATAGGAAATATCTATAGGGAAATTATATCTGTAACAGAGTGGAACAGTCCAAGAACAAAGAAGACATCCTGTTTTACACTGGAAAGTCAGGACAAATGAGAATTTACTCCCTAGGGTTTCATTCACCAGATCCAGAAACGCATTTTATTTTATGTCATGTACACATCACTGAAATATAATGAGTTTGCAAAAGCTCTTCCCCCATGTACATTGTCCCTTCTGGGTAAATTTAATGTCAGTCTAAATGGAAATAGCTTATCGCGATAAACATTTCTTTGAACTGACTGGCCAACAATTAGTTGTATACATCCGTGAAACCCCACGCAGCTCTGCTCAGGCTGCCGAAGGATTTCGACAAGATCAAGTATTGCTTTACTACAGATTCCCTCCAATCCAGGAGGCTTTTATACGTTATGAGAATGAATCTAAAAAACAAGAAATTGGAAGGGTTTTCTCTTGTCCCTGACCGGGTCCTGCAGCGGGAATCCGGGGATCCCGGGCAGCTCTTTCACCAGTCTCTGCTCTCACTGTTCACCGCTGGCCGGTCAGACCAGAGCCTGGCCTGCGAGCTGGGTGGACGCG
>NW_004567135.1:931032-940831 GCF_000260355.1 Condylura cristata | reverse complement strand
GGCTCCTCGGCCTGCAGGCTCCGCGTGCCCGCAGACGGCGCCTCAGTGGCTCGTGAGCTGCGTGCGCGCCCTGGCCGTCATTTAGAAGCTAATGCTGCCTGCGTCAAGCTTCCTCACGGAGAAAATCCAAGCGCCTACTCTCCGTTACTGTTTTTCGCTTTCAGTTTAACCCCAAGACCAGATTTCTTGAAAGAAGACAGTATTCAATATAAAAAAGATAATTCCTCCAGACACTTTAAGGTGTTGATTAAATATCTTCCTAATTGTTAATGTATGTGTTATTTAGTTTCATGATATTAAGATTCATCAACTTTATCTTAATGTCTTAAAATCTGAGAAATGCTAAAAGAGCCAGAAATTGACTTTTAGTTAAAATGCAATACACACTGTGATGAGTATATTACCAGTGAAGATATCTTGACATTAGCAATGTCATAATAGGAATGTACCATAATGTAGCTAATTTAAGTAAACTGACTCAGAGATTCTTTCTGTAAGGCATCTGCTAGGGAGCCCCGGCAGTGACGGGCGGTGCTTCCCCGCGAAAGTATCAGTGGACGTCCGCCAGGTTCACCTGTGAATGAGGGGTGCTTTTGGGTTATTTCTAGAATGTGTTTTACATACATTTTCCATTTTTGAGTTGTTCCTGGAGTTTGGCAATAATACTTATAAAGACAAGCATAGCTAATATTTACTGAAATCTTACGTTCCTGACCCATGGAATGAATTTATACAATATTTCTTCACCTGACCCCCCAGACAGCCTATAAAGTAACTACTAAGTAGTGCACTTAATTTACAGAAGAGGAAGCTAAACGTTAAGAAAGTTACTCTATTATATGAAGAATATATGAGAGACATTTGGGGAGAGTGAACAAATTGACTCATCCAAAATAATACAAAGCGATAATCGGTGGAAAATAGAACAAAATACAGCTTTTGAAGGCCGTGAAAGGGTTTGGAGAGAATGTAAAGAATGTTTAACCGTTTGGTTTTGGAATCAGACCAGCATTGATTCCCATCTTTATCACTTGGTTGTTAAATGACCTTGGACACATTCCCCCTGGTGTAAAATAAGGAAATCGCTAATACCTCATAGGATTGTTGTGAAGGTTAAATGAGATGAATGAGACAGTGGATGGTGGAAGCAATTAGTACTCGGTCAATAACCTTTCCTCGTGACTGTCCTTCTACAGGGAAAGGATAATCATGAAAGGTTGGGAGCAGGGAGTAATGTTTCAGAAGTCTTAAGCCATCTCTTTCCTATAAATAATAAATTAGAAAAGAACTTTGGATGTAGAGCTGCCCATTAAGCTAAACTGCTTTAACTGCTGGAATTCCTTAGGGCTTGGAACAGCAGCAAAATAGAAAACGGGGACGGGGGTTGTGAGAGTGCAAGGAAGCGGGGGTGGGGGGGAGTCATGTGGCATCTGCAAGTGCTGGGTAAGATCTGAATGAAGAGCTCAGGATTCCAGTTCGTGGATTCCCAGTTTCAATGACCACGGATTTGTAGAGATGGACTTTCATCCAGACGCAACAAATGTTTTCATCCACTTGTAATATTCCTGCCAAAGAGTTAAAGAACATATTCTGAGCAAACTCTTTGAAGAGAAATAAGCTCCTGAAATAGATTACTGCTCCAGGCAGCTTTAACTGTGTAAAACCGAACCCGTCGCAAGAGTGGCCTGAAACATTTCACATCCAATACTGTCGATACGGAGTCAGAGTCTTTGCCACCTGGCCCGTGCAGTTGCCCGTCCCTCCCCTCACCTTTTCTCATGGTCCTTCAGCCTGCTCCACTGTGCACAGACTGAGTCTTTATAACCCTCTAGCCTTGTCTTTCCGTAAGGAGCCTGCCATGTCCTCTGAAGGAGGGAAGGCAGCAGGTGGCCTCTCGCTGAACAGCGTTCCCTGTGGGACTCACCTTTCGGCTCCATACAGGGCTGGGACAGAGATGCGCGCAAAACGCCGGAAACAGAGAAGTCGCAGCTCACCCAGAGATGAGCAGCTTCTCAGAAGGATTCTCAGTGGGGTAAAAGCTGAACTTGGATGCCTAGGGATGCTGAGTTAGAAGAGAATGACATCAGTGCACAGCATTCAACAGTTGGAGTTGGAAGAAAAAGTGCAGTATGTAAAAGCAAAACTGTGAGTCCCCAGAAGGAAAGTGAAACTCGTGAAGAGTCATGTAGGAAAACAAAGTCAGAAAGCAAACTGGGCATTAGCCCCGCGTGACAGGTGAAGCTGCAGCAAGACAACGTACTTGCTACATGCAATGCAATGCCGTTCTGTTGGTGTTGACCTCACTGACGCTGCTGATTTACCACCGAGCCATGCTTCACCCAGTCTGGATGTTGGCACCAAGTTCACTGGACCCAGGAATGACCCAACAGTCAGGCACATTACAGTTCTTTTCTACAGTGATTCTTTAACTCTCCATTTCCCCAAACTTCCTGAATGTGCTCATCATGTTAGGACCATAAGGTAGAATAGCCAGGGAACACGGTTAGAAGTTCTGGCTACGAGATCACACGTCCCCTGCAAAATTACATTAACATGAATCATAGACGTAAATATAAAACATCTGAGAGCTCAGAGGACGTTCTTGTGAACTTGAGTCTGGTAATATTTTCCCCTATCTAATGCCCCAAAAACAGGGCGGGGGAAGGGATACGTTGAGTTGGACTTTATCAAAATTTCAAAAAATAATTACTTTTCAAAAATCAACCACAGATTTGGAGAAATAACTACATCCCTGAGCCTGTAGTCATATTCAGCATGAGCGGATGGGTCAGGGTCGTAAAGGACATGACAGAGAAACTCTGGGTGAATAATTACTTGAAAACATGCTCAACATCATCACTCACTACAGAAATGAAACTCTTAACTACCAGTTACCTCAGAAAATTATAGCTGCCCCTTTTTGTGAATATCTTTGTTCACCTGACGAAAAAGCTAAGTACTGCAGCCTGTTACAGGCTTAAAAAAAAAAAAAAAAAACCTTATATTCACGGTTAGATGACTGGTCTGGGGTGATCCTTCAAGTTGGGGTGCTTGTACTACCTTTGCTGGAGTTAGAATCAAAGCTGCTGAACACAGCCACCGTGTGGATTCTGCTACATCTTCCTGCTGTCTCTCGGGTACAGACATTTCCAGGAATGTGACTGCCGTGGTTTTAATTTGAAGACATAATACCACATAGCACCTATTCTTTTCATCATTGTTCATGAAGGAATCAAATTGGAAAATGCCTTTAGAAGAGTAGTCTTTATGAGTCTAATCCTATGAGAGAATGCTGAGTATTTTTCTACATAAACAAATCAGAGCAAACTCAGATTCTCAAGCATTGTGTAGGCATGATAGAAAATTGAATTCTTCAGATATTCTAAGACATTTTATTCAGCTGAAAACATCATCTGATAAGTTCTTGACCTCCCTTACTGAAAGTGTCATCATCCAGAAGACCTAAGTGATGCTTGAAACCACAAGTGACGTGTGGTTCAGATAAAAGGAGCAAGCAGGATGATGTCACTGAGGAAGTGTATTACTGAGTGCTTGGTCAGATAAGAGGATGGATGTTCCTGGTGCAGATCAGTGTCTCAATGGGACGCCTTCTAGAACCTTGGCTCACTGCACTCCAGAGTGATTACATCGGACTGATTTGAGTGTGCCTTTGCTCCACTGTGAGCATCTTGCTCCATAACACCCCACAAAACTGCCAATATTAAGAAAAAAAGGGGGAGTGAAGATTGGTAGCTATTACATATGACATAATATTGGCTTTCGTTCTAAACATTTGATATCGAAGCTATGCAAAGATTTATAATAAGAAATGTTGGGGCCTCTCTGGTGCTGCAAGGGTTAAAGACTCAGTGCTCTCAAGCTGTGTCCAGCCTCTGAGGCACGAGTTCGAGCCCAGCCAGGGAGTGACCCACAGGGTGCAGCAGACCTCTCCTGTCTCCCCGCTGCACCCTCAGCTGTATATTTCAGTGGATCTGCCTGTTCTGCTCCCCACTCTGTCTCTGGGGAGGCCTCTTATCCCCTGCACCTCTGTCCTATGCCCCAACTCTTTTATGCATAAATAAATAAAAATAAATCTTTAAAAAGATAAATGCCCCATAGGCAAGTAAAGTTGTGTATCTGGAGTACTGAAGAAAGCTAATGTTGATAAAGAATTTGGAGACATATCTAAAAGTGAGAGCAAAGCTCTGGGAGTGAGAGAGGCTTCTGAGGGGTGAGTATCCACGGGAGTAGAGCAGCAGGACGTTCACCAGGGTCCTGCAGGAGGTGGGGAAATAGAAATGTGCAGAAGTGAAGGTTCTTGCTGAGATGGGGTTTATCCAGGTTTCTGTCTGTCAGCAGAACTCCAGCTCACTTTAAGTGAAATCTGTGTTGGCATCAATTTAAATGTTAAGAAAGGCATGTGGGGCCACTGAACATCACAATCAACAAGACTGGTAAAGAGCCAGCGCACATATGTCCGATGTTCCCAGAGACATTGGAAGTATTTCTTGTATTAAAAAAAAAAAAAAAAGCAATGAGAAAAATGCAAGAAGGATGAGTGGTAAAGTCTCTTAAAAAGCTGTGCATTCAGGCCCTCCCTGGTGGTGCAGCGGGTTAAAGCACAGCACTGAGAAGCTAAAGTCACTTCAGCGTGAGTTCGATCCCCAGTACCAGAGGTGACCCACGTGGCGGGCAGACCCCTCCCGACCCCTGCCGCTCCCCTCAGCTGTGGACTTCGTCAGTCGGCCTGTTCTGCTCCCCGCTCTGTCTCTGGTGAATCCTCCCTGTGCGTTTGGCCTGCGCCCCAGCTCTGTGTGCACAAATAGATAAATCTTAAAAAAAAAAAAAAAAAAAAAAAAACCTGTTCACTCAACGGGATGCCTCTTTGTAACCTTTGAGTGAATCAGGGTTTCTTCAGCTTGAACCTGAAGGGCCGTGTCGGTCGGTCTTAGCTTGGCTGACACAGAGGCCGCCCTGAGAGGGCCAAGCTGGAAGTGCTCACAGATTATCCTAAATTTAGATTTGTCCTAGATTTTTTTTCTTGATAGGATGAGAGCTGTGAAAATAAACTGAAACTCTGCTGCATTTATCATTTTCTAACTGCAGAATTTTTTTGAAAGTCATAAAATAAATTGTGCTTAAGGAAAACCACTAAACCCATCAAATTCTGTCTCTTTAATAAAAATGCTTGAAGTCACTGTCTCCCCCAACCAGCCATGAATTGCTTTCTAGGGGATACTGTGGCATCTCCTGAAGAGATGTGCTTCATAGTTCCATACAGCTCTGTACAAATACAAGGATAAAATGACATGAATTGTAAGTGTGTAACTTTAACCTTTGACATCTTTTTAAATGCTATTTTCAGTTATCCCTGCAATTGTGAACTCTGTTTGGCATAGGAGAATATTGAATCCATTTAGAATGCATGCACTGATCACCTTAAGATCAATGTATTCTCTGCTGCTGGAAATATACCCACCTTTAAAAAAATTACAATTGAAGAGGGAAGATGTAATTCTGTGAAAACTTTAAAAACAATGTTAACACACATCAACTAATTCAGATTGTCTAGAAAAAGAAGAGATCGTCCTAAGCTCACATAACTACTTAATAATGCCTCTAAAATATGTATAAGCATGGATAGCTATAGAGAGATACATTTGTATGTATGTCACAGGATTAAAGTTTGAACATACAAGTGTGGTAAAAGTGACTAGAAAAGACACTGTTGACAGAGGGTCCTGCATCTGTCAGACCGAGCCGCGGCTGGATCTCGGGGCTGTACCAGAGCATTCGTGGGCTCACGCAGTCAGGGGTTCCGTAGCATTAGGGCTAAAAGGAAGTCACTTACTCAAGTGTCTTTGTGATGGTCTGCACTTGAGACTTACTGAAGAGTCTGAGAACAAATTCACTCAGACATCCACATTTTTATCCTTTCTCCTGTTCAGGTTGTATGATATTAGTGTCTGTTCCTTCCAGATAAAACTGATTTTATAATAGTCCCTTTAATACTTTATTTTCAAGGCCAGTTTCAAGGAGTGATAAATTCCTTCAAGTTTTTATGTAAATCTCCCTATTTTGCCCTGAATCCCGAAAGACAATCTGGCTGGATAAAGTATTCTCAGTGGGGAATTATTGTCTTTAAAGCTGTTATGTATTTCCTGCCATTTTCTTGTGGCCTGCAAAGTTTCCGCTGAGAAGCCCTGCAAGCATCCAATCCCCCTCGTATGCAGCTATTCTGTGCAGCTGTTTCTAAGTCCACCCTTCTTGTCACTGGTTTTCACGGCTTTAATTAAAATGTCTTTTGGTAATATTTGGCGTCTTGGATAAAGACATGTTTTCTTTCCCAGGTTGGCTCTTACTTGCTTAAATTCTCAGCTGCTGTTTCTATATCATCTTTGGCACCTCTCTGGGGCCGGCAATATGCTTTTATATCGTCACAAAAGGGTCTAAGTCATTGTGTTTCTTCGCTGCACTGTCTGCGTGTTCTCTGCAGTGCCGCTGTGACTGTCAGGCGCTCATCCTCAGCCGACTTCGCTTGCTCCCTGCCGAACCCCTCGATGGTATTTTGTGGCTCAGTGACGGGAGGCTTTTAGGCGGTTGTCTACGTGTGAAGCTTCCTGTTTCTCTCCCCTAATTGTAATTCTGCTTTTATTTGTCACATGTACTTCTTATTTTGATACTTGTAGTTATAACTGCCGCTTTAAGCTCTTCATCAAGTAAGGGATGTAGTTCTGCAGGATTTATGTTCTGAACCTGGTTGTTCCATCCTTTATGGCAATTCTCCTGAGCTTCATTTTTAGTTCTAACAGCTTTTAGGGTGTCACAGCTTTATATTAAGGTTCTAGGTTGTCGCACCGAGTCCCAGGCTGTGGACCCGTGGCCTGGGCTCCCTGGCGCTCCACAGACCAGCTCTACACTGGGTGCCTGGGGCGGGCTGGCGGGTGCATGGGGTGCCTGCAGGCGCCTCTTTCCCTGGCCAGCGCCGCAGAGCTCCCCAACAGCGCAGGCTAGCGCCCCCGCTCTGACTGTCGGTCCTGCGGACGCCAGTTTGTCCCAGGGTTTGTGGCAGCCCTGGGTGTGGACGTGAGGCCCGGCTCAGGCAGGCGCCGTGTTCCCGCCCTCCCGCGGGCCGCTTCACCGTGCAGCCCAGGCCGCCGCCGCCTCGGTGGACACGGACCCGTCTGCCCGCGTGTGACTCGCACCGGGCCAAGCAGAGGTCTGCGCTCTTCTGCCGTCTTGCTGGGCTCTGGCCATCAGTTTCTGTGCACACAAAGCCTCACCTTCCAGGACGTCGCTTCTTACCAAAATATTGGAAGATTGACCATTTTGGTTCAAGATTATCTACAAAGAAGCAGTAACTTTAAAGACTGCTTATCCCCAGCAGTGAAAAGGAAAATGTCAAATCACACAAATCTTTATTCCTCCAGTGAGGAAAGAGTTATCTGGGTAGAAATTGGCAACCCGAGTGGCATGCTGGAGTGCCAGACAGAGCCGAGTTAAGGTGAAAGTCAGAGCACTTACGCACTGACTCCAGAGCTCATCCCTATATTAATGCACTAAAACATCCAGTTACACAGGCATTTATTAAGCCACTGTTAATCATAAAACTCTGCTTTGCTTTTAGATCCTAATGACTAGGTCAGCGGATGGTGTCTCAGCTGTTTTATTCTGTTCTACTTCTAAGGCTACTTCCTTTTTTTAAATAGCGAAACAGGTCTTCCATCCAAGTATGCATTAGCAGTACTTAAATCTTCTCTTTGAACTACTGGGTGATTCATCATCAGGACAGATTTCTCACAAATGACTCATCTGTCTCAGCACGCAATCTTGATCTTAAAAAACAATCCGATGACTTAATATCAGTGCTGGCTACAAAGACGCTACTTACATGTGCTTACTGCCAGCTTATAAGATATTAAAGATAAGATGATTTTCTTCATCTACTAAGAAGACGACAGTCAATCTAAAGAAAATAAATCATAACAAATGATTTTACTTGCTGGGCTAGTCTTTGAAACCAATGAAAGAAAGACAGTACAGAAGTAATGTGTGACTGTTTTCAGTTGGCATGACCATTTCTCTCCATTGACAATCTGGCTTTCTTTCTACTCTGTTTAAAGTCTTACCCATGCCTTGGTTTCAGTCAGAGCAGGAGTATAATGGACCAGGCGAGAAAATAACAAAAATAATGAACAGCCATATACCAGAGACATTTTGCGGGGGTGGAGTGGGGAATGGGATCAAAAACGGGGGGGTGGGGGGAGAGGGAAGTGCCCGGGACTATGGTGATGGCACACGGGTGACTCAGTGATGGGAAACCCATGGGGATTACAATTGAGATGGAAAAAAAATGTACAAAATGATGTAAAAATAAACTGTTATGTTATTAAAAAAAATCTTACCCGTCCTTCACAGAAGCAGTCTCACACTACCTCTCCTTTCTCTTTAATTCCGTTAACAGAATCACCATTCCTTATTCCACCAATACTGAATGCTGACTCCATTAATCCAGTCAACAAACAGATGCTCGCTGATGGCCACCCGACTCTCAGGGGAACTGCTGTAGACTCCAAGGTAAGAGAGAGCTTACTGCAAACAAAAAACGTAAGCAGGTGGCACTCGCAAAGTGGGAAAAAATTGAAAAGTGTAAAACTACTAAGTTTTGTGGAGGATCCACACAAACAGGGATGGTTACACACCCCTGGGTGATAAAACTTGGATGCAGCAATTTTGGGAAACACTTTGGTATTGTAAAGTTGAAGAGGTGCATAAAAGTGCCTTTTTTAGGTATTTACCCTAAAATGTACATGCACACAATAGGGTCCCTGCACACGCATCGACACAGTCACAATGACAGTAAACAACGGGCATGATATTTACTGTCATCTCCCAAAGGTGACGGGTATACAGTGGGGTACTGGTGAGAGAGGAGTCTTCCGCTGTTATTGATTACTTTTATTGCTGTGTGTTGTTATTTCATGCATATAGTTACTCCTTGGTAGTAATGCAAGTTTAAAAGGTGAAAGAGATAAAGACGGACTAGCCGTTACAGTAATAGGGTAAAAATGAAGCTGCTACTGAGAATCAGAAACCACAGCGGGTGGAAATGATGAAGGGTCAGTAAGCATTGTAGAACCGGGAAGAACTGTTGATGGAACAAGCAGGAGCGCTGTCTAACTGTACAGTCACTGACTCCCAGAACGGGAACGTCGCACTGAAGAACCATTGTTCGGAAATCTGTTACCAGTGAAGCCCACACCCAGCTGACGATACCTTCCTGCCCTGTGTCAAGATTGCCCGGCAGCTCTGGAATTTAGATGAATCTTCCTGACCCTACTTTCTATTTTAAGACTAACTCTTCCCTGCCTAATTCTGCATTCAGCTGGATATAAAGCTACGAGCCTCTGGCCCCAGAATGGATGTTCTGACATTCACTGAGGCATTTAGTTGCTACGTGAATATGTATGAAGAAAAGAAATAATTTGATTTCTCTCTTCTGTGTGCTCATGTGTAAGATGAAGGTTATAATAGTGCCGGCCTAGTAATTTGTTAAGACTAAATGAGGAAGTAGATGTAAAATGCTCAAAATGGTGTCTGAAAAGGAATTTTTCTTTCCTTTTAATTGGTTTCATGATGGATCGTTTCCATGGCTATTTCCAAATATATCTGCACTGCCCCCTTTGTTACTAATTTCTTCCAATATATATTTCAGCTCAAACACTTTGCCTTTTGTCGGAGACCAGCTCCAACTTTTGAGGTGTCAGGAGGCAACACAGGCAGGACCCTAAGATGGGAA
>NW_004567135.1:926960-930231 GCF_000260355.1 Condylura cristata | reverse complement strand
TGGAAAGTCTGATCTTTCAGAGCTTTTCCCGAGCTACCCGGAATCTGGCAGACGATAGCCGTCGCATAGCTTGTGTCAGCCTTTCGTCTGTAGAAGTCCCGTAGTAGTGATTTCCTGTCCCACGTGGTATATTGAGTCCTTTCTCCACGTGGGGTAGAGCACGGAGCTGCCAGTGTCTGTGTCTGTGAACAGCCGCACTCGTGTCCCGCCGGGGTCTGCTTCGTTGGCTCACCTGCTTCCTGTTTGTGAGCTGTAGTTTTCTGGTTCTTTTCATGCTTGGTAACATTTTATTAATTTACCCTGTTGAGCAAGTTCTGCACTTTTTAAATGTTCTTAAACTCTTTTAGGATTCAAATACTACACAAAGGCAGTTGCATCCTTTTGAGCCTTGATTTAAGTCCTGTTGGACTGAACTAGAGCAGTCTTTGGTCGAAGGCTGAATCTCCTTCACTACCACGGTGATCCTATGTTGAGCTATTGAGCTACTACCCTACATAATGCAGCTTGCATGTCAACACTTTCCTCTCTGGCAGGTAGAAACGAAACTATTCTTGGCCCTGTGTGTGTGTGTGTGTGTAGGGATTGACTTCTGCCACTTATGGGAGGTTCTTCCCCTGGCTTTGGTAGTTTCCTCGCATGCAAGTGAGGGTCATTGCTCACCTGGAGATGCTGAGGATACACTGAAGATCTCTGAAGCTCATTCTCTCTCCTTATCTCATTCCGTGGGAAACATCATACATACCCTGCTATGTGAAATCAAACTGCCCGGCCTTTCTGCACTTTTAATTAAATCTCTTCAAATCAGAGAGAGCAGCGATATCTGGTTCCCTCTTGATCAACAGTAAAAGTCCTATAGGCTATTATTAAGACATATTTCTCTGAGTCTTATCCAGCCCTTAATTTGTTAAATTGCACAAAGTAACTGAGGCTTTTGTGTGTGGGCGTGTGTCTGATCGCGCATAGTCTGAGTGTATTTAACAACACAGTTAACATCAGGCGAGAAACCAGCAAGCTTTTGCCTGCAATGCGTCTTTCAGGCGTCTTGTCCAGTCGAGTGTCACTACCGCTTCACCTGTGCCACCCTAGAACCTTCTCACTTAGTCCAGCACACTTCAACTCATTCCTTCTCCCTCCTCACTTTGCTCCCCGTTAGCCTCTGTGAAACAGTAAAAATGACAATCCTCCCCTAGATTTTTGCATGATGACCTTTTCTTCACACATTGTAGTTTTCAATCTTTACTGAGACATTATAGACTTTTTGAAATAAGGGTGGTTGCCAGCCTCAGTGAAGTGAAATGCCAGCTGTTGAGACAGTAGATCGTGGTTAAGCCCCAACTCTTTAACCTGCCGCTTGTACCCTGCGCGACTATATTCAAACCACCTCTCGGCGCGTCGATGTTGCTGTCTAATGACAAAGACAACCATCCCCCTTTCCCAGAGAGTTGTCTGAAGAGTGGAACAGGATAATGTAGGACACATGCTGTGTACAATGCGTAATGCTGTCCAATAACTAAAGCATCTGCAAGTTCCTATTTATTAAACCCATTTGCGAGTTAGGAGCATGACTCAGTGTCGTTAAGTGCCTTGCCTGGGATTTCACCGTGAGTAGCAGAGCCCGAGTGAGAACACAGCCTTTTCTGAACACTCAGAAGTCCTGCGACTGTCACTGCCCCGCATGCTGGCCGTCCCCATCCTCTTACTCTTGCAAAGCTGTAACCAGAAATAACCTCAGACTCAGAGCAGGCAATGTAATGAGCTGAGCGGAGTGCTGCAGCCTTGGTGAGGGGCCTGTTGGCTCTGATGCTGTAGACCCGACGCGCACAGACCTCTGGGAGTCTGAGAAGTGTGAGTAGTACACGACCTCTTGCCCACCCCAGTGGTTACAATTCAAGGCACAAACAATCAAACTGTTGACAAAGGTGTGGAACAACTGGAAGAATACACATATGCTGCCGGTGGAATATCACTTCGTATAACTCTAAACTGAATTTAGAAAGTTATTTACCAAGTTGAGCAGACATTCACTATATGACCCAGCATTTCTACTCCTTACATATTGGTCAAAATAAATAAAATCTGTGAATGGATAAACAAGTCATGATATATTACGCAATGAAAACCTACTCAGCAGTAAAAGAAGCAACTGTTTGTACATACATTAACGGGGTAAACTCCAACATAAACTAGAGACATAAAAAGTGTATCTGTGGAAGGATGCAATTCAATGACGCTCTGAGTCAGACAAAACAAAACTAGTAATAAAATGCGTGTCAACAGTAGACTGGAACAGGGTGCGAAATATTTAGTAAAGCAGGATTTGAGAACTTTTTGTCTTCAGTTTGATAGTGATTAAGTAGGCATATACGTTTGTCAAATGAATCAAAGCATGCATTTCGCGTTGTCATTTTAATAATTTAAATTATTCCTCAATAAAATGCATTAATAAAATGCATGCAGTTGCAAAATGTTCAGCAAGGACGGCCTGCTTTCCCTTTGGGTGAGCCACGGCAGCTTCCACCACATTCTGGCTGGCGGTCGCCTCTCGCCTTCTCCCATCACCCCCGCGTGTGGGCTCGCTCAGCACAGTGCCTGGCGCCACCGGCGCCGCACACCTGCGTTTGTTCGCCGCACCCCGCCTGCTGCTCAGCAGGGAAGGGCCTTTGTTTGACTCACCTGGGTAAATCTCGGAGGTGTCCACTCAGTGTCCGCTGCCCCGGGAGCACACAAGACCGCAGTGGCAAGGCCGTCTGCACAGGGTCAGCAGAGCAAGGCCGGCGTGGCCGTGCTGCCGTAGGTCTCCGGCAGTTAACCCTGCAAGGAGCTGAATAGGAAATAAAATTATACAACAGTGATCGTCAACCCTGGCTGCCAATTAATAGCACCCAGAGAGCTTCTGAGTGAAACTCTGCTAATATCCAGGCTCTGCCACCAGAGAATATAATTTAATTGGCCTGAAGGGGGTCCAGACATCAAGTTTTAGGAACTCTCCAAGTGATGTTAACGTTCAGCCTGGGAAGAGAACCCCTGATGCAGAAAAACTGTTCACCTGGGTCTTTGACTTTTGCTGAGTATAATCAAAATATAAACACGACTTACATAAGCTAGAACAAGAGAAACACAAGATACAGAAACCGACGTAGGGGCCCTCCCCGGGACGCAGCAGGTTAGAGCGCAGCACCGAGAAGCAAAAGCCACTTCAGCACGAGCTCGATCCCCGGCCGGGAGCTGACCCAAGTGGCGCAGCAGACCTCTCCTGGCCCCGGAGGTGACC
>NW_004567135.1:924459-925950 GCF_000260355.1 Condylura cristata | reverse complement strand
GGGGGGCAGGCAGAGGGGAGGGCGCCCCCCGCCAGCACGGCGCCTGCACCCTCTCCCCGCAAGCCTAAACCTGGCCGCCAGCCCGGGAGAAATGCCAGTGCCCAGGCCGGACGCCGAAGGCCGGACATGGCGCCGAGAGGCAGCAGCGGGACCCACGCCCCGCCAGTGACGTCGCCCGCCTGGCACTGCCAGTCGCCCGGCGTTCGGCTGTGGACACTTGGCCGCTGCGGTGTGAGGATTTTGAGGTGCCTCTGGCATGTCCAGAGCACAATGTACCTAGTGACTTCTCTTTCAAGGTCAGCTCAGGATCTTCCAAAACTCAAGCTCCGTAGCGTTCCCAAGACATCCGTGGCCACTAATGACCGTCCGTAGTTCCTGGTTACTTTGCAACTAAAACTTAGTATAAGCGTAGCCCTCCGTTATGACATGAAGATCAATGAATATTAAAGAGCAAAATTAATAACAGTTTTTCTCAATAGTCATCCTAAAATATAGTAAATGTCTAAAAATCTCATCTAGTAAAACTAAAATGGATCAAACTCACTCACTTTCATTTTTGATCTCGTGAACTTGAAAAACAACATCCTTGCAAAAAATTATCTTTTCCCTAGCCAAAATATTTGAAGAAATAGCTTTCAAGCACTACCAGAGTCCAAAGCTCTAGTTGAAATACCACTGCATAAAATAATGATAAAAAAGATAAAAATAGATGGCTTTTCTAATAGTTTCCCCGATGAAGTTTTAGTTGCAAAAGCCGTTCATTTGGAATAGTGAATGAATGACCTAACAGACTGCTTTGTAGAATTCTTTGTCACTACTTTCGAATAAGTAGCTGGCTATGCAGGCTTTTACCAGTTGTATTACCTATGCTATAGGTTTCTACTAGAATTCTCCCTGAATATACTGACTGAAAGCAAACAAAGTCCAGGTCGCAACAACACGCCAGTCTCCATTGTAACTTCCCATCAAGCTCCAACTAGCACCTTCTTGTGTCTCATCAAGTGCATCTCAGCCACGACCGTCCTCACAGCTCACTCCCCTCCGCCCGCTTGATCAGAGAGTTATTTCCTTGCCCATTACTCACGAGGATAATGGAATCTATAATGGTCCAAAGTGCTGCACTGGATCTCATTTATGGACCAGTTCCAACATAAACATGTACGTAAACGTAGTGCAGAACACATGGGTTATTTATGTGGATTATTTGTTTCTACTTAACGTGGCCACTCACTGCCCGTTCACGTTGCCTGGCCCTACACGGGATGTTTACCAAAAAGAAGGCAAAATTAAAAAATAACAATAATAAAGGCCAGTGGCGGCTTGCACCTGCAGCATAGAAGCCTTCGCGGTGGGAGAGCACCTGGCGGCCCTGCACCGGAGGGTTCCCGAGGTGGCGACACGGGGCGGCGGCGGCATAACACTGGCGGGGACACCCGAGCCGGGCCAGCGGGTCTGGGCCGTCACCCGCACACGTGTCCAGAGGGCGCAGGC
>NW_004567135.1:900414-923939 GCF_000260355.1 Condylura cristata | reverse complement strand
CCCAGCACGCCGAGAGGCCGCACCGCCGGCCGCAGCCGGAGGCCCTTCCTGGGCGACCAGCCAGGGTCGCTCCCGCCTTTGTGCCAAACTCCCGTAGGAGCCCCAGGGCCGCGGGGCACCCGCAGACCGCTGACGCCTTGGCGAGAAGCGTTTACCGTCTTCCCCACAGCCGTTTTCCTTGAGAACCCGGACAGCAGCCCGGGTCGCCGCCCGCCGGGGGTCTGCTGGGCAGGAGCCTAACCGAGCCCCAGCGGGTGGACCGCGCTGGAAGCCCAGCCCCCGGGGGTGCTGGCTCTGCCCGAGCCCGCACCACTTGCTGCAGACCCCAGAGGGCCGCCGGCCACTCAGGCAATCAGCCGGATTCCCTGAAGCAGGGTGACCGAACTGATGCGCTGATTATGATGGAAAGATTCTCTCCAAGCCCCGCGCAAGCTGTCATTTCGCTGACTTGATCCCATTTACCATGTGGAAACTCTGGAAGTGACTGTCGAGACCAATCTCCTCAGACTTTGTGAGCGCCTGACATTCTCACGTGGCTTAGTGCGGCTGATACGGCAGAAATGCGAACCCTTGTTGGCTCTTGGGGATGAGTTAGCTTGTGGACTAACTGGGCCGCGGGCCTGGCCTACGCTGCTCTAGTACAACACTTCTGAAAACGACCCTGGGGAAAGGCCTTAATTGAAGCTACAGCTCTTGCGGAGACCAAGTCTCCATCCTACAAGTAACACCTACGGCCACGAAAACAGAAGCGTGCCCACGTTAGCGGCAGGTAAATCCGGCAGAATGGCTCTGATGTCGCTGGAAACCATGTCATGCTTCTGTCCTCGGCACGTCCCTGTCACCCTCATGCCCTCCCCCCTGCCCCCGCCTTCCGGCGTGATGATGATGAGTCTCCTTCAGCAAGCAGAACTGGCCATGTCCACGGCTTTGTCAGCTAGGCTTAGCTGACCCTGTGAAAGCCAGAGGCTTTCAGCAAGGCATTTGCATTTTAATACTTTAGAAAAAAGCATTTATCTCGGTTTTCTCAGGACTCCCCCTGAGCCTTCCATCAGAGCCCCTCGCCCCAGCGCCAGGCGGTCACAGGAGCCGGTGAGGAGCTCCAACTGCGCCTGGGCAGAGGTCTCCGCGCTGCTCCTCCTCTGCGGCTGTGGCTGCCGTCTCGCTGAGTCACCGTCCCCACCCCGCCGGCATACCAGTGGCAGGGCTGGAATGCTTGGGGCCACTTGCCCACCAGCTCGCTAAGCAGGTACAGTCAGGTCTCAGTACCAGGGAAGCCTACACAGGCCAAAAAATCAGTTCAAAGCAAACCAGTCACGTGGGGAAAATTAAAGAACTTCCATTTACTCCCCCATTCACTGCTCACAGAGGAAACACTAGGAAGTGACGCTGGGTGAGAGCTCAGGCTATGGCATCACCCCTTTATGCACATGTAACCAGCCCACACCCCCCGCCACGGTCCCCACAGCCCCCCAAAGGCCCACGGACCCCCTTGTTGCACGACCCCCTCCTCTCCCCTCTGATAGCCCCAATTACAGTCAGATTTCTAGAGTGTGGGGATTGTTAGGAGTTCGGCTTTTGTGGCCTTTTGTTTTATTTCTCTATATTCCATAAATCAGTGGCACCTTCCAATATTTTTCTTTCTCTCTGCTTTACATATGCCCCCTTCAGCCCTTGGGTCTCTCAAGTTGCAGTGAACATCCAGAGTTCACCTTTTTTATAACCGAGTAGGAATCCATTGTGTATCTGGGCCACATCATCCTAATCCGTCCATCCATCGTGAGGCACTTGAGCTGTTTCCACAGCTTGGATCCGTTAAAAAACGCTTCATGGAACATAGGAGTCTACGGGGCCCGTTATAAGGTCTACCCTTGAGAAAGTACAAGGTGAAAACATCCATGTCAGCAGATATCTTACTAATACCCAGTAATACTGTGAATACTTATGATGATTTAAAATACTGAAATATTAAGAATTCTTTCTAAATTATAATAGGAATTTTGTATTTTTTCAGTTTCTGTATATTTATTATATTAAGCCAGCAAAGAAGTTTGGTGAGACTGCGGATTTTAGTTACCATAAGCTGTTTGCTTGACATAGGAATATATTTACTAACATACTGAACTATTGACTATGTAGATCTATTTTTCATAAGATATTGGAGGAAGCCCTAATAATCTAATGTAAAAATAAGTACTTATTTTTAAAATATGAATTATTGACTCAACTTATAATTCCAAAGGAGCTATTAATGTCCATCATCAAACTACTTAACATTTTTTTTAAGAACTATTTATTTGTGCACACAGAACTGGGGTACAGGCCAGAGGCTCAGGGGCGGCAAGAGGCTTCACCAGAGACAGAGCGGGGAGCAGAACAGGCAGATCCACGAAGTCCACTGCTGAGCAGCGGGCGGGTCAGGAGGGGTCTGCCGCGCCCTGAGGGTCACTCCCTGGCGGGGGATGGAACTTGTGCTGAAGTGGCCGTGGCCAGCTTGTGCTGCGTCCTCACCCGTTGTGCCCGCTGAGAGGTCCTATTTGGCGAATGTCGAAGTGACAGTTATTCATCACCTGTTACGCATAGCAGTCCCTTTGGCAGCGATACAGTGTGTCATTTCCTATCTAGTCAAAGAATTCTTTGTAAAAACGAGTATTAATAGTTTGTTGTGCAGTCACAGAAGAGTAAGTGTCCCCAACACCAAGCGTCCACTGGAGAGCAGAATTAGCAGGTCACTCTTGCCCTGTGGAATCATTTACAATGTCAAGATTTTAAAACTGGAGCAGCAGAGTTAGAGGGCCACTGTGCCCTCAAGGAACTGGTCCAAAGCATCTTTCTCTCCTGGCCTCCTGCTCTCTCGCCTGCCCCCACTCACCTGTGCCGTTCTCCTTGCAAACATTCCTGTCAGCAGTGACAAGCGCGCTGGGTATGCTCCTTGGCATGAGGGCTCATGTGGAATAAAGCCTCTTCCTTGTTTTCAGCTGATGAAGTTTGATGGAAATTTATGGCATTTGTTAAATAATTTCAGTGATAGATATGAGTAGCTCCTGTGGAGCTATAAGCTGAATCAATAATCCATCCCCTTCCTACCAGGGAGGCCCAAGTGTCCATTTAAAAGTGGTCAGGGGCCCTCCCTGGTGGCGCAGCGGGTTGAGCACAGCGCTGCGAGGCTGGACACTGCTGCTTCAGCACGGGCTCGGCCCCCGCCAGGGAGGGACCCGCAGGGCGCAGCAGGCCTCTCCCGGCTGCTCCCCTCAGCAGTGTCCTTTTGATCCCCCGGTGCTGCTCCCCACTCTGTCTCTGGTGATCCTCTCACCCCCTGCACGTCTGGCCTGTACCCCAGTTCTGTGTGCATCTTTAAAAAATAATAAAAGTAGTCAAGATGGTAAGTTTTGTTTTGTGTATTTTACTGCAATAAAAATTAAATAAAAAAGAGGAAATGAGAGGTTAAAATGTACTTGAATGCTGGTTTGTGTGGGGATCAAATTAATGCGGGTGTGTGCGTAAAAGGGAGGAGACTGTTGACCCTTAACGCTGAGTGTGTGACTGACGGGAAAGACGGGCTTGCCCAGCTCGGCGGACGCCGGGAAGAGCCGGGCCGGCCGGGCAGGGAACAGGAGCGCTCCTGTGAACACTGTCCTGTCGCTTGGGTGTCTGTTGGTGCCTGGTTCGTGACGTCAGCAGGCAATGAGCAATCTAGATGTGGCCGGAGGGGAGAGTCTGAGCGAGGGATATGAGAGGCATAAATTCAAGTCGTAAAGCTTAAAGTCATAAGTAGGAATCATAAAACTTGAATGTAAGCTGTGAGGTGGCAAGGGGCATGCTGGGGAGGGCCGGGGAGGACTAGCTGCCAGGCTGAGGCCAGCGCCCGGCCCCTCCCTGCATCACCGAGCAGGAGGCCCGGAGGGCACCGGGGGTGAAGACGAAACTCTCAGAACGGGAGGAAGGGGATTAGGAGAGATGAAGGCGGGTGCAGGGGCGGAGGACACAATTTCCAAAGAGAACTTGCAGTGAGAAATGGTGCCCAAAAAGCAAAGAAGTGACAGTCACTTCTGAGTAGGAGGTGGGCGGCGTTTCAGAGGTGGCACAAAATACGGAGGAGGAGGAAAGTGAATTGACGAGGAAACACCCCTGCGTGGGAGACGAAGTTCCCACGTGACCTCACACTGCTCCCCCCTGCGTGACAGGCCAGAGCCTCACGCACGGTGCTGTTGCAGCGGGAACACGCACATCTCATTCAGCCGTCTGTTGATGAGCACTAACATGAAGAGATACGGGCACCCCCATTTTCACTGCAGCTTTTGTGGTAATAAGCAGGAATGGGAAACGCCAAAGTAACGACATCTTAACAGCTTTGCTCTTGGCTTGCCAGTTTGCCCCGCAGGGGCGGGTGGGGGAAGCAGGGAGCCAGCGCTGGGCGAAGGTGGGGGGGGGGCTGGCCGAGAGTGGAGCGCGGAGCTGATCCGGGGTGCGCGCTGAAGGTCAGAGTCAAGTCAAGGATCAGTAACAAAATCGGTATTCGATGTCCGCCGCTCTGCTGTGGAATATGGCTCTTGCTTACTCCAAAAGAAATAGAAAACAAGTACAAGGTGTAGCTCACCTCCCCAGGTCCCTCAGATCACCTTTGGTTCATTTCTGACGTCTGGCATCAGGATTCAAGGAGAGGACATCATTGTACAGCCTTCCTGTGCCGTGCCGCGAAATGCCTTCCAACCATTTGTTCTGAGTTCAGCCTAAAAAGTAGCTTCTATTACCTTGAACTCATGCAAATGAGAATCTCTGCAATCTCAGTTTTCCCAGTGACAGAATTAGAATATTAATTTCTGCCATTCCACATTCATGCACAAGAGTATTCAGGTCAAAACTGACAAAGTACACGAAGAAAATAATGTTTTCACTTTGTATCACCTCTCATGCATAACATCTTCCAAAGAAGTTGCCTTTTACAGCTATTGTTAATCAGGGTGTTCAATTTTTATTCATCTCTGATTCTCTAATTAATGAGGCAATCAGCACAAACTACAGAGTTGATGTTTTTCAAGGTACTATCATAGAGATTGACCTTAGCTATTTATTACAAATAAAAAGTATTTTGAATAAAAATAACAACCAGTGTCATGTTTTTAGATTTCTTTGTCTTGAAAAAAAATTTTTTTCTTATTTTTTTCTATACAGTCAGATGACACAGTCATCATGTAGTTGAGGAAAACCAAGTTATTATTTAAATGAGTCTATGTGATTCTACATGTTGTCCTCGAGCAAACAGTTATGGATATTCCTTTGGTAGTTGTTGACTGCTCAAATTTAGGGGGGGGGTTGGAGGGCGGGAGCTCGATGCTCTGTAGGAGCCGCCACGTGGAGAAGCATCGTGTGGCAAAGTGCCCATTTCATTTTTTTCAAAATAATTATTTTTAGAAATACAAGCTCCAGACGCAGTTATATAGAAAGCAGCTTGATTACAATGCATTGCTAGTTATCCAGTTTTAAAAGGGTGGTATCACCGGGCTGTCAGCTTAAATAAATAAAAGTACAATTGATCAATCGACCTTCAAGTGAAGTAAATGTGAATTTATCTACTAGAGTTTTTTAATAAGTCCAGGTACAAAATGTTTTCAAATGAGCATTTCCCATTTGTTTTGACATTTAAAGCATAAGCATTACAAAATTTCCTCTTTTTTTGCATTAGTTCTTCATCATATATACATATATACATACATACATATGTGTGTATATATATATATGCTTATAATTTCTATCTCCATGAACCATATACTTGATAGAAAATGTTAAAATATGATACTTTAGTGCACTGAGAATAGAAATTGCATATGCTAGCAAAAATTTACATATGAAATGAGAGTGTGGCTGCTTTATTAGCATTCATCTTTTTAAAAGACATTTAGTGAATAGCTGTGTCTATTTAAAGGAGTAACAAGATAGTTCTTATACAGAATAATCTGGCCTCTGTAAAAACTGTCAGGGAAACAATAGGCTTTAGTCAGCGCTCACCCAGCATAGGTCCAGTGGTTAGCAGGCACCTGATAAGGAGACGTGGCCCACCTGCAGACGGCGTGGTTAGATGTGGCGGTGTTCCTAGGGCGCATTTTCTGTGTCTGACACCATGATACCGCGTACAACACTTGTGGTGTGTGAACTATGACTCGCTTTAACGAAGTTCTCTCTTTTAAGGGAGAATTGTAGACTGGGCTGTCTGTGGTCAAGACGAGAATTAAAGATGCGAGCAGACCTCGACTCCGCCCTTACCCTTCTGTGGAAGGGAGCTTCTGTCAATTTAAGAGCACGCTTTAAAAAGAAAGGCTTTGAAGTACATAAAAGTCTATTATTACCTTGTTCTTCTGTTAAGAATTAAGTAACTAAACATACTCTGAGTAATGCACCGGAATGCAAACTGCTTGGTCTCCACCCTTGAGCCAAGCCGGCTCTCCTACTCTTCCCTCTCCCAGCCGCGGGAAACAAGGCCGGCAGTTTTGTGAACGAAGGGCCACTTGATCGTTGAAATCTGAATTATAAGGAAGTGTTTTTCCTCCTCCCACTTAACTGTATTCTTATTCCAGAATAACCACAGATAACTTGGTCAGGAGTCATTTATTTGGATTTTTAACCATATAAGTATTTAAAAGGAATGTGCATGAATGTCTGTACACACACATCATGTTTTGTTTATTATGGCAAAATCTATGTTCAGCCATATTTTGTGAATAAACACCTCAACGATAAGGAAACATTTGACCTGAAGTTCGTTTATATTTTGAAAAATACCAGCGCTTAAGTGATAATCAGCGTAACTGTAGGTATGGACACCCCTGTTTCAAACCAGCCCGTGGTGGGCCCCGGCATCTTTTCGGAGCCCACCTGGCGTAGTAGAGCCAGAACAGTCTGTTACGTTGCAGAGACGTCTTAACTAGAGCTGGCGGGCCCAAGTGAGCGTGAGTGCCGACGCCTTGGCTCACTGAATCACACTACGGCTGGGGGGCCCCCGAGTGCCCGAGGAATAGCGAGGGCACAGGGTCAGCCAGTGTTGATGAGAAGCGAGCGTGAGAAATGGGAATGTTTGTGCTAAATGTATCTAGTCACATTTGTCCACAGCAGAATGTTCTGTTTCGGACGCCCTGTGAAAGGCACAGAACCCACACCTCACGTGGAACTTCCAGAGACGCCAGGACGGGAAAGTCCTGATGCTGAGAACTGTCCTCAGTGGAGGGGGAGGGGGAGAGTGCCAGGAGTCCTCTTTTCTCCTGAGTTAACGGGATAAATCTACCATAAGCCGGGAGCGCACGAGAGGCAGAAAGCTTTGTTCCGGTGTTCTCGGAAACTGCATTTCCTACGGTAGTGAGGAACGGAAGCCTACGATCCCACCTTTGGAAGCGGATCTCTTCCCAAGGGGAACTCAATTCCAGCCGTTCTTCTTCTTTGTTTGTTTGTTCAGTCTGCCCTGGAAACAAAAGAAAGGCTAAATAGTCTTACAATTCCTTCAAAAAGGAGAAAACAACCCTGAAATCAAACAAAGAATGTGTATGTACCATCGAAGCAGAGAGGAAGGAGGTCTGGCTAAAACCAGAATTCCCATCACTGCAGCTCTACTCACCACACCAAAATCGGGAACTATGGATTCCTTTAATTAAAAAGTACCCAAGACGGAAACGCCTCATCACGCCAGTCCCACGCGGACAGCTCTGTCAGGGTTTCTCTTTTTTGGCTCAGACCTCCGAGATGGGCGTGGTTAGATTTTCAGTGAAGTGTTACAGTCCTGTGACGCTCGCTCAGCTGCTGAAAAATCTCTAGGGTCAGGAGAATGGGGCGGGGAGGAGGCGGTAGGGGAGCATATTTCTATGAGTGACGAGGAAAAGGAAGTAAGAGCCAAGACGAAGAACAATGAGTCAAAGGAACCAAAATAGAAAATAAAGGGAAAGGCAAATATTAATGAAAGCCCAGCTTTAAAATCACACTGAATTATGGAGTAACCGCTTAAAACTCCAAATTGCACACTGAAATACTATTAAATGAATTTTACAGTGGGCACAGAGATGGGCCAATTGCCAATGTCTCAGTCTTTATGCATTAGCCCGTAAATAACTTATTTATCTTGATTCCTCGTCTCTTCGATGCTGTTTTTGTTAGTGACAAAATGATTAATATTAACATTAATGATATTAACATTATTATGAAAGGTAGGTCACAGCAAAGAAATATACATATAAGTAGGTATGTGTGTGTATATTCAGATAGACACAGATATGTATATACTACACATATGTATATATATATTAACGAATAAGCAATAACGACTGAAGTCAAGGAAACATCAGTTTGGAAATACACAAGTTGACACAAATTAATGACAAGCAGTTTTTCCTTTTTCCTGTGTTTCTCGTCTATTAGTATCTGTAATATACATATGCAGGCAGAGGGAGCAGGAACTAGAAGGACAGAGAAAGGGAGGAACGAGAGAATGAGCAAGTGTCCCGCGGCATGACCAGCCTGGCCACTATGTTGACTTCAGTAGCGAGTTGTGTCAGTGTCGCGTTTCAAGTGTTTCAGCTGTTTAGAATAAATTGCACTCCCGTACTTACTCAATGGCGACCTGGCTTCATCGCCACAGTCTGGCATCTGCAGCAGAGGCTGTCTCTGGAGTTGCAGACTCGTGCTCGGCACCCGAGTGCTTCCCTGCCTGGGGCAGCCCTCGCTGTTGTCACAGGTCAGCGCTTAACGCAAGCTGCCGCAGCAACTTGCAAAATTCCGAAAGGAAAGTATAAAATACACAAAAATGGATTAAAGGAAGAAACATAAACTGGAAACAGGGAAAAGATGGCAACAAAACAAGATGTGTGTTAATTCAACAGGAGAATGACTCTGAACTCTCCCAGACCCGACATCTGGTCACCCCGGCTGTGTCACTGGAAAAACTGATTGTTCCAGGCCTCTGTCAAGGGGCCCACGCCCCGGAGGCTGCAGCTGGCTGCCTCTGCAGACAGAAGGTAGACAGTGCAGAGGCATGTCTTCTGGTGTGTGAGAGAAAATACGCAGGCACTTGAATTTTCCTTTGACATTGCATCAAAGCGGTAAAGAGGGAAACTATCGCCGTGCATTCACATCCATCACATCCAGTAAAAATGAAAAGAAAAGCAAGAGACTGAATTCATTCCTTTGTGGGTCATGGCTTATGCATTAGAGTATTGGTGACCGTATTCCACTCACAGTCTCACCACCGTGGGGAAGGAACACGCCTCAGAAAAGAGAAAACTGTTGGAAATCACAGCGTGTACAAACGCCTTTGTTTGTGATCACTTGTACTTCGGTAATGGTGACTTGCCACAGGGTAGAGCTCACCCCTCAGCAGTGAATGTCCCCACTGCCCCCCCACACTAAGCGCCTGACCCTCACTTTCTAGTAACCTCAGTCCCGTTCTCCTGCCAGAGCTCAAGGTTGGTTTTGGCTTCTCTCTGTCTGTTATTTCACTTGGGCGTTAGATTCCACATCCGGTGGCTGGCTTTCTCCTTCTGGCTGACTTTGCTCCTGCCCCTCTGCACTGCCGTCGCTAGCAGGATTTCACCTTCGTTTTCACGCGCAGCTGACTAGTAGACGCTCGCACGTGTGTCCATGCAGAGGCGGTATGCACGCGTGTCTCAGTGCGGCGCGGCGCCCTGTACAGTTCACACCCACGTACACTGCACATCTTCTCAACCAATTCGTTGTGCCCTTGGGTGCTTAAGCTTCTTCCATAACTTGACGGCTGCAAACAGTGCTGTCATGAGCAGAGAGGTCATCTATGCCTCTGAATCAGTGTGCTTGCTGTCTTTGAGGGACCCAGGAAGGGGATCACTGGCTCATGTGGGGATCTACATTCCCCCCAGGGGGGGCTGGGGCTCTTATTTGTCCAGACCCCAACACTGCTGTCTGTTCTTATCAGCATAAGCCATCCTCACAGGTGTGAGGCAACATCTGATCGTGGTTTCAATTAACAGTTCCCTGGCACGCGATGTGGCCTTGAAGGAGGGAGTTCAGCACTTAGTGCCTTGAGTTCCTTATCTGTGAACCCTACAGATGCATCATTTGTTCAGGTCAGTGACTGACACATGGACTGAAGGTAGCAATGCTTGGCATAAAGTCTGTCCTGCGTGGTTGTGGAATGAGAAACTGGCCATCTGTTTTTATATCTGCTAGTTTTAGATTTGCCTTTCATAGATCATTTCCTTTTTTTACTTTTAGTTATTTTTATGAAGAGCTGGGGCACAGGCCAGAGGTGCAGGGGTGGGACAGAGACAGAGCGGGGAGCAGAGCAGGCGGATCTACTGAGACCCACCGCTGAGCGGGCAGCGGGGAGACAGGAGGGGTCGGCTGCGCCCTGGGATCCCTCCCCGGCCGGGGATGGGACTCGCGCTGCAGCGGCGGCTGGTGGCTTCACAGTGCTGTGGGCGACAGGAGCCGCGCAGCCTCTGCACAGGGGCCTGGGGGGCGGAGTCACTTCAGCGTCAGCCGTCACCCCGACCACACAGGCCACGTGACACCGTGTCTGCAGCGGGACATGTCGCAGGGGGTCGCCCGCACCTGCCCGCACCCACGGCCGGCTTGGGCTGATCCAGCGGCTCCCCCAGCACTGGCATGAAGGAGCAGGGCACGGGGCGAGCACGCTCGGACGTGCATGCGCGGTCGCGCTGGGGCCTCCGGCCTGAAGATGGGCTCCTGCACTTACCGCTGGCTGCTGCAGCCCAGCCGCTCAGAAAACTTCTCTGGGTTAAGCAGAATTCCTAAGACCTGTCTTACCTTAAGTATCTCCCGGGTATTTCATTCTGTGTCAGATCTGAGCTAGACAGCCTCAAAGAAACTATTCTGGGGTATGAAAAGGTGGCAGTCTTCCTAAACGGTTTTTCCTGGCACACATTCAAATCGGATCACTGATTGCTCGTTATTTTCTTTTTGAAATTAAACAGCTGTATTTATAAATGCGAATTACATCATACGTAATTTTATGTGTATTTTTGTTAGCAAACTAGCTGGCCTGGTGAGGTTTCCTGTGTACTTTCACCCACCCCAAAATGCACATCTCCCCACCACCCAAGATAGCCCAGGCTTCCGACTCTACATGGCGCTGCTTTGTACAGAAAGGAAGATTATGTCATCGCGTGGAGAAGTGGGCTGGCATTATCTTCGTCAACGAGATTCATTATAGTAGGAGAAACAAGCCACGGTTTCCTCGTTATTTTCTTTTCTTAAGCCACACGCGAGTCATTAAGACAGAAGTGCGCCCTCGCTCAGCCTCCGAACAGCCAGGGCTATTCAAAACTGCACACCCTGGTAAAGAGTGAGACCGCGGAGGATCTAATGGAGAGACAGACCTTAGAGCTCCTTTGTAAAAGGCTGTTCCTCGACACAAATGAAGAATGCAGAACACGGTGCTCTGGGCTCTGTGGCCCACTCTGCTGAATTGAAAAGAAAAATTGAAAAGGCTCCAATTATTCCATTTATTACCTTGATGAGTTTTTACAACATGAAATGAATTTCATGATTAATGAGAACTTTATGTAGACTATACATAAAAGGCTTCATCTCTAAGAAGCAAATAGCATTATTTTCTGGTTGGTGGAGGTGAAAATGAAATGCAAAATAAAGTTGATTGACTTAAATTTAATACATAAAAGGTAGCACTGGTTAATAGAGTATTGATTAGAGATATAAAAAGAGACGGTGACGATTCATCAACTATCCTGGTGCTGAGTCCTTAGGGTGGCCGCTCAGTAAGCAGCTTCTCCTATCCCTGTTTTATATTCTCATGTTACTCTGCTGTGTCTTGTTCATTTTTCACGCAGCCATAACAGAGTCACACGCCACCATTTCCAGAAGCACACACTCATACAAAAAACTGTTCTGAAAACCTCTAAGTTTATGTCAACATCCTGAGTGGGAACGGTCGTAGCATAGGAAGCAGGGAAGGCGGGAGAGGACTGTGATGGTGCACGTTGGCCGTCACTGACGAATAGGAGACGTCTGGGAAGCCGCAGGTGCATATCCCGTTCAGCAGCGCTGCTACATGTAACTCAGATGCGACCCATACATGTGTGTGTGAGACGTTTGCTCACAAGACTCCTGCACATCGGACCGTCTTTGTAAATTACAGAGCGATTTTAATGTTAGGAAAGGGTCTTGGTTTTCTGACTGAGCATCTCCTCTCCCGTCTTCCTGGCATCACCTGCGGTCGCGGCAGCGAACATCCTCGGCACACACGCTGCCCGGCGTGCACACGGGCACCCGCCCCCCGCCCGCCCCCCGGAGCTAACTCCAGTTCCAGAAAAGGCTTGAGTGCTTTCCGTGTGAAAACTGCCTTCTTTTCTGTCCCGTACGTTATGGCAGTGAAGTGACGGACCAGCTCCTAAGATTACAGTTTTAAGCCATTTCTTCGTCCTCTTGATCCGCAGATAACTGAGCCCTGTGTTTGGCCTTTTGAATCTAAGTAAGAAATGAGCAACTCTGAAATAAGCACCAGTAAACCCTGCTTCACGTTTACACCTAACCGAAGGAGTGAACTCGGGCCCGCACAGAATGAACCGCCAACCCGACAGGGAATCTCGATGGCAGTTAAACGATGTCCAGGTGCGGTTGAGCGGGACCCCAAGAACAGCTGAGGAGAACACAGGGACTGTGTCTGCCGGCCCCGCTGGGGTTCATAGACATTTTTCAGCGCACACGGACACACAAAAACAGCCACGCCCTCTGCTCGCCGATGCTGGAGACGCAGGATGAAGGGCTGCGTATTTCTGCTCCGTTGCATACGCCCGGGGTACACTGGACACCTGTCCTTGGGATGATGAAAAAATAACAAATCATGTGCTGGGCTCACATAACCCAGATTGGCCCACTAAAAGGACAAATTTATCGGGAAAAGGAGAGAGGAAGGCCACGCGGAGCCACGCGGGGCAGAGTCTCTGTCTGCGCAGGGGCTGTGGTCTCCGGCTGCCGTCAGGCGGCCGGGAGCCACCACCAGCCACGCAGAGGCCGTGCGAGGCCGCAGACCTCAAGTGAGAAACAAAATATTGGCATTTATTTTTGCTCCAAATTACAGCCCACCTCTGAATGTCTGCCTTTTTCTACTTAAGACTTATCATTCTTGCCATTTACCTCCCAAGATAATAGAAACTAATGGCATTGTGCTGGCATAATTTTGAAACCTCGTAAAAAAAAAAAAAAAAAGCTGCTGAATATGGTTAAGTCTCACTATTAATCACTTGCTATGTTCAGGATCAATATAACTGCACATTAAATCCAGCTTAGCCTGAATTGTGCCTAAGATATATTTAAACAATTATTTGGCACTTCTAGTAGATATATGAACGAAGCAACCCAAGTTTTCCAGCTCAGTCCCCTTGTTAAATGTCTTCCACTGTCAGTTCATTGTTTTCTTGCTTCTGTTGCAAAACCCTTATTCACTTTATATCCTGGTGATCTCCCATGACCCGTAAGATGTACCTCGGCGGTGTTTTCCATCTAAAATTTCCTCTTGTTGCTTTAGTAACTCCAGCTCCATATGGAAAGATACGTAAGTGCCATATTAGTTCCAGAATAGATGAGCATCTATTTCCCTTCTGTCGAGTGAGAGTGGAAGTTAGTATAAGCCGTGGGAGCACGCGGCCATGCCCACCACCCTTCCATCTGTAGCCTTCAAGTTAGGAAACCGGTGTCAGCTGCAGTGGCACAGAGGCTCCCACTGCTCAGTCTCCAAACGTGGGCAAACCGCTGCGCGCTGTCCCCAGGGCTGAGCCGGACACAGTGCGTATGAGCCAGCAGGTCTCCAGGTGAGCCCGGGCCCCGACAGTCAAGTATCTCGCAGTCTCCGCAGCTGTGACCCAAATGTCACCTCATGAAGTCACTAGCCCTCTGTGCTCTTCCTTAACCTCGGAGCCACAAAACTCCTGAGCTAAGGAAATAGTGTCTGTTTTGTGCCTGTAAGCTCTGGGGTGGTTTTTATAAAGTAATTGGCAACAGGTGCACTGGACACTTGGCACATCAGGACTGGGTCTTACTCTTCACTTCTTCTTAAGAACAAAGCCTTGGGGAGACAATTGAGAGCGTCAGAGAGAAAGATCGCTTTCCAACGGCCACAGGACAGCCAGGAGTGGAAGCCACTGGGCCCTTTCAGGGGTGAACTTAATGTACCATATACACATGTTGACTTTTAATGATGCACATCTGTAACATACAGACTTATGATGCAATATTCAGCTTGAAAGTGGCAAGATAAAGATCTTATTTATATAGATATTTCCCTCTGGAGAATAGATTGAAATATCTCCCATCATGATCTGTCGCTATTTATGACTCTTCAAGGATTGTCATGGAAACGCTATGGGTTATATGTTGTTAGGTTTATCTAATACACTGTGGAATGACCATTTTTGTATATGATTTCAGGAACTCAGGTTGAAGTCCATTAGCAAAATTGGGAGAGTGGCGGAGGAGTAATATGATGGCACCAGGAGTAAGGGCTTCCAAGGAAGCACCGAGACTGCAGGTGCCAGGGGTGACTTCCTGGGTCAGCTCAGGACTCGCAGGACAGCAAGGGTGATGGCAGGGAGCTGGGGGGACTCTCAGCTCAGAGAAGCGACAGCCGCTGCGGTTTTCCGACACTTTGAACAGGGCTTCTAGTGTCCTGGGAGTCAGAATAAAAAACCTGCAATGAGCTGGACTAGGCTGTCCAGATACAAACAAACTACCTTGGAGTTAAAAAGTCACTGTATGAGCAGAAATTAATTTTAGCAGCTGCTCATCAGTCAAGAGAAGTTTCACTCCTTCCTTGATTTTGAGGCGCTGAGATACAGCAAGAAAAAGGAAGGATTCATCAAAAGGTCTAATCCAGCAGATTGAATCGGTTAATTCTGAGGAAGACACATTTTTAGATTTTGGAAATTTCATTTACTCGCTTACCAGGAGTTCTATTTCCCCTAGGAAATAGCCTCTATTTATTTGTAATTTTACAAAATCAGAAAACTGTCTCCTAGTATAAATAACCAAAAAATGACATTTTTTATTATTTGCAAATAAATTTCAGCACACAAAAAAAATAGGTCTTAACAATGAAAAGACCTACTGCTTTTAAAAAATACTTTACCACTAGGATGGAATGTCTCGGAAGGAGGCAGAAAAGAAAGTCATTGTTTATTTGCATTTTAATGGAGTAAGAATCCCATTTTGAAACTGCTGCAGTTTCATTTTAAACCAAGCCATGTTTGAATACCCCCTTTCAGCATTTTTAAACACCTCTGTTTCCCATTAAACCGCTGCCTGGATGTAACTCCCTCCATTGAAACGCCACTGCGGTGACAATACAGAGAAAGGCAGGAGCCCTCTGGCCTTTCCAGGACAGCCGAGGAGCGCCGGTGTCGTCTGTCCGGCCCAGCGCCCGAGAAGTGCCGAATCTGTCAGAACAGATCCTCGCTCTGCTGCGTGCTCGACCGATGGCACCACAGGGGAAGTCCCATCTGCAGGTGTCCTTTCTTTGCGGATGGAAACTAAGCGAACTGAGTTACTGAAAATCTTTTGTTGGGTTCGGGGACACTAAATCAGCCGAAGAAAGCCACTGGGAGGCAGCGTATTGGCAAATATTTACAACTGGAACAACGTCAAGGGATCATGGCCATCGTCTGCACAGTAGAAACTCGAAGTTGGAACTACGGAGCTCCTGCTTACATAATGAAGTTTATCACTTGCAGTGTTTACTCAGTGCTTCTTATCCCCCTGTTGGGGAAGCTGACTTTCGCTGGAGTTAATTAGAAATAAATGTAGCACATTGAGAGATTACTCTGCCCATCCATCAAACGGATCCTCGGATGTTTTGATGCCTGACACTTTAAAACTCATAAATCTTGAAAATAACGTTGTCAATGCTTAATTATCTGTACATTAATCTCTCTGCTCCTCTTTCCCTCCTGTTTCTACGGAGATGTTATTCCTAGTCCTTTTCATAGCTAATGTCTGTATCTCTGCTCTGCTTCAGCCACTGCTGTCTTTTTCAAAGAAGTCCTCTCCAGTGGAAAACCGTCATGAGTTGAAAGAGACTAGCTCTCAGTGGGACGCGGCTCCCGAGGGTGTGGGCCTCGGGAGAGTACATTGGATTATGTGGCTACACTTAACATAGTGGCCGTGTCCTCACCACAGAAGGATGAAGGTCGGAGTCAGCGGACGCTAAAAAGATGCGAAATTACACACTTCAACTGTGGGAGGACAGACCAGAACCTGAGACGTACGGGCTGCCTCCGGAAGGTGGAGAGCGAAGGACGCATGCTCTCAGGTGCACCGGGGAGCACAGTCAAACCAGCAGCTTAGTTTTAGCCCTGACTTCCAGAACTCGAGTTTGACAGATCTGAGCTGTTTGGAGTCGCTGGTTCTGCAGCATATTATGCAGTAGCAGGAAAGGCAAAATGTCTGTTGTAACCTTGCTCGTTTTTTTAAAGATTTATTTATTGATGCCTGCAGAACTGGGGTACAGGCCAGAGGTGTGGGGGTGAAAGGATTCACCAGAGGCAGAGTGGGGAGCAGAACATGCAACAGATGAATAAAGTCCACTGCTGAGGGGAGCAGCGGGGAGACCGGAGGGGTCTGCCGCGCCCTGGGGGTCCCTCCGACAGCTCCGCAGCTCTGAGCTCTAACCCATGGCGCCACCAGGCCTGTAACTCTGCCACCCTTAAGGTAGCTACACCCTCGTACTGACACTCATCTCTGTCATCTTGAAGGAGTAACTTCAAGTTAAAATGTCATCCTCCCACTTCCATTGTAAATCGTAGCTTGCTGCAGCATGATTTCTAGCGCCGGAGCTCGGCGACTGATCTCTGAAAGGACATCAGACGTCTCCTAGTGGAAAATCATGTCTCTAAAGCTCGCTCCTTGTGTGTGAAGTGCAGACACATTAGAAAACCCCAGGGGCTAAGATTCCTTCCAGGAAAAGCGGACCGCTCCCCTGTGGCTTGGCGCGTGCCCACTCTCTCTCATGAACCTGACACTTAAGAATTGTATGTGTTGGAGGCACAGTTGAACGAGTGAACACCCACGCACACCACCCGACCTTAATTGCCAGACCCACGTTGTGGTCTTTTCAGTCTTCTGTTTCTGACTTGCTTTTCCTTCTGCCAGTCTCTTCAAGAACATTCTTGCCTCCAGCGTGCGGGTCTTTCCCGCAGTCACTAGCCTGGTACAGCAGATGCCGGCGTCTCAGTCCTCGCTCTGCGTAAGGTGGTCAGCTTGGCCAGCCCTGGCGATGAGACCCCGCGGACAGGCGCGCCCAGCCACGGTGCCCAGCAGTCCACGGGGTGGACGGCTTGGCCACTCGCCACACTGCTTCTGTCCTGCCTTCGGCTTTGCTTCGTGCCACCTGACTGTAACGTGCACATCTCTGCGTGCGCCCCAGGGCTACGGAAACGCTTCTTCCGTGGCACAGCTGCTTCTCTTCTAAGACATGCCTCATCCTCACGGAAACACGCCGAAAGGAAAATTAGTAATTGCCTCCAGGTAGCTCTTTCTCAGCCCCACTTGCTCGTGAAACGTCTTCACCATCTCCCGCATAGTATTCCCGCTGCATTTCCGAGCCTTTTCTATTTCATCTGAACTCAGATTCCCAATCCTTCTGTTTTTATTTTCTCTAATGCTGCTACTTTGTAATTTGATGGGGAAAAAAACTTCTAATGTGAACTATCTCATCCCACTGCCTCTTTATCATAAATCCTCTCAGCATCTTCAATCACTCATCTTTCTCCTTGTTTCAGAGAAAGACTTGTTCTTCCTCTGTATCTACCTTTAAAAAGAGATTCGATGGGAATTAAAAGGAAAATATACTAGATTTAGAACCAAAGGGACCGGGATTCAATTCCAAACATCTTTCACTCATTAATTATATGACCTTTAACAACTCACCCTTTTTTCGTCTTTTGCTTAACTATAAAACAGGAAAAAACCACTACCTCGAGAAATGAAGGTGATGAATCAAAATGGACGTTTTAGCTCCTCTGGGTGACGGGTCCCCACTCTCTGCCCTCCCCCTCTCCTCAGTCGGCTTCTAAACTCAGCCTCAGCTTACTAAATTGAAAATACTCCTTGAGACTGAGTATCGTCTTCCAAAGCAGATCGCCCGCCAATGTGCACCTGCCATAGCAGGCGTTGCTAAAGTCGGCAAATAAAAATACAGAATGCCCGGTTCAAGTTGAACAGCAGATAGACAATATTTTCTGTGTAAAGTTTGTATGTTCCATGTAGTATCAGAAATAATTCATTGTCTGAGGGTAAAACAACTGGGTGTTCCATGTTTTAACTGGCAAGTGTGGTTATAGATACAGATGGAATCCTTGAAAAATGCTATTCTAATCCTTCCAAGAGACAGAAATGGAAAGAATGTTCTAGAAGATAAATGACATATGCAAAAGGCTCAGAAAATGCAAGGGCGTGTGGCAAATGCTTACTAAATGGTGGCTGTGTATTACGACTTCTGAAATTCACTTAGGTGCTTCTCTTGATATTAACAATTATCAGTGCTTTATAGATAATAAAATTCAGATTCAAAGAGGCCCAGTGGAATTGTCTTGATGCGCAACGGCAGACGCTCACAGCCTCTCGCTGCTAAGCCGCTGCTCCCCACACTCTTCCGCTCTGCTGTCTGAGCACGACAGCTGTACACTGCTCCAGGCCCCAGTTTCTGCAAAGAGGTGGTATTGCTGTGGCGGTCTGATATCTCCACCAAAGAAACAATACAGTTTAATGCGATAAATCCTTCTAAACCAGAAAATGAAAATAAGAGAATGGAGACGGGAGGGAGGCTCTGCACGGAGAGGCCGATGGGTCACCATCCTCACCTTGGCCTTTGTGGTCTAATAAAGGTCAGCTCATGGTGGCCATCAAGCACGAATGCCCCGTCGCTTCTGCTCGGTGATCCCTGCAGATGGAGAGCTTTGGTTTTCTTTCCCTCTCCTGCCAGTAGGTAACACCCTAGGTTTGGCAAAAACAAGTATTTAAAATAAACGATTTCTTCTCATTCCGTGACTGAGAGAATTCGGGTCTGAGGAAAACAAATTGCTGGGCTGCTTTCCCCAGGAAGCGGCGTGTGTCTGGCGCCACAGTCCAGGGCTTTAGCTGTTGGGTAGTCTGCCCTACGAGAGCCAGACCTCCACGTGTGCAGAGACAGGAGACTCCGAGGCTAGCTCGTATTCTGAAGACACTCAAGTATGCCTGCGTGCTGCACTCTGTCCCCTCCAGCCCGGTATTAAAGACACACATTGTGCTGAAGAAACAAAAGTGCAGAGGCCTACTCATACATAGCTACAGAAGTAACTAGAAAAGCCCTGATTTGACTTCAAACATTCAAATAAATATTAAGGGTCTAAACATATTGTATTTTCAGTTGCTAACATTGAAATTACTGATTTTCTAAACGGACTCATGAGAAATCTTATTTTATAAATCAGTTCTTGAAAAGTAGTGGGTCAGTATTTATTTGGTTTTGAAACTAAGAGGCTAAAGCTATTGATCCGAGCACAACACACTCTCAATGGACAGGTTGCCTCGAATCCAGATGCTAGTAATACAGCGGTAAGAGGTAGCACAGAGAGGAATTGTCAGTATTGTCCATTTAGATTCTCGAAGCTCTTGATATTTAGCATTACTTCAATTAAAAAATTGCCAACTCACTGAGGGCTAATCATTACTTTTTCTCTGCAGCCGAAGTCGCCACCTACACGGTCATAATTAACAATCAGTAGCGAGCATGTGCCTAGACTTACTTTTGTGTTTTTGAAGTAATTCCTAGACTGCAGGGGCTACTCAATGTCATCAGTAAAAATGAGGCCACTGGAGAAAAGTGCAACATTTCTAGTGAAAAATCGCTTCCACATAACCGCCTCCATCACGCCGTCGTCTCTGAGAGCAGCAGGGTTTTTCTGGAACTGTTGGGGCTCGCTGTGGCACACGCTTAGCCAAGTTTGCGTCCAGCTGCTTTGTGGTCAGGCTGGAGAGTGGAGAGATGAGGAGGACACGAGCCCTTTGACGCAGTCGGAGTCGTGTGCAGCCTGCGGGGCTTTGTGACAACAGCCGGCCGCAGCCAAACCAGTCGGCCCGCGGGACGCCTCGGGAGCCGGGATCACCCGCGCGGGGTCGGGGGCCGGGGGGCCGGCGGGGGGCGGCTTCCAGGCCCCTGCTGTGTCCGGAGGGAAGCAGGAGCCACAGCCCAACCGCATCCGCAGTCGGGCACGTGGCCAGATGCGGCGTGTGGGGAGGTGAGTAGACTCTGCACACAAGTTGTGTTCTGTCGTACTGGACTTGCACAGAGTTCTGCTGCATATATGGGTGCATATTTTAAATATATTTTTTTACATCACTTTGTGCAACTTTTCCCTCTCAGCTGTAACCCCCGGGGGCTTCCCCCGTGGGCCGTCCCCACGGTCCGTGTGCTCTTTCCGCCCGGTTTTGATCCTGCTCCTTGCTCCACCCCCATGGAGTGTCTCTGCTTTGTCGCTGTTTGCTGATGCTCATTTTTACTTTATTACAATTGCTTTTTTTTTTCTGATCCCTTATGCGCCTACTATGAGTGGAGCCATCTGGTATTTTACTTTTTCTTTCTGGCTTATTTCACTAAGCGTGATCCCTTCCAGATCCACCCATGTTACTGAAGAGGCATTCGAGTTTCTCTTTTTTGATGGCAGAGGAATATTCCATTGTGCATACGGACCACGTCTTCTTGATCCAGTCATCTATTTTGGGGCATTTGGGTCGAGGCCACATCTTCCCTATTGTCAACAGTCTGCTGCATATATCTGAGGGAGACTTGTCATTTTCTAGAGTAGAATCTTTGTCCCAAGGGGAGGTCTTCGCCCTATTGGGCTAAGGAATAGCCCAATGGCATAGGAAATTGCCCTCCGGGAGCCTGGTACCTAACCCACAGCCCCGCCTGTGTGCACAGTAAGGCTCAGCTTCAGTCCGGTCCATATTCCCTTAGCCCAGCCACGCTGGAGTGAGTGTCCTCTCTCTCCTGGCCTCTGCCGCTGTCCGAGGTGGCTCAGTGCAGTTGAGTGCCACCCAGCAGCACCTTCAGGGAAGCATCTGTCCGGGACTACACCGCCGTGACTCTGTCAGGATCCAGATGAACCAGCGGCTTCCACCAGTGAGCGTGCTTGCTTTGTAGGGCGCCCCGGGCCACCACTCCAGAGGGGCTCCAAAATGCCATCTTTTTAGAAGAGAACTCTTTGCAGGAGGATTCTGTGGTGCGCTAGAGGTTTTTGCTAAAACTTAATGGGTTTTTACTAACTGTACATAAACTGTGTGTTCGCGTGTGTATATACACAGATATGTAGACATAGAATGGAACCAATTTTCCAGCCGTGGGTAGTGAATGGGAGGCAGAGTTCTTACGCTGAGGTAATGAACGCCGGAGTGAAGCACAGCGCCCCCATTTATACTCACGAGAGCCTGGACAGACACTGCTGCCCCGAGTTTGCTGTGCAGAAACCTGGGTTCGTCTTACTCAGCTAAACGGCCTCGGAGGCACAGCGGTGCCGGAACGCGGGTCCCAGCGCTGCGCACAGTTCCCGTGACATAAGCCCCAAAGCGCGCGCAGGACGTGATTGTGGCTCCGGCCAAGCGCGTGACCATCATTTCAGCGAACACAGGGCGCAGACCCTGGGTGACATATCATGAATTCCACAGGGGCCACAATCAAAGCTTGACGCTCCACAAAGCGCTCCACGCTCTAAAGATCTGCAGCCCCTCCCCGGTGACCCCGGGTCGTCCAGCCAAGCGTGCCCTGCCACGGGTGCACTTTCCAGAGAACCCCAGCGACTCGAACTTCCCTTTGACTCGGCAGCCAGGACCTTCAGCCTCTGGTCTACTTCTCCCTTATGAAAACGCCTTCCAACAACATGCTGCACAAAACAGCCTTGTCATGTCACTAGATGATGACCTCGGGCCGTTACAGGACGCTTACAGCTACACCTTGTGTGTATCTCAAACATCTTAGTTGAAAACCAATTCAGACTCACTGGTTTCCCCCAACGTTAACTCCCAAGATGCACCCCAAGTACGCATCTCCTAGGAAGTTCTGTCTCAGGAGACTGTTCTTTCAGGTGCATTGAATCATGCTCTATCATACATGTCAGAGAACGGAGCAGTAATGAAAAATGCCCCCTTCCAGTCACCCTCAGGGAACTTAAAGGCCTGTTTTTCCATGTTCAATACAATGAATAAAAGGGAACCGATACAGAACTATCAAAGCAGGATAATATCCTTCAGAGATGAAGGGGAAAATACAAAGGTGGTTTCCTGTAAAATAAGACATTATATAGTATGTTGCGATATTTTTAGATTTTAAAATGTATATGACTTAAGATGGGGTATTTTCAAATTTTTAAGATTCTGTTTCGGCCGGTCTGGAGTTAGACTGAAATTCTTCATTTCTAACAAACTCCCAGTGGATACTGTTGTTGCTGGCCCAAGCACACCTCAGAATTCTAGAGCCTGGAGTTAAGATTGGTTTTGAGTTAAATAATCTGGGTTTTCCAGCTGGGCCTGCAATTTAAAAACCGAGTAACTCAGGGGGCATTATTTCACCTTCTTCCTGTCAGTATCGCAGGGCTAACCAGAATGGTGTTAGAAAAGACAATATATGTGGGACCTTCGATCACAGTGCCTGGCATGTGATAATTAGGAAGGAAACGGGGGGAGGGAATCAGTGCAGAATCCAGGCGCTGCTGGTAAAGCGGCTGCTGAATGATGAGGACTGGTGAACTCAGTGACACTGTGTGCAGTCCTGTGTGCGCCAAGGGGCTCCGTTGCTGGACACCTGCTTTCAGGTATGCACGGCCACCCCTCGGCAGCCAGCGCACTCTGTCACATGTCCGTGGACGCGTCGGCACCCACCGGCCGCATCTGCAGCCTTTTCCAGCGCCAGTGAGAACGAGCGTTCTCCAGGAGCGGGTCCCCGGGCAGATGTGAGCCGGACTCCCAGCGTGAGCTCCTTGGGCGGGACCAAAGTCCTAGGAGACACTCGAGAGCCAGAAGCTCTTGCATTCACGTCACTTCAAAAAGAATCCACACACCGCAGATGATGTGGCCAGGGAGGCAGGACCAGGACGAGCGTCCACGGTGAGAACTGCGGCCTCCGGGCAGCCGGGGCAGGAGGGGCTGGACACCAGGAACCGCACGGCGAGGACGGCGATGCCGCCCCAAATGGGGCACAGTGTACACCGTCGCCGTCAACCTACCACCGTGTTTTTGTGAGAAACTGAGCAGCCGGTGAGATGTGTCTGGGCCTCAAAAGGCCGGGAACAGCCAAGGCGCCGGAGGACCGAGGGGAGGGCGGCTGCGCACCGCCATGGGCCGCCACAGGCTCTGCCCTGCGCACAGCGGCCGGCAAGGGGCCGCCAGGGTGAGGCCGTGCGGCGAGACCCTGCGTGCCTGTGGGTTTTCTAAACGGCTCACGGCATCGTGCCCTGGGCCCGGGGTCACTGCCCACGGCCGGGAGGGGCAGAGTCCGCCCCGGCGGCGGCCCAGCG
>NW_004567135.1:898942-900087 GCF_000260355.1 Condylura cristata | reverse complement strand
CACCCCGCCTCCGCGGCCTTCCCCTTGTCTTGGCCGCGCCCCCAGGCCCCACAGACCCGGGGTGCTGGTGCGTCCCGCTCAGCACCGGCCGGAGGAGCTGCTAGTGGCCGCCACGCGCCTCGGAAGCGCCCGGCCGCAGGGGGGACTGATCAAGTCGGGACTCAGGGCGACAGAAGAGGCGCTGAAATAAAACACGGAAGGATTCTCAGAGCCTACCATGGAATGAACACGTGAAGAAAGAAAAGTAGACCTGAGGCTACTTGGCAAATGCGAGAAAGGACTTTTCTTTCTTAGGTCACAAATAATTTTGATGAACACAAAATTAGCATCGATTTGACAAATTTACAGCAGTGTTTACAGCCGTGTAAAAGAAGCTTATACTCAGGGATAGGGATAAATTAAAAGTCTATTATGGCAACATGACAAAGTGTCATAACCAAACGTCTATTGAGTAAATGCACAAGTAAATAAAACTAAAACTATGCCTCGATTTTTATAATTCCTGTAACTATTGAATTTGTGCCTGGATGGCGCTGTCTAACACGTAACGGCACTAATAAAAACACAGAAATACGTTTATGGACAGTAATTCATGCAGAAGTGACTTACACCATTCCCTTCCTTTGGAAGAGTCGGTAGGAAGCAGAAGTCGCCCTGGGAGTGCGCACTGAGCCTCTCCCTCAGCCGCTACAGGAAACTGTCCCCGTGGAAGGAGGGACAAACTCCCCTCCAGTCGCGTGGACACTGGCGCGTCTGTGTGTGTGTTTGAACAAGCGGCTTCATTTCTCTGTTTACCAAGTGCGCAGCGAGGTAACCCCGAGGTAACCCCGCAGAATCCGAATCTGGCAGCGATTTGGTGCAGCGTCCCCCTTCGGGGGAGGAGGGGAGTGGCACTGCCCCGGGCTGGCCATCGGCCTGCGCCCTGCCCGAGGCCCTGTGGGCCTGCCCGGCCCCCTGCGGAGCCTGGGCGGGGACACGGCACAATGTGTGGGAGTGAGTGTGACTGAGTGGGAGTGAGTGTGAGTGGGGGGTGAGTGGGAGTGAATGAGCGAGTGTATGTGTAAGTGTGTGACTGAGACTGTGTGTGAGTGAATGTCAGTGAGTGTGAGCGTGAGGGAGTGTGAGTGTGAGTGAATGTCAGTGAG
>NW_004567135.1:896545-898415 GCF_000260355.1 Condylura cristata | reverse complement strand
CGGGGGCTGGAGTGGGCGCGCGGGGCCCCGGCTCCGCCATCGCGCCCACGCTGGCCTGCTGTGACCGGCCGGTCTGTCCAGGGGCAGGTCCCACACATGTTCACTGGCCATCACCCGGCCCTGCCCCAGAGACGCGCAGACGGCGAGGTGCGCGCGGTGAAGGCGGAGCCTGGGCACGGGGGACGCGCGGCCGTGGCGAACGGCGCTCCCGGTGCTCGCCATTACCGGCGACCGGGGTGGACTCCAAAAGCCCGACAACTTGGCCGCTGACCTCATCGAAGCCGGGGGCGGGGAAGCGGCTGTGCACGTCCTCAGTGTCCCCCTGGCGGCCCGGCGCCAGCGTCGCCTACCCGCTGCTGCGGGCGGCCAGGACGGGGCAGACATCTGCCCAGGAGAGCTAGACGCTGTCCATTCCAGCCTCGGTCGTTTGGGCATATAATTTTTGATTTGATTAATTGCATCACTTCTTTGGGGGTGCCACCAGGGCACCCCAGCAGCAGCTAGCACCATCATGCTCCCCGGCCAGCTCGCCCGTCCTCCCCCCTCTCCCTCCTCCCCGCTCCCGGTCTGTGCAGTTTTATTTTCCCAATGAACTTTATACCTGGTGACGGTGGTGGAAACGACACCTTTCGGTAGTTTTTAAAATCTGTGAAAATTGCTTTCTTTGGATCAGCCGTTTCTTACCTTGTGAACCCATGGAGCCTCTGCCGTGTACTGGGCCTGCCTGGTGGCTCACAAGACAAAAGTTTTGTTTTGTTTTTTGTATTGTGGTGATTTTGTGACAAATGTAAGTCAAATCACTATGCTCTACACTGTAAATGCTTCTAGAGTGGTTTATCGATTCGTTCTCAAGAAAATTGGAGGGGAAATTTCAAAAAAAGCCTTTCCACGGTCTCTCCTCGTTATCAGCCTGCCTGTGTGAAAGGCAGAAACCGCGGCAGCATGAATCTCATCTCCCGCAAAGCCAGATATGTGCAGCTGTGGTGGCTCTTAAAAATAGAAATAAACGTGCTAAGGATGTTGGAAGTTTGCTCTCTTTTCGGGGGAATAGATTCAGGAATCTGACCCCAGTAAGTAGAGAACCGCTATGTAGATATAATGCTAAAAACTTAAAATACACCAAATTAATTGGGCCACAGTCTAGAGAAGGTACTGAATTTCTTTGGTCCTGTTCAGGACTAACGGGCTCTATGGCATTAGGACAGGCAGCTGGCACGCAGGCTGGCGGGCACCTCTCGTTGGGTGACTTGTGTTTCTTATCACCCACATTGGACAGTGTGTGGAATCTGGGAAGGTAACTATTCACGACCACTGTCGAAGCAAATGTTTCCTTTTATTGCTGTCATTTGTGGTAGCATAGCTAGAAATTTGTTAGCTAATTAAGACACTATGTGACCTAAATCACGTGTTTTTAAAAAAGTAACAGTCTTGGGAAAGATTTAGTCTTTTTTGAAACTGTGGCACTTTGAGGCAGCTGTAAACAAATTTATGTTTTAAATGGCTAATGTGCATGTCCTGACCATTCTATTCATGAAGTCTCATATATTTTCTTCACTTTTGTATTGGTTTAGTGGAAATGTTTCTCATAATAGTTAGTGCTATTTATACCCTCTTACCAAGTAGATGAAATTACCTTAGTGGCTTTAAAAGGCTAGCTGCTGGATGAAATTAAATTAGGAGATAAAAGTAGGAGGAAGAAAACGCAGTCAGGAGGGCCTGACAACCTAGGATTTGGACAGAGAGGAACTGGAGTAGACTTTACAATTATTTGAACACTCGGGCGCCGCGAGTAAGCTGGAGGAATGTGGGGACAGAGGCTTGTCGGGAATGACGCCTCGTGGCCAGCAGCTGGCTCCCTTGTGTGGAAAGG
>NW_004567135.1:893894-895801 GCF_000260355.1 Condylura cristata | reverse complement strand
GAGCGCTCCAGGGAGGGCAGGACCTGGACAGCTGACCTCCGAGCGCTCCAGGGTGGGCAGGACCTGGACAGCTGACCTCCGAGCGCTCCAGGGCGGGCTGGACCTGGAGTTGGCGAGCCGGTCCTGGACCCTCCCCGTTAGCCACGGGCCAGCACTCACGGCCCCAAGATGGGTTAGGGACCCCTGGAGTGGCTGGCGTGTGCATGCAGCGTTACCACAAAATTGAAGCCTTCGTGGAGCCCAGGAATAGAAGTACTTTGGATTGACGTGTTTTGAAGACAGGGTCTCCTGGAGGAGAGCGGGGGTGGAAGTAGCAGCGAAGGAAGCTCTGAGACAGAACTTCATGGGAAGGCAGAAGGGCGCGGAAGGCGGCGCACGGGCGAGGCGCTGTCTGCCGCAGGCCGCGGAATCTGCCGGCAAAGGCGGGCGGAGCCCGTGCGGCCGGCCGGGAGTTGCGGGAGGACCACGCGCGGCCGTTTCCTGCCCCCGCCTCACGTCTGCGCGGCCTCAGGACGGCGGGGCGGGGAGCCGAGAGCCCGGGGTGGGGGGCCGCACAGGCGGTGTCGGTGGAGAGCGGAGTCCGAGGCTGGGAGCGCATGCAGGGTTTCTGCTCTCCCCCGTGGGGGCCGCTCCCGGGCAGCGGGTGAAATCCGGGCTGGCCACGTGCCCGCCCCTCACCCGAGGGCTCGGTCCTGATTCCCCCCCCACACACCGTGCTCCCCGCTTCTGTCTGTGGGTCCTCACCGCGCACTTACGATTCAATCGTGTCATGGACACACTCAGAAAGGTTCAGTAGTGGATTTACTTACAAGGAGAAAGGTAAAGGAGCAACCCGGGACAGGGGAGAGAAATGCGAGTGGACTACAGTGTCCTGCAGTCCCGCTGACCGGGCGCCACCGGCACGCTGAAGCGATCGAGAGCCAACGACCGGCCGAAGCACCAGGCCCAGGGGCCCCGGGCCGGCGAGCGGGTTCAGCCCAGCCCGGCTGCTCTGCGCCGCCCTCGGCCCTGGCGCTTCTCCTGGTACTGGCGGGTCAGTGTTCCAGTGTCTGCAGCGGGCGGCGTCCATGACACCTGCCCGTTACTCGCCCACCTCGTGCGGGCCGCAGCTCTGGAGCACCCTCACCTCAGCCAAGTGGAGGCGCTTTTACGAAGCCTCTTCTGTCCCCTTCCCTCCCTCCTGCAGAAACCCAGACCTTCTCCCACTGGACTGTTTGCTGAGGTCGTGAAACACTCATTCTCAGGGCTGGCCACAGATTCACACAAAACGCGAGAAGCTCATCGTTGCTGGTGGGCCAGCACAGGGCATTGGTAGACTATAAAGTGTATTAAAGACAAACAAAAAGAGAGTGTGATGAAAGTTTGTCTCAAAAAATCAGATTGAAATCTAAGCTTTAGCTAAATATCTCAGTGATTCAAATTTATAAAACAGGATAAAAAATTAGCTCCTATTTACTAAGAGAAGGTTGGTATTTTCTGCATAAGAAGCCAGTTCCGAGTCAGAATCACTGTAAATAACTAATTAAAACATCTCTCCACTGCAGTAAAAATAAAATGCCTTCAGCGGCCTAACCTGCTTTTCTCGAGTCATTTAGTAACTCCCTTACTGGGTAAGCGGCTTCGCAAAGCAGATAGCAGCGTCGCAGAAGGTATTTTTGAATAATTGAAATATGAAAGCAAAAACTTTAAGGCATACCATCTGTGTTGTTTTTCTTGGAGCCCAGCGATTTTATCTTCCCTGAGATTCAGTCCGCCTCACCCTTTACAGAAATTCATTAAAACTTCACTGCAGGGGAGGTGAGCGGCAGATTCACAGCCAGAGGAGATGAAAAATCGCTGCCGCCGCTGCTGCTGCTGCTCTGATTGTGTTTTTCCAACCTCCCAATTAACGGGCGAGTGTCCGCCAG
>NW_004567135.1:891232-893018 GCF_000260355.1 Condylura cristata | reverse complement strand
CCGCCCCCCCCTCCTCCGCAGGACCCCCTGGTTTATAACTGTCTGTTGTGCTGCGTTTTGTGTCGTTTCCCCCAGGGACCGCATGGTCCCCGCATCCCTCCTGTCAGTGAGACCATCTGGAACTTTCTTTCCCTTCTGACTGTGTCACTGAGCGTCATCCCTTCCGGCCCACCTGCGAGTGACCCTGGAACAGACACTGAGCGGGGCCGGACCGAAAGCCCAGAAATAAGCCCGCTCGTGCATGGACAGTGAGCCTCGCTGAGCCTCGCCAAGGCGCCCCAACACGCAGCGGAGCGGGGCCACTGGCCCGAGCAGCTGGGGGGGGCCCTCTCGCTCCCCTCCCCCGCCCCAGTAGCTCCCCACGGCTGACCCGTCCCCGGGAAGCCGCCGGGGACACGCGGGGCTGCTGAGAGGTTGGTCTCTGGCAAGCTGTTACCTCGAGGCGAGGGGCGGCGCGGGGCCTTGACGCCGAGCGGGGTCGCCTTGGGCTGCCCTTTGCTCGGCGCCTTCTGCTTTCCACAGCAATGGCTTGTTTCTCGCCAGGCTCTGCTCACCGGCAGGAAACTAGGCAAACCCACCCCTGGACTTTAATTTTCCAGAATGTCTGCATTTCAAAGGGAAGGCAAGGGGGGGAGTTTAAGCCTAGAAATAAGTAAGAGCCTCGTTTAGTGGGACGTCGCCGGACGGTGGTGCGGGTGAGCGGTGGTGGGAGTCACCGGGGTCCAAACACGAGCAGATGAAGCGGAGGAGGGAAACCGAGAGCCGCGGTCAGGAAGCTGTGGCGCTGCTGGCCACTGCCGGGGGGGGGGGGTCCTCTGCTGGCCGCCTCCCTGCACCCCAGGGGCTCTGGCTGCTTTCTCACCAGGTCGTGTCCCTCTGCCCTTACCACATGTTATAAAAGTACATGGAAGATGGCAGGGGTTTTTTCATGTTCAATAGTTCAGTGTGATCCGAATCCATATGAAGAGGATGGTTTGATGTCTGAAAATTTCAGGTGACAAGAACATTAATACACGATTATCAGAAACTTAGTAGACACTACTATATGGACAGGAACGAGCTTCCGTGTCATTAATAATGTTAATTTTTTTTTAATTTTTATTTGTGCACACAGAACTGGGGTACAGGTCAGAGGTTCAGGGGCAGCAGAGAGGCTTCACCAGGGACAGAGCGGGGAGCAGAACAGGCAGATCGACGAAGTCCACTGCTGAGGGGAGCAGCGGGGGTCAGGAGGGGTCTGCCGGGCCCTGGGGTCACCTCCCGGGCAGGCGGGAATCGAACTCATGCGGAAGCGGCTTTAGATTCTCAGTGCTGTGCTGTAACCCACTGCGCCACCAGGGAGGGCCAATAATGTTAAATTTTAAACTAAACATGACTGTTAATGAAGGCGACAAGAATGGCCTCTGTGGCTCTAAGACGGTCCAGTCTATGGGAGAAATCCGCCCTCACTATGCCGGTCTCGTCCAGCCCCGTCTCGTCCAGCCCCGTCTCGTCCAGCTCCGTCTCGTCCAGCCCCGTCTCGTCCAGCCCCGTCTCGTCCAGCCCCTGCTTGTCCAGCTCCGTCTCATCCAGCCCGGTCTCGTCCAGCCCCGTCTCGTCCAGCTCTCGGAGCTGCTGCCTGCTTCTGACTTCGCGTTGTGGCCACCGACCGCCCCAGCGGTGCTTCATCCCTGGCCGGGCAACCGCAAGAACTGGCCGCGGCCTGCGGAGCCCTGGGGCTGCGGGTGGCCCACGGAGTGGGGCGCGCGCCTGTGCGAAACGCGAGCGAGTGCGCGACGCTGCGGGT
>NW_004567135.1:876778-890007 GCF_000260355.1 Condylura cristata | reverse complement strand
CCCCGCCACCCCCGTCCCCTCGCTGCCCTCCCCTGCGCCCCTCTCCCAGCCGGGGCGCCTCCTGCGAGCCCTAAGCTCCCCCAGGCGCTGGCGGAGGCGGTGAGCCGCAGGCCCCGTGCAGAGGCCTCCCGGCCACCTGGAAGCGCCGCCCGAAGGGAGCTGAGAAAAGCAGCCAGAGCTGGACATGAAGACACCCGAGCGGGCAGCTGGGGGGGACCGCGCGTTGCCCCCCTGCGCGAGCGGGCATGAGCGAGAGGGAGTTTATGGGCCGGCAGCCGCTCTGCTGGGGCTGAGCACAGTCTGCTCAGGGAAGCTCTGCACGGGGAGCATGAGCACTGGGAGAGCCCCCCCTGCAGACAAGGGCGGCGACCCGCGGGCGGCACCCCCTTCCCTGCGGCCGTGGGGGGGGGAGGGAAGCAAGTGCGCAAAGCCAGGGAGAAAGACGGCGCGGTCGGAAAGAGACCGGCCTAGGGCACCGCAGGGCCGCTCCGGCAGCGCCCAGCCCCGCGCCTTCTAAAGCCCCCAAGTGCGGTGGCAGCATGGGCTCCCGGAAGCGTCCGCGCCCCGCCCAGACCCTGCTTCTTTGTAGGATGGAAGGGACTTTGCAGATCTGACCGAAGGTCTAGAGCGGGAAGGCTGCTCGGTAGGCCTGGAACCACGGGAGCCCCAACACCAGGCCCGTTTCTGACGCTGTGGCTGGCACAAATGGGGGGCGTCACAGTGGGGGGGGATCTGACCACGCTGGCCTGGGGCGAGGCCGTGAGGGGGAAGAGGGGCCCAGCTGGTCTCCCCAAAGACCTGAGCTGGGTTCTGCCACTGCTCGACCTGCGGACAGCGGGAGGCTTGCAGCAAAGCCCCGGTCTGCAGAAGGCTCCGCCGGCCGGCTGGGGCTGGCTTTGTGGCTTTGGGGGCAGGTGCCCCAGTTTTACAGCTCAGGCCCTGATCTCTGGCCTGTACCCCGAGGTGACAAATGACAGGGAAACAAAGCAAACCTCACATCAGACGTTTAGGTGCAAGAGGCCGTTTATGCCAGTCGCTAAGAGTCAACAATCCTCAGCATCTTGTCATGTAGCTTGTTTCTATGTTGTGTTTTGCTCACAATTCCGGGGGTTTAAAAGATCTGACTTCACCATTAAATAGTTAATCCTACATCTCCAAAACGGGAGGTGTTTTCTGTCACCAGTTATACGAGTAATAGAAATAAAAATGCTGTAAGTTCTCTTATAACGGTTGTTAGGGTTCATAAGTTAATACAATTTGGGTTGTTTCTGGGCTTATATGACTATTTCCTTGGTACTTAAATGCTTTCTGTAAATGTTAAGTCTAAAGTCCTCACTGGAATCAGGTTGAATATTCAGAGCAGAAAACTTAGCAGGTGGTTGCTGTAAAGCAGCCGGGCTTCCTCCCCCTTCATCAGCTGGCTCTGTGTGCTACTCTGGGTTTCCTCTCACAAGGCAATGAAAACATCTTTAAATACCGGCTGTCACAATGAGTGGGGTTAATAGGACTATGGCATTTACGAATGTGCAAACTGAGTCACACCAGATATTAGGATAAACAAGGTGTGGCTTTTAAAGATGCATGCATCGTAACGTTTTGTTTTGTTTGTCTGAGGCAAAGAAATACTTTTTACTTGTAGCATAGAGAAGTTTATGTCCCTAAAGGAAAAATCTACAAATCAGTAAGCAAAGCCCCAAAACTTAAATAGAAAATCCAGAAAAACAGATCACTCACACTCTAGAAGCATGCAAATGCCTACTAAAGCATGTTCAACATTTAGCTCACCTAAGTCATCAAACATATCAAAGATGTAGCAGGGCACATCTTTATCAATGTGTAATACCTACAAGAATATGAAGTTTAAGTTAATTCTGGAACCTCCGTAAGAACTATCTTACGTTTGTATTTCAATTGCATTTTTAAGAGCAGGTAGAACGTCTGGAGTGACAGAGATGGGGAGAATGTCTCCTCAGCACTTCATTTCTTTGATCCTGACTTCGCCTCTCACAGGTGAAACTCCATGGCACCTGACCAGATTATCTTGGCCTCAGTATCTTGACATTTGCCTAAACCAAGCCTTAGAGCTGTGTCTAAGAGCAGTGGGTCTTATGCGAGAAGTTAATCCCGTTTCTGATCCAGTTACCCGTTCTGATCCCGTTTCTGATCCAGCTTGCAGAACTTCCAATCGCGTCTCCCCACAGCCAGTTACTTTGAATGCGTCCTCGTGGGTTAAATGCTGTTTGCTGTTTCGCTTGGCAGTTTTAAAATAAAGTAAGGTAGTTAGCCTTAAGATTTCATTTGGCTGAAAACCGCTTCCTCCTATTCTTACAGGAAAGGGAAGTTATTTGCATTCTTTGAGTTACTGATTCTTGTTGAGTTTTTCCATTGTTTCTAAAGCTTTAATCCACAGTTCACTTGCAGAAAACAAAATGGCTTAAAGACTATCGGTATTAAATTATTTTAAGTGACTTAAAATTTATACAAGCATAAAGCCATATAAGCTCTTGTTTATAGGCCTTAACTACTATAAAGCTGAAATAAATTGAAGCATAAAATACTAGAAAACCAATAGTTCTATTTACTGTGATGAATGATGTGGTGTCACTGGAATTAAATCGAAGTTGAGGTTTGATAGTTAAGAGATGGAGCCTCGGGTCTACTTCCAGATTTAATATGCATCTCAGCTTTAACTTAATATCCAGAAAACAGAATTTTACTAAACTAATTGCAAGCTTCCCAGTCATCATACCTGCATTTGTTTGCTACTTCAGAGAGCTCAGCCAGCCCCTCTTACGCCGCGGCTGGGAGACAGTCTCAAACGCCAGGTGATCCGTAGATAGTCCGGGAGCTGTCTTACTCGAACCATGGCACCGAGTTCTAATCCAGTAGTCGATGGACTTGGGCAAACGGCTCTTCTCAGCTCATACTTACTACGGGTGCGGCTGCTAACGAGATCTTAGGAGCGGGGCCGTTCCCACTGGGCTCGGCATGTCCACTCTGATCCAGTTTCTGTGGCTTCTGGTGCGTGGTGGGACGAAGCTGCCGCTGCTTCCAGCTCCGCAGCCGCTCAGTTTCTCGCTGAGGGGAGGTCGCAGGTTTTTGGCCTTCTGGGACAAGCTCACTTTTGTTTCCATGTAAACTCTGTCTCTACGTGACACAGTAAGCCTTGATCCCCTGTGAACTTTATTTAAAGATGAAAGTGAGTTCCATAGGTGCCTGTAGTTTTGGACTACTTTTATTTAGTAAATATTAACACTTTCATTTAGGACATACTAGATCTCACTATGTCAGTCACAGCAAGCTAACTCATCCTCCTTAGATGATGCGTTCGTTTTCTGGATCTCTTTTCTTAGCGAGGATAGATGTACTGTTTTCTGGTGCGGTTTCTTTCAACGTCTTCCCGGTAGTGCCCTCCACCCTGCCAAGGAAAGTCGTACCTTAAATGTTTGCTGTAGAAAATACGCGGAGAATGTCCAGCTGAGAACTGCCTCAGTAAAGGCCATCACCCAGCTCCCCGGCAAGTGGGCCCTGGGTGCAGGGGCTGCAGATAGCACAAGAGATGCAAAGAGATCCAGACTCACCCTGCATAGGGCAGCACAGGATTTCAGTCAGGCTGAGAATAGAGGAAGAACACTCCAAATTTAGGCGGGGCGCAACTGAAGGCTTAAATTGGGGAGTCCCCACAGCAAAGGAAAAGCCCTGAATTAATGAGCGGACCGTGTCTGTAGAAGCCAATGAGCTAAGAGGGCGGGGAAAGCGCATAGCTAGAATACGGCATCAATGTTCTTGAATACGACGGGAAATTGAATCCCAGGAGGTCTGGAGCGTGAGCTGCGTGAAACCGTCAACGGGAGTGAGTTTGCGAACGCTGTGTCCCTGTGCCGAGCGCCGCTGGGCTGACTGGCTTGTGCTTGCCTGTGTGCTGGCTTTTCTCGTAAATATTTGGAAGGCCGTACTCAAAAGGCGGAAGTCACGCTTGTCTTTCTTTAGAACTGTATTTGGGGGAAGGAATTTGAAGATGTGATGCGTTAGCTGTTCAAGAGGAAAATTCTAAGACATGCTCACATAGATGAAAAGTGACATCCGTTCACGTATTCAGTACTTACTCCTTGACTACTCATTATCTGAAACGCAATGAGCAAAGCTTTAGGCTAGAGACTTTGACTTACAGAGGCAGCAAAGGTGATGAAAGTGATGATGTTAAGAATGCAATTTGAAAAACCCCGACAGCTGGCCAGAGGGTGTGATTCACGAAGTCGGAAAGCAGCCGTGGGCCGGCAGGGGCCGATGCCTCTCACCAAACCTGTACTCCTGGTTTGCTGGGAAACGGAGAAAATGAAATAGAGATCTGAAGAAAACATAGGCGAGGTGTTGAGTGCGAAATAGAAAGCCAGTGCTAGAAAGCCAGGGAATAAACGGAAGGTGAAGGCGGAAGCTCGAATGAGACTTTCAGCTGCATCACTTGTTGGCTGGAGCTCAAAGGCGCGTCAGCGAGTTACCCGCCGGTAGGGGACAGCTCCGTGCGCACAGACCAGCAGCCAGCCCGTCGTGGGCCCGGGGCCTTGCGCCGTCTTCTCGTGAGTCCTGAGAGAAGAGCAGTCGGGGCGTGTGACGTGCCGGGGCTGGAAGCCCTGAGAAGTGAGGCCGGCGGCCTCCGAGGGAAAGGCGGCATCTAGCGTCTCGTGGCCGCGGAGTCACGGTGGCCCTGGACGATGATGGCCTCCCGCGGGGTGGACAAGCGGCCAGCGTGCTGACCGACGCCGCCGCGTGTCCTCCACGGCAGTTCAGTACTCGGAAGCGTGCCTGTCCCCGACGGGCGACTCCCCGGGGCCCGGGCCGGCACCGGCTCCCCCCGGCCGCGCTGTCCACCTCGCGGGAGCGGGGACCGCGGCGCCCAGAACTTGAAGCCTGTTTAAGTTCTCCAGCGCAGAGCTGTTACTTCTCGATGCCTTTCACTGTTCTCCGTTCCCTGTTTTTCAAGCTGAAGTGGAGACGGGGAGACAGGGCACCCCTCTGGTGCAGAGATGGCTCGGACTGCTGGAGTTCAGTAGCAAAGCAGCTTGTTCTTCACAGACACTGACTGCATTAGCTTCCCATGGAGGTTTCCTTGGCTATAAAATAGATGATGCCAGGATGGGCCTCACAGGGATCACAGCCAGGTCGCTGTGAGTTGCAACCGCTGACCCCACCCCCCAGTGTTGCCACCTCTCCGATTTGTGCTCCGGGAGTTCCGCGCCCCGTGAACAGTGCCATCGCTATTAAGTGTGGCTCAGCCCAGTGACGGCTGCACACCGCTGGGTGTGGTTCGTGACGTGGCAACATGTCCAGTGTCCGAGGCAGCGGGAAGACCCAAGCCGGGCCTACTCGCTTTCCCACGCTGTCTTGGAACGGCAAACTCCGCGCGTCGCAGAGGTGCCAGCCAGAGGCACCACGGACCCAGCAGGGGAGTCGTGAGGCCACATAGTGATGCCAGGTTACACCACATGACGCAGAATTGCGAGACTTGCCTCAACACCCCGGGGGTTCCCCCCCCCACAACACACTGATTAAGCCCTCACTGATGATGCGAGCCCCGAGTCACCCCCTGAAGCTGAGTTCAAGCCATTTAAACCTACTTGGGCTATTTCACACGTCACCCAAAGTCCCGAAATGCTGGTTTCCTCAGAGAATGTTGGTGGCCGCCTGCCCAGCCGAGATGCGGCTTCACACGGTTCTCTGCTCAGAGGGCGCCCCCCACCCCGGTGGCCCCTTCCTGACGGGCCCGTCCGCGAAGCTGGGCCAGCTTCTGTTAAGCAGACTGTGTCCGCGGCCCCCCGGAGCTCGCGGCCGTCAGAAGGCGCCTCGGTAAATACCGGAGATGACCGCGGTGGGGCAAAGTGGCGGCCGGCCGGATGCCGGCTAGACAAGCCAGTTGCTTCTAACGAACCCGCAGGACGCCAGAGCCCTGACAGGTGCCCTGGGGCCCCCACACCTTGCATGCTCTGAGTGGATTCTGTTGCCGGCCACACAGTTAGTGCGTGACCATGATCCGTGGGCAACAGAGGAAGGAGGGAGCGGGCAGCTCCCAGCGCAGCACCCAGGCGCGGCTCAGCGCCCAGCCAGACACGCCTGGCCCGAAGTAGGGGTCACTGGGGCCCAAAAGCTGGCCCCTGGACGGAGGCCCCTTCCGGGGGGGCCCACAGGCAAGGGACAGGGCAGGCAGGTGTGGGAGGAAGCGAGCAAGAGCAGCCCGCAGCGGAGACCAGACGTCGGCGTGGCCCTCCACGTCCCGCTGCCACGCTTGCGCCTCGCCTGTTCCTCGGGCCACCCCAGCCCTCTCCGGGCCCCTTTGAGCTCCGCTCGGCCCCCCTGGGGCGCACTGTGCGGGGCCGGGAACCGGCACCCCGTTTCTGGGGTGATGCTGTTGCCTGTTCAGCTAGCGGGTCACACGCTGTCGGGGCGGGGGGCGGGGCCCCGCCTGCCCGTCTGGTGCTTCTGGGACTGGACAAACAAGTCAACATCAGCCAGGAGAAAGTCAAAGCGTACGAGCAGCGAAGCGACACGGTTGTGAACAAAGAAGAACGTGGCCGTGCGCCGAGGCGGCCCCGTCCAGGCGTGGGGGCGCAGGGCGCGTCACCTGCGCAGGGCGCGTGAAACCCAACAGCTGATTTAAGTTTCCTTTAAACTGTATTTTTTATCTTGAGGTTTGTCACGGGGCATCCACGGAGCAGGCAGGGACCGGCCAGGGCCCCCACACCCAGGAGCCTCCACTTTCCTCATTATCACCCACTCACCGCTCCCCAGAATGAGCCTGTGAGTGCATCTCACAGTAATAATAGATCTTTTATTAGCAATTACGCTGCAGAATTGCTGTTCATATCAAAGCCTTACGCTTCCTGCGTCACCCCATTGATTTCACCTCAATGTGCTCCTAACAGTCATTTCAGCAGCTAATAACTTGCTAATGTAACTTCGCAGGAACATTCTCCCCCCACCTCCCCCAGCGCAGATGCACCTGCTCATTAAACAGTGGCGAGGACACGGCCAGGCCCCTGCTCTTAACAAGCCGGCGCGGAAGCCGCGGTCTGGCTCCTGCTCTCAAGGACCTGCCGTCCACCCCCAGAGTGCGGGGGGAGGCGAGCCCCGTGGGGCGTTTCCGGCAGGAATAACAAACATCGGGGTGTGCCTCCGGGGTGCGCTTCTGGGTGCACTTCCAAGCCGCTCTCAGCCGACGCTGTCACCTCTCCTGTCTTGTGGCCTCTGGTCTCATCAGCGCCCGTCGCTGGCTGGCTGAGGGGCTCGCCAAGGTCAAGCTGGACAGCGAGACCAGTGTGCCGCCCGTCCCCGCGACGCAGCAGCCAGGGCCGCCCACACCCACCTGTTCCAACACAGAATAGCAAGTCCCTCGGGGGCGGGCCTCGGGGCTGCAGGAACCGCAGGGGAGTGTCCACGGCACAGGACTTTTCCATGCCTAGTGACTCTGGTCGCCTTGACTGTTTGGGGGTGAAGGTAAGAAAGGGTATGTGCGCTCGTCCAGATGGCTTGATAAACCGCTGGCAGGTAAAAGAAATTTGTGCAACAGTAAAATCTGTAAGATTTTAGGAGAGTTCTTGCTGAGTTTATTGTATATTTATATAAAACAGCCATTGCATACCTGCCAGAAAAAACATTCAGCACAGAGCTTCATTTGCAATTCCACTACCCCGGTGAAATCAACACAAAAAGACAAAATCGTTCAATGTTGTATTCCTTTACTCTACTCGGTGCTTGGCTGTCACAGGAAGCCGCAGCCCTCGGTGGGTCTCACTGGGGACTCGCTGCCTCCAAAGCCTCGCTCGGAAACCCCGCTGCCTGAACCCACGAGGCATTTCCACCCCCTCGCACACGGACACGAATGTTCGTGGGCTACGGGCAGACCGACCGCGCCTAAGTGACCGCTCTGCCCGGGGTGAACCGCAGTGCGAGGGGGCGCACGTGACGTCAGCAGCTAATGGGATGCCACCCATCAGCCGGTGCCCGGGAACGCGGCTTGCTCGGAATAGAGGAGTCGAAGCCTCCAGCCTGGAGCGCACGGTGGCCGCTCGCCGTCCGCCTCGCCGCCGCCCGCCTGCAGGGGCCGCAGCCGCCCGGCTCCCTGGCCCAGGCACACGCGGGCAGCCGCCTCTTCCCCGGCCTCTGTGGGGTGCGTTTCCCCTCCGGTGACGGTGGGTCCCCTGACGGTCGTGCACGCATGTTTGGTTCTAACAAATCCCTGACACGCGCATGGACACGTCGGTGAGTAAGTTAGCTGAAAATGAAACATTCGCTTCTCTTCCAGTACCGTCAGCTCGGAGTTTCCGACAGATGCCGTGTTTCACGCTAGCGCTGTCATGTCTGCAGATTTTAGCTCTCCATTCTACCATCTCAGAGTTGAGCGTAAGCGGGAAACAATCCAAAACTCGGATGTCAGAAGCCACATTCTGTGCAGAGGAGTGAGCTCGACATCTGCCATTGCGCGTGACCTTGGCGAGGTTGTGTGGCTGCTCTGGGCCTCTCTAAAATGGACACAGCCATGGCCATTTAATTTATTGGGAGAAAAGTGTTGAAGCCCCTCTAAACTCTACGATGCTACAGAAACAGATGCTTTGACACTCACAGGGTGCGGTGGTCTCAGGAGTAGGAGGAGATGGAGATGATGGGAAGGGGAAGGTTGTGTTAAACTCCCAACGTCGAGCACGGCGTGGAGCTGACGAAGCGGAGAGTGGAACCAGACACGCATCTTTCACGTGGAGCAGGGCGTTAGCAAAGCAGCTTCAAGATGTGCAGTGAGGAGGCTTTCAGCAGGAAGGTGTCTGACAGGAGCGACGAATTCTGTACGTCTCATCTATATGTAAAATCTTAAAAAAAATTCCGAATTCCGAGACACAGATTAGACCGTGGCTGGCAGGGAATGGTGCGGGTGGGGCCGCCGAGGTATTTGCGAAAGCTGCTGTGACCCAGCCGGGCAGGCGCCGAGGCTTCAGGCCTCGAGGACGTCACTGAGCCGCGTCTCTCACACACGCGAGTTGAAGGTGGGAACGCCGCAACCGGGCGTCGCTTCACAGTCTGTCAGATCCTGTGGTGCAGCTTCAGCTTGGCAATGTCACGTCAACTGTCCAGCGAGACTGGGGGAGCGGCACAGCAGCTCTTCATGCCTCGGGGTGACTCGGGCACTGGTCTTCCCTCGGCAGGTAGCTGGCACGAGGCCGCTGGGCCTAGGGGGCACCCGCCCCGCCGAGGTGCCCGCGTCCCCGGGAGGGGCGCAGCGACCGCCCAGCTGCCTCCTGTGCGCATGGCCGCGGCGGTCCCTCGCTCGTGGCGAGGACGTCGGACGTGACCTGCGGGCGCAGCCATCGCGGGGGCCGTGACGCTCCCAGAAGCCTCTGTCCACCTTTCGGCCACGTCCGCACCCCACGCTCCCCTTGGCCACCCGGAACCCCCGTCTGTTGCCGACGTCCCTGAGCCCAGAGCTGGCACCCGGGGCGGGGGTGGGGGAGAAACAAGACAGGAAACACGGTGGCATCTGGCGGCCGCGACCCACAGGGCCGCCCGTGGCGTCTGGGCCCCGGCACTGAGGTAGCCGGGTGCGCTGGCGCGAGCCGGCGGGCGCTTCTGCGGGCTGAGCGGCTCGCTGGGCTTCCCCGCGGCCCGGGGAACAGACCCGACATTCCTCGGGCCGTCTCAGGCACAGGCTCAAAAGTCGGGGTGCCCGCTGTGGGTCTGAGCCCTTCACCCGGGGAGAAGCCCCCGGGTCGGCGCCGCAGGCCGGGTGCGGGAGTCGCCTCAGCGTCCTCCGGGCCTGCGGCCTCACGCTTTGTGTCCGGAGGAAATGGGTGACTGTGGTGTAGCTTCACTGTGTCCGGGGAGTGACAGCCGTGTCCCCATCTGGAGCGACGGCAGGACCATCTTCTCTTCTCCTTTCAGATAATGTGTTGTGAGAATGCAGCAGTTCTTGTTTTCGTTTGCTGATTTCGCGTTCTGCAGGTCTACGAGTCTGTGGGTTGGCGCTGAGAGGTGTGGACGTGACTGCGGGATTTCTCTCTGTGTGGACTTCACGTCTCTTCCCAAGCTGATGCCTTCTGTGTCTTTTTCTCACCTGACTCCTCTGGCTTGGACTCCAGTACTGTGTTCAGGTGAAGCACAGGGAGACACCCTCGCCTGGCTCCTGACCGTTGTTTTTTAAGATTCATTTTGTCTATTTATGTACACAAGAGCTCGGGTGTAGAGGCGGCGGGCAGTGGGCCCGGCCTGCCAGGGGCAGGAGCCCTCACGCTCAGGTCTGCGCCGGGGCTCGGGGCCAGCGGCACCTACCTCCGCACGCGAGGCCCCCACCCGCGCTCCGGTGCGGGCAGAGCGGGGCCCCGCCGGCAAGCACCGGGCATCTTGGTGGCTGGTGGCGAGTCCCGGCCCCCCGGGGGCTCCTCGGCCTTCCCCCAAGCTCCCAACTCGCTCCAGCTGGGAAATGCAGCCCCCGGGGAGAAGGTGACCGGCAGCGACGGGCCGAGGAGCGACACGCAGCTGCCCAGGTGGCCGGCGGCCTCCCGCCCGCTCGCCCCGTTTACCTGATGCGGTCGGAGCCCGACGCCTGTGCCGGCGTGCTGGGAAGGAGGGTGGGCCGAGGGGCTCAAGCATGAGTCCACCTTCCCAGCTCCCTCCCCGATCACGTCCCGAGTCCTCCCCCGTGACCGCCGGACGCCAGCAATCCGCCGCACCCCCGCGCCTTCGAGCCGGAGCTGTCCCGGCGCTCTCCCCCGAGACATGTGGGACCATTTTCCCCATCGTCACACGGCGAGACAGGAAAGCTCAGCCCGGGCGACCGTGCCGGCGACAGTCTTTCCTGTCCAGCACCGAGCTGGTCTGGTCTCCTCCGGACCCCCAGGGCTCCTTTACGCCTTCCTCCTGGAGCGTGGTCAGTTCTCTTGCCCTTTGGCACGCTTGGGCCTCTGCCGGCTCGAAGCCCCCCTGTCCTGAGGGGCCGTTTCCAGCCCGTCCGTTTTACTCTCCTCGGCGCCCTGGGCCCGCGCTGGGCATCTGCACGCCGGTCCTGTCCTGCCGGCACCGGCCCTGCTGTGGCTCAGCGCGCCGACGCGTCTCTGCCAGGTCAGCACGGCTGCTCTGGCCTCCTCGCCACCCCCGGCGCGGGCCGGGCATCCGGTGCGGGGGCGTCTGTCCCAGGCGACCCGGCCACGAGCGAGCTCCTCGGTGTCGCTGCACGCAGGGCAGCAAAGCCCGGGACCGCGGCTTCTGTCCTGCACGTTTCTCCGGGCCGCGGTCTGTTCAGGCCCTCGCGGGTCTTCCTCCCGCGCCAGGCCGCCGCTTGCTACGCCTGTGTCGTAGCTGCTGACATGTCCTTGACGCGCTCGAGTCCTCTCCAGAGTACAGCGACGCCCCCCTCCCCAGTTCTTGGTTAGGAAAGCTTCTCCACCGCGGAGATCTTTGAGCTTCACCCGCCGGCCCTGCGCCTCACTCTGGGCAGGTGAGTGAGCACGCCAGCCGGCCTTCAGGCCACGTCTGCGACCCGCCACGAGCAGCTGGCCCCGCTGGCCCGAGCACCCTCCTCTCCCCACAACGCCGCCACGGTTTCACTCCCTTTGAAAAATGCGATTTTTTCCCTGGTGGCGCAGCTGCCTAAAGCACAGCACTGCGTGACAGCGGCCCCAAGCGGTCAGTGCGAGCTTGACCGCCGGCCAGGCGGTGACCCCCAGGGCGCAGAGACCCGCCTGTCTCCCCGCTGCCCCCTCAGCAGTGGGCCGGATGCTCGGCCTGTTCTGCTCCGCACTCTGACTGTGGTGACTCTTCCCACCGCCCCTGCACCCCTGGCCTGCACCCCAGGTCTGTGTGCATAAATAGATTAATTTAAAATAGTAAATGCTTACTTCAGCAGATCCAGAAAACGTATACCGGTATTCAGGGGATCACTCAAGAGCAAGCCAGTGCAGACCGCAGAAGCCTGCAGGGCTCAGCTCCCAGGGCGCAGCAGCGAGCGGTCGGGGGTCCCGCTGCCGTGCTGGGGAGCCGGGCGGTAGCCTGCGCCCGAGGACGTGGGGACTTGATGCTGACGCCACCCCAGTGTGGAAAACAATGTCACCTAGTTAAAAAAAAAAAAAAAAAAAAAAAAAAACTACCATCAAAAATAGAGAGAGAAACCCGTGAACCACCGCGCAAAGGCAGCCTGAGCGCCTTTCCCCGCCGTCTTAGCTTCCTGGGAGACTTGCGGATGCCGCCCGGCACATTCCCCTGGGCGTGGGCTGGCGTGGGCACCTGCCTGCCCCTCGGCGGCTCGGGGTTTGAGCCCCGCGCTTTTCCTGCACGCCGGGTTGCGGCTTGATTTCCTCCACTGAGCTCTTGGCTCCTTTGCTGCGCAGCTGCAGCTGGGCTCGCTGGAGGCTCTGAGCTCTGTTCAGCCACGCGTCGCTCTGTTTCCACGCCGTGGCGTTCTGGGGCTGTGGCGTGGCCCTGTGGCTGCAAGTCAGGCTCAGCTCTGCTTCCGTCACTGGCCCCGCAGGACTGCGTTGGGTGTTTGTGGTCCGCTGCAGTGCCAGGAGCTGGAACACCTTCTCTGATTCCGTGAGGAACGCCGTTGGGGGCAGGGGCTCCGCTTGAGCCTCTGGCCGCAGGCAAATGGTCGCGGCGGGGCGGAGAACTGCGGGCAGCGCAGCACGTCGGGTCTCCTCCCCGGCAGCTGGCCGCCCCCGAGCAGACCGCGCATCGCCTTGTCCACTGTCGCCGCAGGCCGAGCCTTCTCGGCGACATTGCAGAAGGGGTTGTTTCCTTAACTTCTGACCTGGCATGTGGAAGTGCTCCCACCTTTTGCATACAGATGTAGCCCGCTGCTCTGTATCCCACTAGTACGCTGGTAGTGAGGTTCCCGGGTTTCCCGTGGGCACCGTCACGTCATCTGCTCGCAGCTCCGCGCCGCTGAGTCGGAAATGCGTTTCTGTGCCAGCACCAGGCTGTGGTGGCTGCTAAGATTTGGGGTTTCGGGTTTAAGCCGAAAGCTGCTGGCGCCAGCCCACCCGCGTGCAGGCGCGACCCCCTGGCTCCCCTCCCCTCGCAAGGCTCCGTGTGCGGAAACCATGCCCGTCGCGCCCCCCAGCCCGCTGTGCGCCCCCTCACTCCCCATCTGTCGTTCCCTGGCGGGCGGTCCCCAGAGGGCGGACCAGCGTGCTAGCGGGCCCGGCAAGGGGAAGTCGCCATCCAGCTGGCCGCGGGCGGGCTCCGTCGCGCAGTCT
>NW_004567135.1:875829-876463 GCF_000260355.1 Condylura cristata | reverse complement strand
GCATGTCTGGGGGGCACCTGTGAATCCCCCTTGGACATCTCGGTCCCTCCCCACTCGTGAGGGCTGGTGCAGGCAGGGTCTAATCACCCCCAGTTGAGGCTTCGCATCCTGCAAAACCCCAGAACACTTGTTCGCAACGGACGACTCCGTCAACAGGGGACACCCGCTGACGCCTGGGTCACTGAGCTCGGCACACAGACAACCGGCGCAGCCCTCGCGGCGAGTATTGCCCACCCCGGGTGATATTCCCAGGCCGCAAGCTCTGTGCTGCGCCCACCAGGACGAGGGCGGGGAGGGGCGGGCAGTCGGCAGGTGGCGTGGGGACTTCTGTCACCGCAGCGGTTATTTCTGTCACGGCCACCCCGTCTGGCAGGTGTCGTTGCCTCCCTTTCGCAAGTGAAGGGGGATGGTGTGTGAGTAGCTGACTGAATAGTCGATAGAGGAGGATGCAGACACACAAAGAAACATTGTAAATCTCAAAGTATATTTTAATTACCTGCTATCTGCCATTTTTACAAAATGACAGTTCCATGGAATTTTTTACCCAGCAGCTGCTGGAACCAGTATCCGACCGGGTCTGCCCACTGCAGGCCCCTCACCGCTGCCCCTCCCCCCTGTCATGGCGAGGGCACGC
>NW_004567135.1:873322-875699 GCF_000260355.1 Condylura cristata | reverse complement strand
GTTACAGAAAGGACTTTGATATTTCCCACAAAACCGACTTTGGAGTAAGTTTTGCACACCGTGTCGCAGGCAGTAAAATGGCGGCTCCGTAAATTCAGGCAAATCAAGACTCAAACTCAACTCCTGGCTCTTCCCTTTAATCCTCGCCAGAGAAACCCTGCGCACCACAGTCCTGCTTATGTCGCCGCTGCGGCGTCCTGCAGGGCTCCACCGTGCACCACTGCAACACTTTCCCAGGCGCCGGGTGCTGAGCCGCCCACTCTCCAGGGCTACCGCTGTCCGGTCCCGGCCCCGGCCCCGTCACGAGAGCTGGAAGGGCTCGAACCGGGCTCCCTGTTACACTCCCAGGATGGCGGAGGCGCTGGCGTGAGGCTGCTCAGCCTCACAGCAGACCTGCTGCTACTCCGGGCATGCCCCATGGCCAGCCGGGGACGCCGGCACCACAGTGACGTAAACACTCATGAAGGTCTAGTCGGAGTCACAATGGCGCCTCGGCCTTAGCTCACCGGTCATACAAGCACAGCATCTGCATGCTTCCGAGCAGGCTAAGCACGACGGAAATACCATCCAGGGCCCTCCCTGGTGGCTCAGTAGTCAAAGCGCAGCACCGAGAAGCTGAAGCCGCTTCCGCACGAGTTCGATCCCCGCCTGCCCCGGAGGGGACCCCAGGGCGCGGCAGACCTCTCCTGACCCGCCCGCTGCTCCCCTCAGCAGTGTGCTTCGTCCATCTGCCTGTTCTGCTCCCCACTCTGTCCCTGGTGAAGCCTCTCACCCTCCGCATCTCTGGCCTGTACCCCAGTTCTGTATGCACAAATAGGTAAATCTTTATAAAGAATAGAGATACTATCCGAATTTTTGCTGGGGGCTGTAAAGACAGCGCAAGTGGCTAAGATCTTTGTTTTCTCATCGATAGAAACCATGAAGAAGGAATGAATTATGATATAATCCTGTTCTTTTCTATCACACCATTAATCCTTCCTTTTACATGGTATTATAATTCAATCTGCCTAACAAAAACAACATCCTTAATGATATATTAGCTCGAATTTAGCATAATATGTCAGGAAGCAGAAAAATGAGTCCGAGCTGCAATAACATGTCAGGGTGAGTGAGCTTCCCCTGTGCCTGTGCCACTTGGAGCCTCGTTTTTCCTCATTGGATTCAGCTTCCAGCCCTCCATCACACAATGACAAATAAGTTTCAAACCCTTTTGAATTAAATAATTTTCAGTTTCTTCTTGGTAACCTTTTTCTCCAGTTAATCTAGAATTTCCATGAAATGGGGATAGATCCGATAATCACATGCCTATTTCTTACCTGAATGTGATAATTGCCAAATCATCTTGCTGGGTTTTCTGTTAGCAAGAATGTGATCACATTGATTTACTTCAGCAGAGAGTATTTGAAGGAGCAAAATATATAAAATCTCTAGTCCACTGGATAGAATTTTAGTAAATTGAATTGTGACTGGAAAAGGCCACAGAATTTTTTTAAACACGGTGTGCCACATCAAGTGCCTTGTAACTTCTGTGGCTCCAAGTTCCCAGCCTGCCATGTCAACACGCTGAGTAGTTCAGTCTGCTCATAAAGAGGATTCCTCTTACGGCACCCAGAGAATAAGATAGCGGACACTGAGAACGAATGACTGAGTTTGGAATAAATTATCCCAAACTGATCCCCACAATTTAAGCTCATGCACAAATACCTCCCAAGCAAATACCTGATTTTTTTTTACCTCTGTATTTTTCATTTTTCACGTGGGCAGCTAACTTTAAAAAAAAAAAATTGGTTCATCTTTCTTTTGAAAAGAAGGCCCATTTCTAACCAAAGTCAAGTCGTTTAACCTAAAACTACTCGAGATGCCACAGCCGCTCGGAGGGGCACAGGCCACGCCAGCCCCCTGCCCGCCCCCGGCCCCCGCCTCCTGCTGCTCCGAGCAAACCCTCCCTCCTGTTGGGCACGGAAACCCCCGCGGACCAGAGGCAGGACACGCTGCCCCGGGGCAGGCGGGACCTCGGGCGGGCATTCCTGAAGACTTGATTCCCACAACTGCACCCCACTACTTGGTCTCCACCTTGTCTCTTCTGGACTCATTTCCAGGCAAGTAAACGTAGCTGGACTTGCTTCAGCCCTGGCACCAGGATTCTTTCAGAGAAAACCGCCCTGAGGCAGAAGCCAACGCGTAGAGCCAGGGCGAGCGGCCGGCCGCAGAGGGCCGTCGGCCTTGGGGCCAGCGGGCCGGGCAGCGGCTCGCAGCCAGAAGCTGGGGGGCCGCAAGGCCGCGAGCCACAGGTCACCCCAAGTCTAACGTTACGCTGGTTCCGCTCAGCCCTGCACCACGCGCCGCGCCAGCCTCCGGGTGCCCGCGGGCCGGCTGG
>NW_004567135.1:867235-873190 GCF_000260355.1 Condylura cristata | reverse complement strand
GGGCGTCCGCGGCCGCCTGCGGAAGCCTCTTCAGGGCATCTGGGCTGTTCACGCGCAGCCTGACTCTACCTGATGGAGCCTGAGGGAGGAAATCAACCCAGCACCGCTAACAGGAGACGCGGCTCCCGGCAGGGGAAGGTGCGAGCATCTTCTAATTGAAAAATTGAAAAATAAGGGTGGAAATCTGATGGGACTCTGGCGGGGGGTCACACAATTTTCAGCTCATTTTAAGAACAATGTAAGGCCAAGCCGTGAAACTACAAGCGAGGCTTAATTCTCCTTTGAGAACAGACTTTGCCCTTCCTGCTTTACAAACATTTACTGTGGAAAACTTGCGAGTTCTCGCTTTCTCCTAAATCCTTTGCTGAGCTTAGTCGGCTCTGGCCAGCTTATGGCGCAGAAGTCCCTCCCCAGACAGGTAAACCCTGAGGCAGACGCCTTGCCCTGTCCCTGGCGTGCCGGGGGAGGGTCTTCGGCGACCACAAAGTCCACCGTCTGCACGGAAGGACGAGGACGTGTCCGCTCTGGTGTTGGCTTCGTGGCACAGTCTGAGGAGTGACTGGAGGAACATGTGGGAACCACGTGGACAGGTCTGCGAGCGGCCCGTACTGGCCCCGTCTGTCCTCAGCGGCTTTCAGAGTGTGGTGACCGCTTTTCTAAAAAAGATTTACTTATTTGTGCATACAGAACTTGGGGTACAGGCCAGAGATGCAGGGGGGTGAGAGGCTTCACCGGAGACAGAGCGGGGAGCAGGACAGGCCGACGAAGTCCACTGCTGAGGGGGCAGTGGCGGGCCAGGAGGGGTCTGCCGCGCCCTGGGGTCACCTCCGGGGCAGGCGGGGATCAAACTTGTGAAGTGGCTTCAGCTTCTCAGTGCTGCATGTTGACCCGCTGCGCCCCAGGGCGGGCCCGGCTCTGAGTTGATCTCCGCGTGAGTCCGTCCAGGTGGGCGCTGGGCCTTGGACCTGATAGCGCCGTGGCCGCTGGCCCCGGACTGCTGGCTTGAGCCTGGGCTTTTCCTTTCTCCCCATCGCTTCGGATCTGCGCTGTGCGGGGGACACCCTGCCGCCGGGCTGGGCGTGGCTTCGGGGTGATCCTACTGAGCGCGGGGACTGGGCAGCCCGCGGGGCTCCGGGAGAACTGACGCTGTGGGCGGGCAGCGGGCACTGAGGGGGCCAGGTGTCTGGGCGCTGCGGCCCCTCCCCACGGGCACTTGGCTCGCAGGGCCGCCCAGGGCCGGCCTCGCGTGCCACGGTGCGTTCGCGCCGGCAGCCGAACCCTGTTGGCCGACAGAACCGGGCTGTCCGGGGATGGGACCTCGGGGCTCAGCTGCAGAGGCCGGGGCCCCTCCCCGGAAATGGCGCAGCCGCAGGGAGCCAGGCGTGGAGACTGGGCCAGGGCAACTCGTGATGCTGGAGGTCCTGGATCTGCTAGGGACTGCTGCTTTCTGTAGTTACGGTACTTGGCTAGTAATTGTTACTGGCTGATCATTGGTTATTGGAGTGTTAGTTGTTACAGGAATTACTCGTGGAGATCAAACGGGATGAGGGCTAGGAATAATGTAGTTAGGAATGACAGGAAGCATAATTTGATCAAGCCGCCTTCCCAGGCGCCGGGGGCGCGGGGGCTCTGGGTCGGCGTCACTCTCGCGGGTTGTTCTCTGGCAGCAGCTTTTGAAACAAGCGGCCGGCGCCGTCAGGGTGGGGTGAGCAGCCGTGGGGCAGCGGCGAGCCCACGCAGCCCGTCAGCTGTGCTGTAAGTCATCTCCACTCGTTTGTCTTGTTTGTCCTCTGGCTGCTGGAGCTGGAATTTGGGGCGCGCCTTCCAGAAGAGCGTCTTAAATGTGGGTGCACCGCACTGTGATCCAAGACCTGTTTCTGATGAGAAACCCGGAGGCACCGCGCTGTCCCTTCGGTCCCTCCGCAGGGGCTTAGTGAAGACGGAAAGGCGCCGCCCGCTGGGGCTGCTGTGGCAGCCGGCTTCTGGGTCTCCCGCAGGGACTCGGCTCTCGTGTCACTGCGCTCTGCGGGCCCGGAGGGTGACGGCCCAGAGGCTTCCACGCCGGCTTGAGCCAGGACCCACTGTCTCCCGAGCTCTTTGGTCCCGGGTCCCGCGTGTCGATGGGCCCAGTGTGTGAGAACCTTCTCCCGGTCTGTCATCTCTCTCCGCCCTTCCCTCATGGTCTTTCCCGAGCAAACTACTTCAGCTTTACTGATGCCCGATTTGTCAGTTTTCTTTTTGTGAATTCATGTTTTGATTTCAAATCTACAAAATCTTTAGCTAACCCTTAGATCCACATATTTTTCTCCCAGTTTTTTCTAAAAGGTGTATAATTTCATGTGTTACCTATATAAGTGCGGTCTTCTTTGACTTCGTGTTTCTGTAAGGTGTGAGGTTTGAGTTAACACATCTGTATTTTGGTGTCATTTATCTTTGCTTACCCACGAATGTGTCATTTCCCCTGCAGTTTTCTGAAAAGCAGGGTTAGGTTTTTTTTAAAGAAGTGTTCTGGCTTTTTTCTTTTTCAAAGATTTATTTATTCATACAGAACTGGGGTACAAGCCAGAAATGCAGAGGGTGAGAGGATTCCCCAGAGACAGAGTGGGGAGCAGGTGTTCTGGCGTTTATGTGGAGAGTGGGTCACCGCGATGGTGGCGTGCCAGAGGGTGGGCAGCTCGAATACATTCTCATTTGTCTGGGGCGAGACGGTGCTGAGCGAGCCACGGTGTGGCAGAGCTGGCGAAACAATAGGTCTGGGGCATATTCGGGGCTGTCGAGCAAATTGCATTTTCCTGGTAGAGTCAAAGATGAGACAGGGAATACAGAATAAAGATGACTGAGTTTTAACGTGGGAAACGGGTGTGCTGTATTTACAAAGCTAGAAGACTGAGGGAGGCTTGCAGGGCTTAGATGGGGACTCAAGATTTGTTTCGTGCATGTTCTGCTTGAAACATCGAGGGGTCAGAGTGACGGTGTCAGCCATGACTTTGGTACTCAGAAGCAAGATCGGGACGAAAGATACACATTTGAGGGGACATTAGCATGGACCTTAATGCGTAGGGAGTGTATCTAAACAGAGAAGAGAAACTGTTACGTTACTGTGTTAGATCAAGAAATTAACCCTCCTGAAATACTCGCACATGAAATTCCTAAAACTCATGCCGGGCACACAAAGGAGCGAACTAACAAGCCTCTAGTGTAGAATAAACCCCTGGCACGTGGCCTTTGAAACGTGGCCTTACGTGCACAGATGAACTGGCCAGAAGTCACTGCATTTCGCACGCGTGCCTCGGGCGTTTCCTGCAAATCACTGACGGAAAAGTCACAGCGGCTCACAGGTCAGTCGCCGGCTCGTGGGCCACAGCCCCAGGACTCGAGTCCTGCGGCTCTGACTGGCTCCGCGCAAATGAGCTAACTGCTGCTGCTGCTTCCGCTTCCCACAGCAAAATGTAAGTAGTGATAGCGCCTGGTCCATGACGCGCCGTGAGGATTAAATGTGTCCACATTTACAGAGGGTTTCAAGCCACACATGGTACAGGCACCTCCAAATGAATGCCTGTGAGGGACGATCAAAATAGGTTATTGGAGTTTTGTCTTGAAGGGAGACCCCCCAGCTGACTTCGTGACCTTTGAAGAAAAAACCTCACTGACAGCTCGGAGTGAGAGGAGCAAATACAGTGACTCTCTACCTCCAACAGCATAAGAATCTCGTACACAAGCAATGTTTACTCAAACCTTAGTGCTGAAAACAGTGTTTCTAGTTACAGTACTAAAAACTTGTAAATCCCAATTTCAGGTGCCCTTGTTTTAATTAACTATGTAACGAGATTTTAATCTCTCGCTGGTAGAAAATGTTACGTGGATTTTAGTAAGAACCAACGGCGCGTCTTCTCTGGCGCCTTCGAACACCAACAATCTGAGCTGATAGTAACGTTCGGAGACATTTGTCCAGCACGTTCGGCTCCGCAGGGGGCTGACCTCGCCCTCACCCTCCACCAGGGCCTGGGTACGGACAGCAGACACGGCCCTGCGATCTCAGAGCAGAAGCTCAGGCCCAAGCGGCTAAGGAGTCGCTGCCTGGGCCCTCAGCTCGTGGCCGGCCACACGCTGGAAGCCCCTCTCACGCTTAGGCTCGACAGCAGTTAGACACAACAGGAGGCAAAGGGCTCCTGTTCGCTGTGCGGGACGGACCGCCGACCTCGGGGGGCCACTGCCGCGGGGCCCCGGGCCAGGGCCACTGCTCGGCCGCAGCCGCCGAGGCCCAGAGCGGTGCGCCGGGGCCCTGGCCTCCCTCATCGGGCTCACAGCAGACGCGGACAGGTGCGATCAGACAATTCCTTCAGAGGCGATGTGACTCGTGCCGAGGCTCCTCTTACTTGAAACTCACCCTGTCTGGGTTCAGCTGACCAGAACGACGTCTGATGGAACTGGCTGGGAAGGGGGGACAAGACATGGCCGGGTCCCGGCCCTCAGACCGGGTTTGCTGCTGAGCGCGGCGAGCCTGAAATGGACGTGGACGGCAGAGCCGTGATAATCCTGTCTGGACCCTGCCCGAGACAATGCTGCATGCAGTCACCCGCAGCCCGGAGTCCCCAGACCGACTCCGGGTTCTGAAGAACAGCTCGCTGCGTGTGCGTGGCAGGACCTTGCTGCTTTCCCGTTCTCCTCTTTAAGCTGGGAGCTTTGTGATTGTGTTTTTAAAAACGCAAGTGTCCTTTGTCAGTGACCTGCAAGAGACACAAAGTGATGTCTTGGGCTTTGTCTTTCACAACTGCCGCTTGGCTCTCTTAGAAGCTGGTTGCGGTAACGAGCCCTTCCAATGAGAACGTAAGCCTCCGAGCTCTTTAACACTGAGACTCACCGGGGCGAAGACGGAGCTGGCAGTAGCCTGAGGAGAAGCGGGGAGAGTCGGCGAGCTCCGTGTGTCGGCACCAGGGATGAACTGGAGACCGTGAAACCTATGCAAGTATTTAAGCTTCCAGCAGTGTTTAGCGACGTCAGATCACCCACCGTTAGCTGTGATGACGAGACACCAAAGAACTCGGATTCTTCTAAAACCGCCTTTGTGACGTAGACGAGACCCATTTTTAAAAACACGTTGGCGGCGAAAATGTAGCCTCTGGTGGTGACACCTAGTCAGTGTTTGAAATTACTGGCGATGTCGGCCGTAGGCGATAGCTCAGAACGAGCGACTTTCGTGGCAGTGTGGTGTGTTTTCTAATGCCCTCGGCATAAGAAATGTCCCCGAGAGCGCGCCCGCAGGGCTGACAGGTGATGAGGCCCTGTCGCTGGCAGCAGGGAGGAACCGGCCGCCGGTCGTCAGCCGAGACGTTTCTGACAGAGCGCACCGAGCATCGGCTGCCAGCCCAAACGAGAAGATCAGCGTGACATTCGAACGGCGAACGGGTCGGGCCCCAGAATCCCGCAGAACTGCCCACACTCAGCATTTCCAAGTCCGACGTCCGTCCGTCACCGAGGCGCCGGCTGGCCACTGAGTGCCCGTGGGCACCACGTCGCGGGAGCGCCCCTGCGGCCAGCTCCCGGACTGGCTGCACACGGTGAGGAAACAGAGCCAAACGCCGCCGAGGACCGCGAAGAAGGGCGCCCACGAGTGCTCTGGGCATCGGGACTGGCCGCCGCTGCCCTGAGGACAGCCCCAAGGGGCTTTTTGCTTTCAACATGGAAAAAATGAGACTTGAGAAGGGAGCGCAGTGAGCGTCTCACAGTGACGGGATACAAAGCCACACCACGTGTCCAGTGCAAACTGAAGCCCGGAGCAGGGGGACGCTCCGCACCTGCCCCTGCCCACCCCCGATGGCCTTCCCGAGCGCTGGCCCGGGCACGCTGGCTCCGATCTCTGCTGCCGTCTCACCAGGGGTGTCCGGAAATAGCATTTCAAGAGCCGTCGCCTTATTTTCGGGTAGAAATATCAGCTGGCAGCAGAACTCCATCCCC
>NW_004567135.1:862336-866644 GCF_000260355.1 Condylura cristata | reverse complement strand
GGGCGACGCAAGCCCGCCCGGCCGGCCCGGGCCTCCCGTTCAGTCGTGCAGCGATGTCGCCCCGCTGACCATTCCGCTCCCAAAACACCTCGTCGGTCGTCCTGAAGCTGGACGCGTGTCGGCGTAGCCCGCGGAGATACTTTTTAGATATCCGTGGCCAGTCTCTAACCTTCGACCAGTTAGGGGAATCGGGTCGTTTTTAGGGTCCTCAAGTGACGTAAATTGCCACCAGGCCTGACAACCATCATTTCACACCCTCTTCAGTAGAACAGTCTTCAATTCACTCCCTCATTAGCTCTCCCCTGGATGATTTTTTTTCTCTGTGTTTTCTTTTGTTTTTTTTTATGTTTTCTCTCATTTTTTTTTTTTTCTAATCTCTATAACACACCTTTTTGCGCGTATTGTGCTCTTTTCATAGTCTCTAGAATAATGTTTACTCCTTCCAGCAAAATAGAACCTTCCAGGAAAATACTTAATATTGTCTATATTATTTAGTTAATTTGAAATATAATGAAACTAGATAAAGAGATTAAAGCACATATGAAACTTTACTAAGTCCTTGATGTACTCACCTTTCCACTGTTTAGCATATTGTGTTAACATGTAGAACATTGAAAAATGTTTAAAGTCAGTGAACTGACTTTAAAGCCTAAGTTTAGCTAACATCCACTTCAACAAAAAAGCTGTGCCTTGTAGATTTAGTACTGTCAGCTGGGGCTAGACAATGGCAGTGTTTACTCTTCAGTCACACAGTCCCAGTGCAGAGACGAAATCTGCCACTTCTCATTTTCAAAGCATTTTACATACAAATCAGAAGGCGCAGACAGGTCCGCACCTGGCCAAGAACACTGTCCTGTGAGCTCCCCGCGTGGGTGAGGAAGGGAGGCCGGTCCAGGGCCGTCCCCGGGCCGCTAGGCCTGGTGTCTGCCATCCTAATTCTCCCCACTCAAAGCCAAAGTGAGAACGGATAGATGTCAGAAATACTAGTTATCCCTGCATGTTATTCTTGTTATGTGGACGATCACCAAAGAGGAAATGGTCAAAACTTTAAAAAGAACAAATCCCATTTGACCACTGTCCTGTTAGCTACTGCGCATGACCAAAGCCACAGTCATCACGCAGTCTTGTGTTGTAGCACAAGACTCGCTGAAGACAATCATCGAGGTCAAAGGCCTTTTTTCATTTTAACCATAGACAAAGATGCTAAACTTCCTACTCACACCAGTACCAAATTGAAGTTACATGGTACTGAAAGTCACGTGGTATTAAAACAGAGTTTCCACTGTGTTATGGCAATGGGGGTGACAAAAGCAAATGAAGCAAAGGGAGTTATTCAAAAAGGGGACACCCTCACACCCTCAAGGGAGCTACCACAGGTAGCTCATTCACCTGCACTTTAGTTCACATAACAACATGCCGTAATGGAGGTATGGATGTTTACCAAGACTAGCTGAAAGGATAGTCTCTCTCTCCCTCTCTCTCTCTCTCACACACACACACACATCAGTACACACAAGTGCATGTGAGTCTGTGTCAAGTCTGTACTTGAGCTGATGATACTGTAGCTGTGTCGACCTCCGTGTTGTAAGGTCATCGTGCTCCTCTGCGCTACTTCCTTAACTCCTGTGAACCTTAAACTATCCTAAAGTGAAACCCATTGCAAAAAATTTAAGGTTAAGTCATAGTCATTTTGCTTCATATCCCCATATATACTAAGTTCGAGAGGAGAAAGAACACTTTTAACAAGCTGCACAATGAGTCACGCGTTGCTAGTGAGGTTGCGCCTGTTATACGAGTGGGCACGTAGCACAAATGTTAATGTTTTCATTTCCGTTACTTCTTAGCGCAAAAAAGAAAATCAAATATTGGAACCATTTGTGAGTGTTAGATTTGCCCTCCAAGAAGACTGAAGAATGTATGTCAGCTTCCCATATATCTGGGGCTTTCCTAGGGGTAACTGGTACTTTTAAAATGAAACACTAGAAAATACTTTTCGGAATGGAACCCATAAAAGAGTACTTTATATCCCAATTTTATTCATCTTTTCTGAATAATCACAACATTATAATCTACTGGGGGAAATCTACTTAGTATAGTTGAAATTCCATTTATTTTGTCCTACTGATATGCATGTATTACACATATATAATACAGACTGTCCAGTGTTTTAAAGAACATAGAAAAAATGACAAGTCAGGTCTATAATTTCAAACAAGTCTAAGACAAACTCAATTTCTGAAACACTGTTTGCACACTGTTCCAAGGAAATGCACGTAATGACTGACATGGAGGCCACGCCTTCGCTCCTCACAGGCTTGAGCCACTGCGGTATCCGCTCAGACCCGTCTAGCTGGCCTTGTGCATAATCAAAATGGAGGGAGGATGTGATTTCATTCCATGGGACCCGCGGGAAAGCGTACTCTAGGTCAGGGTCAGAGGTATACTTTACAAATTGAATTTTTAGCCAACTTTTATCCTTTGAGTTCTACTTAGAAAAGATGTTGGAAAATGTTCCTGGTCTGTGCAAGTTGTTACCAAGGAACACAGCAGAACTCTCCAGGGTGAGCTGGCCTTCATCCCTGAACCTGGCATTCACCCACGCGGTCGTGTCAGTTAGTTTGAAAAAGCAAACGATGGCCACCTTGCCTCTAACGTAATGGTACGTGTCAGGGCCGGTTTCTGAAGTACCTTCCCACTAGTCTACGACGAGAAAACACCTACGTCTCTCCTTACACTCCTTCAAACCACGCGGTCACACACGCTCCGACAGCGTGGCTGCGCAGCCACACTCACTCCCTGCACATCACAATGGGGGACGCATAAAGCTGCACGTCCTGCCGTAACTTAGGGGGAATGTACATACATGTTTAAGGCCTTTGAATATTTATAGACTTTCGCGGAGAACTGAAAACCACAAATGTTAAGATGACTACAAAATGTGGCAAAAACTGACCTAAGGAACCCTGTGAACAGGCTACCGGAAACATTACTTCAGAGTTTGCGACCGAGGAAAATGGACAATTCTATCAAGAGGTCGAACAAATACATAAGCATTCAAACGGCCGTTGAGCCAGGGCAAGAGGCAGCCTTAACGTGAGAAAGGACGGTTAAACAGTACCAGAGACAGCTAAGAGAGTGACTCTCAAGCTAAGGAATCAGAAACCTACATGCATCCCTGGAAGTTGCCTGCGAACTTGACTGCTCACTGCTGATTTCTGTGAGGGGGAAAGTAAACACGAAAATGAAAGCGAAAGGGGAGGGCGCTTCAGGGGGGCGAACGTCTGTAATGAAACTGGCGTCCAGTCCTAACTACTACACGTTAACTGGCAGCGGCGGGAGCGTGAGAGCCTTGGGGAGACACGTCAGCCTGGCCGCACCCTCTCGTGTGACCGATGCACTCATAACTATGACTTGCCAACAACAGCTACTACCAATGGGTATATATTTCCATTCCTTCAACAAAAGCAACGTTAAGATGCTAAAAGATGCGGGCTTCCGGAGCTGCAGGCCCAGGGTCCGGAGAAACTCGGTCCACACCAGGCCGAAGGAGAAGCTCGCCAGGCCGCGTCCTGGCCCTCGCTCCGGGCGCGGTCCGTCGGGAAGCCCGCGCCCTGCAGGCGCCGAGGCGAGGCCGCCACCCTGGAGTCGGGGGCCCACGCGGCTGCTGACGGACAAACCCAGGAGTACCGAGTCCTCGCTGGCGCTTCAGAGAGCAGCTTTCAACTCCTTTGGTCAAGTGCAGTTTTACCAGCAGGACACAGTGCGAGTGTGACGCAGTCTGCAGCACACCGTTCGTGGCTGACTTTTTCAGTCTTGATTTCCAGAAGCGGCGGGCGATGAGCCGGGAACCCTAAGCAGGACTCGGGGGACCACCTCTGAGCGGCGTGAAGGCCGCGGGATCCCCTCCGGGGTTAAGTTTCTGTGCATTTGTGCAGCGTAATCAGCCTTGAGGGTCCCTCGCCTCATGCTCGGCTAGTGGGTCACCTACAGAGGGAGAAGAAAATAGAATTATTTCAAGCCATCGCTGTGATCTTAAACTCTAGCGCAGTTCAACGCCGGAGGCGATGGGGATCGTTGCTGTACAGGCCTTTGAGCCTCGCAGAACTGCCGCGCCAGGCTGTTCCGCTTGGGAACTCACCGATGCCCGCCTGGCTCGGCCAGGCCGAGGGAGAGCGGAGCCGTCACGCTACGCCTCGTAAACCAGAGCGACCTGGAGCCCAGTCCTCTGCAGGGACTCGCTCAGACCCGGACACCGTGGCTCCTTCCTGCGAGGCTCAGAGAAGGCCTCGCTCTCGGGGACACGGCGGG
>NW_004567135.1:856996-857648 GCF_000260355.1 Condylura cristata | reverse complement strand
CGAGCTGCCCACGGGCGCTCAGAAAAGCCCTTCCCGTGCCCGGCGGCCTGGCGCACACGCTGTTAGGGGAGCTGTGGGGGGCCCTGACTCGGCGGGAAGGGGCTTCGCCTGCTGGTCGCGTCTGACCGTGCGGGGCACCCCGCCCTGTGGTGACCTGCACGGCGGTCTGCACCTCGCGCCGGAGAGCGGCGTCTGTCAGCGCCGGTGGCTCCGCCCTCGGCAGCGGCGACCCGACCCGGGGGTGGAGACCGGCGAGGGCCCGGGCCCCCTGAGGGCCAGACCGCGTGCGCGGAGGACGGGACCTCCCGCCTGTGTCTCGGCCCCGTCTTCTCCCGCCAGGCTGAAGATGGGGGTGATGGGTCCAGGCACGGGGGAGCCCAGGGACCCGCGTTTCTCCGCGTTCTGCCGGCGCAGCCGCCCGCCTGGCCCGGGTCCCTGGGTGGCTTCGTGGCCCGAATGTCCCGATGCATCGCGCCCTCTCGCTTTTCTTTTTCTGAGGTGCGTGGGGGCGCCCCAGGGCCCCGGGTTGACGGAAATGAGGCTGCTTCGCTCGTCAAGTCCAGTTTCTTAGGCGCGTGCGACCCGGCTGACCGGGACGGGGCGGTTAGGGGCGCCGCAGCGGGCGGGAGTCCCGGGACGCAGGCCCGGCATG
>NW_004567135.1:853350-855816 GCF_000260355.1 Condylura cristata | reverse complement strand
CCTCAGACCCGGACAGGGCGGCCAGGCCGCGCCACGGCGGGAGCGACAGGCCCACGGCCCGACGCCGACACCGAGCGGGAGAAAGCGAGAGCGAGTCCAGCGCCGACTCACGCAAGGCTCGTGACCGGGACCCGGCGCTTCCGCTGGACACTGCACAGGGGCCCTGGCGGGTCTCGGGCAAGTAAGGGGGGTTCGGGGGGCGAGGGGCGAGGGGGTGACAGGGGGTGACAGGGTGACCCAGCAGCGCCTGCGCCCCGGAGCACCGGACCACGCGCCCATCCCAGGGCCCCAACACGAGCTGGACAAGCAGACACGCCGGACAGGTAAGCTCGCACGGCGCTCTCCGCTCTCGCCTCTTCTCTCTCCTGATCCCTCTCTCTTCTCTCCTCTTCGCTCTCTCTCCTCTCTCTCTCTCATCTCTATCTCTCTTCTCATCTCTCTCTCCTCCCCTCTATCTCCACTTCTCTCTCTCCTCTTCTCTCTCCTCTTCTCTCCCCTAATCTCTCTCTCCATTTCTCTCTCTCTCCTCATCTCTCTCCTCATCTCTTCTCTTCTCTCTCTCCAACTCTCTCTGCTCTTCTCTCTCCTCTCTCTCTCCACATCTCTCTCTCCTCATCTCTATCTCTCTCCGCTCTCTCTCGTATTCTCTCTCTCCTCATCTCTCGCTTCTACTCTCTCTCTCCCTCTTCTCTCTCTCCTCATCTCTCACCTCTTCTCTCTCTCCTCTTCTCTCTCCTCCTCTCTATCTCTACTCTTCTCTCTCTCTCTCTCTCCTCATCTCTCTCTCCCCTCTTCTCTGTCTCTCCTCATCTCTGTCTCCCTTCATCTCTCTCCTCATCTCTCTCTCCTAATCTCCTGTCTCTCCTCATCCCAATCTCTCTTCATCTCTGTCTCTCCTCATCTCTCTATCTCTTCATCTTTCTCTCCTCATCTCTGTCTCTTCTCATCACTCTATCTCTCATCTCTCTTTCTACTCATCTCTCTCTCTCCTCATCTCTCCTCTTCTCTCTCCTCATGTCTCTCACTCCTCTTCTCTCTCTCTCCGCTCTCAACCTTCTCTCTCTCCTCATTTCTCTCTCTCTCCTCTTCTCTCTCTCTTCTCTATCTCTCCTCATCTATCTCTCCTCTCTCTCTCCACAACTCTCCTCATCTCTCTCTCTCCTCTCTCTCTCTCCTCATCTCTCTCACTCTCCTTTTCCGTCTCTCTCCTCTTCCCTCTCTCCTCTTCTCTCTCTCTTCCCTTTCCTCTTCTCTTTCCTCTTCTCTCTCTCACCTCATCTCTCTCTCCCCTCTTCTCTCCTATTCTATCTCTCCTCATCTCTCTCTCCTCTTCTCTCTCGCCTCTTCTGTCTCCCTCTCCTCATCTCTCTCTCCTATTCTCCCTCTCCTCATCACTCTCACTTCTCTCTCTCCTCTCTCTCCTCATCTCACTCTCTCCTCTACTTTCTCTCTCTCCTCTCCTCTCTGTCTCCTCATCTCTCTCTCTCCTCTTCTCTCTCTCTCCTCACCTCTCTCTCCTCTTCTCTCTCATCTCTCTCTCCTCTTCTCTCTCCTCATCTCTCTCTCCTATTCCCTCTCTCTCTCCACTTCTCTCTCTCTCTTCTCTCTCTCCCCTCTTCTCTCTCTCCCCATCTCTATCTCTCTCCTCTTCGCTCTCTCTCCTATTCTCTCACTCCTCATCTCTCGCTTCTACTCTCTATCTCCCTCCTCATCTCTCACCTCTTCTCTCTCCTCTTCTTCTCTCCCCTCATCTCTCTCTCCTCATCTCTCTCTCCTCTTCTCTCTCCTCTTCTCTCTCTCCTCATCTCTCTCCTCTACTCTCTCTCTCATCTCTCTCTCTCCTCATCTCTCCATCTCTTCATCTCTCCACATCTCTCTCTCCTCTGTCTCCCCTCATCTCTCTCTCTCCTCATCTCTCTCTCCTAATCTCCTCTTCTCTGTCTCTCCTCATCTCGTCTCTTCTCATCTCTCTCTCTCCTCATCTCAATCTCTCCTCGTCTCTCCTATTCTCTCTCTCCTTATCTATCTCTCCTCCTCTCTGTCTCTCCTCCTCTCTGTCTCTCATCTCTCTCTCCTCATCTCTCTCTCTCCTCATCTCTCTATCTCTTCATCTCTCTCTCTCCTCATCTCTGTCTCTTCTCATCACTCTAGCTCTCCTCATCTCTCTCCTGATCTCTCTCTCTACTCATCTCTCTCCTCATCTCTCTCACTCACTCTTCTCTCTCTCTTCTCTTCTCTCTCAAACTTCTCTCTCTCCTCTTTTCTCTCACTCTCCTCTTCTATCTCTCCAACTCTCTCTCTGCTCTTCTCTCTCTCCTCTCTCTCTCGCCCCATCTCTCTCTCCTCCTCTCTCTCTCCTCTACGCTCTCTCCTCTTCTCTCTCTCCTCATCTCTCTCGCCTCTACTCTCTCTCTCCCTCCTCTTCTCTCTCTCATCTCTCTCACCTCTTCTCTCCCTCCTCTTCTC
>NW_004567135.1:847293-852865 GCF_000260355.1 Condylura cristata | reverse complement strand
TCTCTATCTCTCTCCTCTTCGGTCTCTCTCCTATTCTCTCTCTCCTCATCTCTCGCTTCTACTCTCTCTCTCCCTCCTCTTCTCTCTCTCTCCTCTCTCTCCTCTTCCCTCCTCCTCTCTCTCTCCTCATCTCTCCTCCTCTCTCATCTCTCTCTCCTAATCTCCTCTTCTCTGTCTCTCCTCATCTCGTCTCTTCTCATCTCTCTATCTCTCATCTCAATCTCTCCTCGTCTCTCCTATTCTCTCTCCTTATCTATCCTCCTCTCTGTCTCTCTTCATCTCTGTCTCTTCTCATCTCTCTCTCCTCATCTCTCTCTCCTCATCTCTCTCTCCTCATCTCTCTATCTCTTCATCTCTCTCTCCTCATCTCTGTCTCTTCTCATCACTCTAGCTCTCCTCATCTCTCTCCTCATCTCTCTCCTGATCTCTCTCTCTACTCATCTCTCTCTCCTCATCTCTCTATCTCTACTCATCTCTCTCCTCATCTCTCCTCTTCTCTCTCCTCATCTCTCTCACTCCTCTTCTCTCTCTCTCTTCTCTTCTCTCAAACTTCTCTCTCTCCTCTTTTCTCACTCTCCTCTTCTATCTCTCCAACTCTCTCTCTGTTCTTCTCTCTCTCCTCTCTCTCTCGCCCCATCTCTCTCCTCATCTCTATCTCTCTCCTCTACGCTCTCTCCTTTTCTCTCTCCTCATCTCTCTCACCTCTATTCTCTCTCATCTCTCTCACCTCTTCTCTCTCTTCTTCACTCCCCTCATCTTTCTCTCTCCTCTTCTCTCTCACTCTCCTCTTCCATCTCTCTCCTCTTCCCTCTCTCCTCTTCATCTCTCTCTCTTCTCATCTCTCTCTCCACAAACATCTCTCCTCATCTCTCTCACCCCCTCTCTCTTCTCTCTCTTCCTCATCTCTCTCTCCTCTTCTCTCTATCTCTCCTCACCTCTCTCCTCATCTCTCCCTCCTCTTCCCTCTCTCTCTCCTCTTTATCTCCCCCATCTCTCTCTCTCCATTTCTCTCTCTCCTCATCTCTCTCTCTCCTCATCGCTCTCTCTCATCTCTCCTCTTCTCTCTCTCTTCTCATCTCTCTCTCCTCTTCTCTCTCTCCTAATCTCTCTCTCCTCTTCTCTCTATCTCCTCTTCCCTCTCTCCTCTTCTGTCTCTCCTCATCTCTCTCCTCATCTCTTCTATTCTCTCTCTCATCACTCTCCTCTTCTCTGTCTCTCCTCATCTCTGTCTCTCCTCATCTTTGTCTCTTCTCATCTCTCTCTCCTCTCTCTTCTCTCCTCTTCACTCTCTCTCCTCTTCTCTCTCTCCTAATCTCTCTCTCCTCTTCTCTCTCCTCTTCTATCTCCTCTTCCCTCTCTCCTGTCTCTCCTCATCTCTGTCTCTTCTCATCTCTATCTCTCCTCATCTCTCTCCTCGTCTCTTCTATTATCTCTCTCCTCATCACTATCTCTTCATATCTCTATCTCTTCATCTCTCTCTCTCCTCCTCTCTCTCTCCTCTCCTCTCCTCATCTCTTTCCTCTTCTCTCTCTCTCCTCAACTCTCTCTCTCTTCCTCTTCACTGTCCTCATCTCTGTCTCTCCTCTTCTCTCTCTCTTCTCTCTCTTTGTCCTCATCTCTCTCTCTCCTCTTCTCACTCTCTCTCCTCTTCCTCTCTCTCTTCTCTCTCACTCCTCTTCTCTCTCTCTCTCCTCATCTCTCTCCTCTTCTCTCTCCCTCTCTCCATTTATCTCTCCTCATCTCTCTTCTCTCTCTCTCCTTTCTCCTCTTCTCTCTCTCATCTCTCTCTTCTCTCCTCTTCTGTCTCTCCTCTTCCCTCTCTCCTCTTGTCTTTCCTCTTCTCTCTTTCTCTCCTCCTTCCCTCTCTCTCTTCCCTCTCTCTCTCCTCCTCTCTCTCCTCTTCTCTCTCCCCTCATCACTCTCCATTTCTCACTCTCCTCATCTCTCTCTCATCTCTGTCTCTCATCTCTCTTCTCATCTCTCTATCTCTTCATCTCTCTCTCATCTCTCTCTCCTCTTCTCTCTCTCCCCTCATCTCTCTCTCTCAATTTCTCTCTCCTCTTCTCTCTCTGCTCTTCTCTCTCTCCTCTTCAATCTCTCTCCTCATCTTTCTCTCTCCTCTCTCTCTATCTCTTTCTCTCTTCTCATCTCTCTCCTCTTCTCTCTCTCCCCTCATCTCTCTCTCCTCATCACTCTATCTTTTCATCTCTCTCTCTTCTCATTCTCTCTCCACATCCCTCTCTCTCAGCTCTCTCTCCTCTTCTTCTCACCCCTCTCTCTCTCTTCCTCATCTCTCTTCTCTATCTCTCCTCACATCTCATCTCTCTCTCTCCACATTTCTTTCTCTCTCCTCCTCTCTCCTCCTCCTCTCTCCCCTCATCTCTCTCTCTCCATTTCTCTCTCTTTCCTAATCTCTCTTTCCTCTTCTATCTCCTCTTGCTCTCTCCTCTTCTGTCTCTCCACATCTATTTCTTCATCACCCTATCTCTCATCTTCTGTCTCTCCTCTTCTCCCTCTCTCCACATCTCTCGATCTCTTCATCTCTCTCCTCATCTCCTCTTCTCTCTCTCTCCTCATCTCTCTACCTCTTCTCTTTCTCTTCTCATCTCTCCTCATCTCTGTCTCTCCTCATTATCTCTCTCCTTTTCACTCTCTCCTCTCACTCCTCACCTCTCACTCTCTCCTCATCTCTCTCTCCTCTTTTCTCTCCTCTCTGTCTCTCATCTCTCCTCTTTTCTCTCTCCTCATCTCTCTCTCATCTATTTCTTCATCTCTCTCTCCTCTCTCCTCTTCTCTCATCTCTCCTCTTCTCTCCCTCACCTCTTCTCTTCATCTCTCTCTCATCTCTCTTCATCTCTCTCTCATCTCTCTCTCCTCTTCTATCTCTCCTCATCTATTTCTTCATCTCTCTCTCCTCATCTCTCTATCACTTCTCTCTGTCTCTCCTCATCTCTGTCTCTTCTCATGTATCTCACTCCTCTTCTCTCTCTCTCCTCTCTGTCTCTCCTCATCTCTCCTCTTTTCTCTCTGTTCTCTCTCTCATCTCTCTGTTCTCTCCTCATCCCTCCTCTCTCTCTCCTCTTCTCTGTCTCTCCTCATCTATCTCACTCCTCTTCTCTCTCTCTCTCCTCTCTTGCCTCATCTCTCTCTATCCTCTTCTCTCTCCTCATCTCTCTATGTTTTCATCTTCTCTGTCTCTCCTCATCTCTCTCTGTCATCTATTCCTTCATCTCTCTATCTCTTTATCTCTCTCTCCTCATCTCTGTCTCCTCTCTCCTCTTATCTCTCTCTCTCCTTTTCTCTCTCTCCTCTAATCTCTCCTCTTCTCTCTCCTCATCTCTCTCTCTCTCCTCCTCTCTCCTCTTCTCTCTCTCCTCATCTCTCTCACCTCTCTCTCTCCATTTCTCTCTCCTCTCTCTCTCCTCTTCTCTCTTTCCTCATCTATTTCTTCATCTCTCTCTACTCATCTCTCTCCTCATCTATCTCTTCATATATCTCTCGTCTCATCTCTCTATTTCTTCATCTCTCTCTCCCCTCATCCCTCTCTTCTCTTCTGTCTCTCCACATCTCTCTCTCTCCTCATCTCTCTCTCTCCTCTTCACTCTCTCTCCTCTTCTCTCTATCTCTTCATCTCTCTTTTTCTCTCTCCACATCTCCTCATCTATTTCTTCATCTCTCTCTCCTCATCTCTCTCTTTGTCTCTCTCTCTTCTTCTCTATCTCCCCTCATCTCTGTCTCTTCTCTCTCTGTCTCCTCATCTCTCTCTCATCTCTCCTCTGTCTCCTCATCTCTCTCTCTTCTCTCTCCTCATCTTTATCTCTCTCTCCTCTTCTCTCTCTCCTCTCCTCTCCTCTTCTCTCTCGCCTCATCTCTCTATCTCTTCGTCTCTCTCCTCATCTCTCTACTCATCTCTCCTCATCTGTCTCCCCTCATCTCTCTCTCCCCTCATGTCTCTCTCTTCTTCTGTCTCTCCTCTTCACGCTCACTCCTCTGTCTCTCCTCATGTCTCTCTCTCCTCATCTATCTCTCCTCTCGCTCCTCTCTCCTCTATCTCTCCCCTCATTTCTCTCTCTCCTCTTCTCTGTCTCTCCTTATCTCTATCTTCTCTCTCTATCTCTCCTTATATCTGTCTCTTCTCATCTCTCTATCTCTCCTCAAATCTCTCGTCTCTCCTATTCTCTCTCCTCTTCTGTCTCTCCTCTTCTCTCTCTCCTTATCTCTCCTCATCTCTCTATCTCTTCTTCTCTCTCTTCTCTTTCTCTCATCTCTCTCTCCTCATCTGTCTCTCCTCATGTATCTCTCTCCTATTCTCCTCATCTATCTTTTTGTCTCTCATCTCTCTATCTCTCCTCTTTTCTCTCTCCTCATCTATCTCTTCATCTCTATCATCTCTCTCCTCATCTCCTCTTCTGTCTCCCCTCATCTCATCTCTCCTCTTCTCTGTCTCTCCTCTTCTATCTCTGTCTCTCCTCATCTCTCTATCTCTTCTTCTCTCTCTTTCTCTCCTCATCTCTTTCTCCTCATCTCTTTCTCCTCATCTCTGTCTCTCCTCATATCTCTCTCCTGTTCTCCTCATCTCTCTCGCTCCTCATCTCTCCTCATCTCTGTCTCTCCTCATGTATCTCTCTCCTCTTCACTCTCTCCTCTTCTCATATCTCTCTCTCCTCATCTCTCTCTCTCCTCATCTCTCTATCATCTCTTCAGTCTCTCTCCTCATCTCTGTCTCTCCTCTTCTCATCTCTCTCCTCTTCTCTGTCTCTCCTCTTCTCATCTCTCTCCTCTTCTCTGTCTCTCCTCATCTGTCTCTCCTCATCTCTCTCCTCATCTCTCATCTCTCTCTCATCTCTGTCTCTTCTCATGTATCTCTCTCCTCTTCACTCTCTCTCCTCTCCTCATCTCTCTCCTCTCCTCATCTCTCTCCTCTTCTCTGTCTCTCCTCATCTCTGTCTCTCCTCATGTATCTCTCTCTTCTTCTCTCTCCTCTTCTCTGTCTCTCCTCATCTCTCTCTTCATCTCTTTTTCTCTCTCTCCTCTGTCTCTCCTCATCTCTGTCTTTCATCTCTCTCTCTCCTCATCTCTGTCTCTCCTCATGTATCTCTCTCCTATTCTCTTCATCTCTCTATCTCTTTGTCTCTCATCTCTCTATCTCTTCATCTCTCTCTATCATCTCTCTCATCTCCTCCTCTCTCCTCATCTCTCATTCGCTCTCCTCATCTGTCTCTCCTCATGTATCTCTCCCCACTTCACTCTCCTCTCTCTCTCCTCATCTCTCTATCTCCTCATCTCTCACTTCATCTCTGTCTCTCCTCATGTATCTCTCCTCTTCACTCTCTCTCCCCTCATCTTTCTATCTCATCTCTCTCCTCATCTCCTCTTCTCTCTCTCTCCTCATCTCTCTCTCCTCATGTATCTCTCCTCTTCACTCTCTCTCCTCATCTCTCTATCTCCTCATCTGTCTCTCCTCATGTATCCTCTTCACTCTCTCTCCTGTCTCTCTCTCCTCATGTATCTCTCCTCATCTCTGTCTCTCCTCATGTATCTCTCCTCTTCACTCTCTCTCCTCTCATCTCTC
>NW_004567135.1:846587-847193 GCF_000260355.1 Condylura cristata | reverse complement strand
TCTCTCTATCTCCTCATCTCTGTCTCTCCTCATGTATCTCTCTCCTCTTCACTCTCTCTCCTCTTCACTCTCTCTCCTCTTCTCTCTCCTCATGTATCTCTCTCCTCTTCACTCTCTCTCCTCTTCTCTCTCTCTCCCCTCATCTCTCTCTCCTGTCTCTCCTCATCTCTCTCTCTCCTCATCTCTCCTCTTTTCTCTCTCTCTCCTCATCTCTCCTCCTTCTATCTCTCCTCTATTCTCTCTCCTCTTCTCTCTATCTCTTCATCTCTCTCTCTCCTCATCTCTGTCTCTTCTCATCACTCTAGCTCTCCTCATCTCACTCTTGATCTCTCTCTACTCATCTCTCTACTCATCTCTCTCATCTCTCCTCTTCTCTCTCTTCTCTTCTCTCAAACTTCTCTCTCTCCTCTTTTCTCTCACTCTCCTCTTCTATCTCTCCACCTCTCTTTCTCTCTTTTTCTCTCTCTCTCGCCCCATCACTCTCCTCATCTCTATCTCTCTCCTCTACGCTCTCTTCTCTCTCTCCTCATCTCTCTCGCCTCTACTCTCTCTCTCCCTCCTCTTCTCTCTCTCATCTCTCTCACCTCTTCTCTCCCTCCTCTTCTC
>NW_004567135.1:844313-846487 GCF_000260355.1 Condylura cristata | reverse complement strand
CTCTCTCTCTCTCATCTCTCTCACCTCTTCTCTCCCTCTTCTCTCTCTTCTTCACTCCCCTCATCTCTCCTCTCTCTCTCCACAAACCTCTCTCCTCATCTCTCACCCCCCCCTCTCCTCTTGTATCTCTCTTCTCTCTCTTCCTCATCTCTCTCTCCTCTTTTCTCTATCTCTCCTCACCTCTCTCCTCATCTCTCCTCTTCCCTCTCTCTCTCCTCCCTCTCTCCTCTTCCCTCTCTCCTCTTCCCTCTCTCCTCTTCTGTCTCTCCTCATCTCTCTCCTCATCTCTTCTATTCTCTCTCATCACTCTCCTCTTTCTCTGTCTCTCCTCATCTCTCTCTTCTCATCTCTCTCTGTCCTCTCTCAACTCTCTCTCTCCTCTCTCTCTTTATCTCCTCTTCCCTCTCTCCTCTGTCTCTCCTCATCTCTGTCTCATCTCTCTCCTCGTCTCTTCTATTATCTCTCTCCTCATCACTCTCTCCTCATATCTCTATCTCTTCATCTCTCTCTCCTCTTCTCTCTCTCCTCTCCTCTTCTCTCTCTCTCCTCTTCACTGTCCTCATCTCTCTCCTCACTCTTCTAATTTCTCTCCTCTTCTCTCTCTCTCTCCTCATCTCTCTCTCTTCTCTTCTCTCTCCCTCTCTCCATTTATCTCTCCTCATCTCTCTTCTCTCTCTTTCTCTCTCCTCTTCCCTCTCTCCTCTTCTCTTTCTCTCTCCTCCTTTCCTCTCTCTTCTCTCTCTCTCTCTCTCTCATCTCTCTCTCCTCTTCTCTCTCTCCCCTCTCTCTCCCCTCATCACTCTCCATTTCTCACTCTCCTCATCTCTCTCATCTCTGTCTCTCCTCATCTCTCTTCTCATCTCTCTATCTCTTCATCTCTCTCCCCTCATCTCTCTCTGCTCTTCTCTCTCTCCTCTTCTCTCTCTCTCCTCTTCTCTCTCTCCTCATCTTTCTCTCTCCTCTCTCCACATCTCTATCTCTCTTCTCTCTCCTCCTCTCTCTCTATCTCTTTCTCTCTCTCTTCTCATCTTTCTCCTCTTCTCTCTCTCCCCTCATCACTCTATCTTTTCATCTCTCTCTTCTCATTCTCTCTCCACTTCCCTCTCTCTCCTCTTCTCCTCCTCTCTCCCCTCATCTCTCTTTCCTCTTCTATCTCCTCTTGCTCTCTCCTCTTCTGTCTCTCCACATCTATTTCTTCATCTCTCTATCTCTCATCTTCTCTGTCTCTCCTCTTCTCCCTCTCTCCACATCTCTCTATCTCTTCATCTCTCTCCTCATCTCCTCTTCGGTCTCTCCTCATCTCTCTCTCTCTCCTCATCTCTCCTCTTTTCTCTCTGTTCTCTCTCTCATCTCTCTGTTCTCTCCTCATCCCTCCTCTCTCTCCTCTTCTCTGTCTCTCCTCATCTATCTCGCTCCTCTTCTCTCTCTCTCTCCTCTCTCGCCTCATCTCTCTATCCTCTTCTCTCTCCTCCTCTCTCTATCTTTTCATCTCTCTGTCATCTATTTCTTCATCTCTCTATCTCTTTATCTCTCTCTCCTCATCTCTCTGTCTCCTCTCTCCTCTTATCTCTCTCTCTCCTTTTCTCTCTCTTCTCTCATCTCTCCTCTCTCCTCTTCTCTCTCACCTCTTCTCACTCTCTCTCCTCTCTCTCTCCCCTCATCTATTTCTTCATCTCTCTCTACTCATCTATCTCTTCATCTCTCTCTCCCCTCATCCCTCTCTTCTCTTCTGTCTCTCCTCATCTCTCTATCTCTCCTCATCTATCTCCTCTTCACTCGCTCTCCTCTTCTCTCTATCTCTTCATCTCTCCACTCTCTCTCCTCACCTCTCTATCTCTTCGTCTCTCCTCATCTTTATCTCTCTCTCCTTTATCTCTCTCCTCTTATCTCTCTCCTCATCTCTCTCCTCATCTCTCTCATCTCTCCTCATTTCTGTCTCCCCTCATCTCTCCTCTTCTCTCTCTCCTCTTCTGTCTCTCCTCTTCTCTCTCTCTCCTCATCTCTCTCTTCCTCTCTCTCTTTCCTCTTCTCTCTCTCATCTCTCCCTCCTCATCTCTCCACTCTCTCTCGCCTCATCTTTCTACCTCTTCGTCTCTCTCTCCTCATCTCTGTCTCCCCTCATCTCTCTTCTTCTCTGTCTCTCCTCTTCACGCTCACTCCTCTTCTCTCTCTCT
>NW_004567135.1:843114-843628 GCF_000260355.1 Condylura cristata | reverse complement strand
TCTGTCTCTTCTCATGTATCTCTCTCCTCTTCACTCTCTCTCCTCATCTCTCTCCTCTTCTCTGTCTCTCCTAATCTCTCTCTCATCTGTCTCTTCTCATGTATCTCTCTCCTCTTCACTCTCCTCTTCACTCTCTCTCCTCATCTCTGTCTCTCCTCATCTCTGTATCTCCTCATCTCTGTATCTCTTCATCTCTTTTTCTCTCTCATCTCTCTCTCCTCATCTGTCTCTCCTCATGTATCTCTCTCCTCATCTCTCTCTCCTCAAGTATCTCTCTCCTATTCTCCTCATCTCTCTATCTCTTTGTCTCATCTCTCTCTATCTCTTCATCTCTCTCTATCATCTCTCTCATCTCCTCTTCTCTCTCTCCTCATCTCTGTCTCCCCTCATCTGTCTCTCCTCATCTCTCATTCTCTCTCCTCATCTCTGTCTCTCCTCATGTATCTCTCTCCACTTCACTCTCCTCTTCTCTCTCTCTCTCCTCATCTCTCTATCTCCTCATCTCTCTCATCTC
>NW_004567135.1:834516-842199 GCF_000260355.1 Condylura cristata | reverse complement strand
CTCTCTCTCCTTATCTCTCTATCTCTTCTTCTCTCTCTTCTCTTTCTCTCATCTCTCTCTCCTCATCTGTCTCTCCTCATGTATCTCCTATTCTCCTCATCTCTCTATCTTTTTGTCTCTCATCTCTCTCCTCTTCTCTCTCTCCTCATCTCTCTATCTCTTCATCTCTCTCTATCATCTCATCTCTCCTCTTCTCTGTCTCTCCTCATCTCTCCTCATCTCTCTATCTCTTCTTCTCTCTCTTTCTCTCCTCATCTCTTTCTCCTCATCTGTCTCTCCTCATCTCTCTCCTATTCTCCTCATCTCTGTCTCTCCTCTTCACTCTCTCCTCATCTCTCTCTCCTCATCTCTCCATCTCTTCTTCAGTCTGTCTCCTCATCTGTCTCTCCTCCTCTCTCTCTCCTCATCTCTCTCCTCTTCTCTGTCTCTCCTCATCTCTCTCTCTCTCCTCTTCACTCTCACACCTCTTCTCTCTCTCCTCATCTCTCTCTTGTTCTCTCTCTCTTCTTTTTCTGTCTCTCTTCATCTCTCTCTCCTCTTCACTCTCTCTCCTCATCTCTCTCTCTCTCCTCTTCTCTCTCTCTTCATCTCTCTCCTCATCTCTCTCTCTCCTCATCTATTTCTTCATCTCTCCTCATCTCTCTTTGTCTCTCTCTCTTCTATCTCCCCTCATCTCTGTCTCTTCTCTCTCTCTTCTCTTCTCTCTCTTCCTCTCTCTTTCCTCTTCTCTCTCTCCTCATCTCTCCCTCCTCATCTCTCTATCTCTTTGTCTCTCCTCATCACTCTCTCTTCTCACTCTCTCTCCTCATCTGTCTCTCCTCATCTTTATCTCTCTCTCCTCTTCTCTCTCTCCTCTTCTCTCTCGCCTCATCTCTCTATCTCTTCATCTCTCTCTCATCTCTGTCTTGCCTCATCTCTCTTCTTCTCTGTCTCTCCTCTTCACGCTCACTCCTCTTCTCTCTCTCCACATCTCTCTGTCTCTCCTCATGTCTCTCTCTCCTCATCTATCTCTCATTTCTCTCTCTCCTCTTCTCTGTCTCTCCTTATCTCTCTTCTCATCTCTCTATCTCTCCTCAAATCTCTCTCGTCTCTCCTCTCTCTCTCTCCTTATCTCTCTATCTCTTCTTCTCTCTCCTCTTCTGTCTCTCCTCTCTCTCCTTATCTCTCTATCTCTTCTTCTCTCTCTTCTCTTTCTCTCATCTCTCTCTCCTCATGTATCTCCTATTCTCCTCATCTCTCTATCTTTTTGTCTCTCATCTCTCTCTCTCTTCATCTCTCTATCATCTCATCTCTCCTCTTCTCTGTCTCTCCTCTTCTATCTCTGTCTCTCCTCTTCTCTCTCTATCCTTATCTCTCCTCATCTCTCTATCTCTTCTTCTCTCTCTCTTTCTCTCCTCATCTCTTTCTCCTCATCTCTTTCTCTCCTCATCTCTCTCTCCTATTCTCCTCATCTCTCTCTCCTCATTTCTGTCTCTCCTCTTCACTCTTTCGTCTTTTCTCTCTCTCCTCTTCTCTCATCTCTGTCTCTCCTCATCCATCATCTCTTCTTCAGTCTCTCTCCTCATCTCTGTCTCTTCTCATGTATCTCTCTCCTCTTCACTCTCTCTCCTCATCTCCTCATCTCTGTCTCTCCTCATCTCTCTCTTTTTCTCTCTCTCCTCTGTCTCTCCTCATCTCTGTCTCTCCTCATGTATCTCTCTCCTATTCTCATCTCTCTCTCCTCTCTCCTCATCTCTCTATCTCTCTTCTTCTCTCTCTCTATCATCTCTCTCATCTCCTCTTCTCTCTCTCTCCTCATCTCTGTCTCCCCTCATCTGTCTCTCCTCATCTCTCATTCTCTCTCCTCATGTATCTCTCTCCACTTCACTCTCCTCTTCACTCTCTCTCCCCTCATCTCTCTCTCCTGTCTGTCTCTCATCTCTCTCCTCATCTCTTCTTCTCTCTCCTCTTCTCTCTCTCCTCATCTATCTCCTCATCTCTGTCTCTCCTCATGTATCTCTCCTCTTCACTCTCTCTCCTCATCTCTGTCTCTCCTCATCTCTGTCTCTCCTCATCTCTCTCTCCTCATGTATCTCTCTCCTCTTCACTCTCTCCTCTTCTCATCTCTCCCCTCATCTCTGTATCTCCTCATGTATCTCTCCTCTTCACTCTCTCCTCTCATCTCTCTTCTCTTCTCTCTCCCCCCTCATCTCTCCTGTCTGTCTCTCCTCATCTCTCTCTCTCCTCTTCACTCTCTCTCCTCTTCTCTCTCTCTCCCCTCATCTCTCTCTCCTCATCTCTCTCCTGTCTCTCCTCATCTCTCTTCTTCTATCTCTCCTCTATTCTCTGTCCTCATCTCTCTATCTCTTCATCTCTCTCTTCTCATCTCTCTCTACTCATCTCTCCTTATCTCTCTACTCATCTCTCCTTATCTCTCTCCTCATCTCTGTCTCTCCTCATCTCTCTCTCTCATCTCTCTATCTCTTCATCTCTCTCTCCTCTGTCTCTCCTCATCTATCTCTCTCCTCATCTATCTATCTCCTCTCTTCTCTCTCTCCTCTTCTATTTCTTCATCTCTCTCTCCCCTCATCTCTCTCTTCTTCTCTCTTCTTTTGTCTGTCTCTCTTCATCTCTCTCTCCTCATCTCTGTCTCTCCTCTTCTCACTCTCCTCTTCTGTCTCTCCTCATCTCTGTCTCTCTTCTCTCTCTCTTCATCTCTCTCTCTTTTTCTCTCTCTCCCCTCATCTATTTCTTCATCTCTCTCTACTCATCTCTCTCTCCTTCTATCTCTCCTCATCTCTATCTCTCCTCAAATCTCTCTCATCTCTCCTCATCTCTATCCATCTCTCTCTCCTTTTCTCCCTCTCTTCTCTCTCCTTATCTCACTGTCTCTTCTCTCTCTCATCTCTCTTTCTCCCCTTTCCTCTTTTCTGTCTCTCTGCATCTCTCCTCATCTCTCTATTTCTCTCCTCATCTCATCTCTTTCTCCTATCTCTCTTTTCTCATCTCTCTCTCTTTCTCTCCTCATCTCTTTCTCCTCATCTCTGTCTCTCCTCATATCTGTCTCCTATTCTCCTCATCTCTCTCTCCTCATCTCTCTCTCCTCATCTCTGTCTCTCCTCATGTATCTCTCTCCTCTTCTCATCTCTCTCCTCTTCACTCTCTCTCCTCATCTCTCTATCTCTTCATCTCTCTTTTTCTCTCTCCTCTGTCTCTCCTCATCTCTGTCTCTCCTCATCTCTGTCTTTCATCTTTCATCTCTCCTCATCTATCTCTTTGTCTCTCTCATCTCTGTCTCCCCTCATCTCTCATTCTCTCTCCACTCTCCTCTTTCTCTCCTCATCTCTGTCTCTCCTCATGTATCTCTCCTCTTCACTCTCTCTCCTATCTGTCTCTCCTCATGTCTCTCTCCTCTTCTCTCTCCTCTTCTCTGTCTCACATCTATCTCTCTCCTCATCTCTCTATCTCTTCATCTCTCCTCATCTCTGTCTCTCCTCATCTCTATCTCTTCATCTCTCTCTCCTCTTCTCTGTCTCTCATCTATCTCTCCTCTTCTCTGTCTCTCCTCTTCTCTCTCTCTTCATCTCTCTCTCTCCCCTCATCTCTCCTATTCTTTCTCTCATCTCTCTTCTCTATCTCTCCTCATCTCCTCATCTCTCTATCCATCTCTCTCTCCTCATCTCTGTCCTCTCCCCCTTTCTCCCTCTCTTCTCTCTCCTTATTTCACTGTCTCTTCTCTCTCTCATCTCTCTCTCCTCATCTCTCTTTCTCCCCTTTCCTCTTCTCTCTCCCTCCTCTTCTCTGTCTCTCCACATCTCTCTCTCCTCATCTCTCCTCATCTTATCTCTCCTATCTCTCCTCATCTCTGTTTCTCCTCTTCTCTCTCTCTCTCTCATCTCTGTCTCTCCCTTTCTCTCTCTCTCCTCTCCTCTTCTCTCCACTTCTCTCTCTTCTCTCTCTCCCCTTCTCTCTCTCTGTCTGTCTCTCTCCTCCTCAGTCAAGAGGCCGCAGCGCTCACGGCGGTGTGGCTTCCTGGGCGGGAGGGTCAACGTTGCACAGACAGCGAAGGTGTCTCGCCGGCTATGTGTGCCAGGCTGTACCCGGGACTGCCCCCAGGGCTGTCTGGTCAGTTCGCTCTTGCTGTTGAGCTGTACAGGTTCTGGGTGTTGGGGGTTCAGGTCTCTTGATATAGGATCTGCGAACTTCTTCCCTCCTAGACTGTGTGATTTGGTCTCTTCCGCTGTGTAGACACGTGTCCTGTGCTGTAGTCCTACTTATTTTTGGTCAAGTCCTTGGCTTTTGGAGTAACAAAAAGTCGCTAAGAATAATTGTCAAGATCAATGTCAAGATCACACCACCTACTTACTTTCACGTCTCACATTCAAGTCCTCGATCCACTTTGAGGTTTGCCTTACTCTGCTGTCTGATGGAAGGCGGTGACCGTTCTTCCCAGCCCCGATTATTGAAGAGACTCTCCCCACACACTGGCTTCATTTCCGGCTTCTGTTCTGAACCTCCGATTATGTCTGGTTTCGTGCCAGTGCCACAGTTTCAGTCGCGCGGGTCCAGTCGAGTCTGAAGTAACCGTGCATCTGCCTCTGTTCTGCCTTAAGACGCATCTCCCAGTCCGTATCTCCTGCAGCTCTATGCACAGTTTTGCATTATTTTGTTAATTTCTGTGAACACTGCTACTGGGCCATTGAAAGGGTATACTTCATGGCTGCAATGCTTTCGGTAACAGGGTATTTTATTATTAATTCCTCTAGTCCAGGAGCATGAAATATCTTTGTCTGTGCCTTTTAATTTACAATTTTCATAAGTGTATGGTCCAATTTCCTTGGTTAAATTTTGGGTATTTTTTGATATAATAAAAGGATTACTCTGAATTTTGTTTTCTAACATTGATGTTAGCCTTTTATCCATCTCACTGAATTCTCCTCCTGGGGTGACCCTGTGTCTCCCTCCGTTGGGACTTACACCTCGGCTTTCTGAATTTACCCTGCATGACACAGCAGCTGCCTGTCTCAAACACGTGGCCGTGTAGGTGCTGAGCCTTCACGTGCAGCGAACTGTGTCTTACATCGGGATTCTCCGAGGGTCAGCGAACTTCCTGAAAAAATACCGTGAGCGACATTTTCATAGGGCCGTGGGAGCCCAACACCTACAGCTTCACACCTCTTAGGTTACGATATTTAATTCAGACTGATTCAAACTTTGGAAAAGGCGCAGCGGTGGTCGTCCTCCGCCAGTTACTGATTATAACGCTTTGGGAAAGTGGCCGAATCGCTCTCAACCCATTTTCTCATCTGCGCTAAAGAGAAGATAATGGCAGTTAAGGTGACGGAGCTCTTGCGTTGAGTGCATCGCCTTGTAGCTCGCAAATACCGCTCAACAAAGGAACTACGAGCATTCTCAGTATTACTGCTGCTGTCTTGCTCTTCTACCCATTTTCGGAAACACTGGCGCGCGTTACCCCAGAGCTCGGGGGCAGGACGCGCTCGGGGCGCCGCACGACCAAGACCCTGCGGAGTGCCCGGCGGCCGGGTGGGCTCGCTGAGCGCACAGAGACACACGTCTGCTCTCGGGAGTCGGTGGCTTTGGAGGCTCCTGCACAATTTTACCCCCAGTAGTGAATAAAATGTTTAAAATCGGGTCGTGCACTGACGGACCTGACAGCTGTCTATTCGGCACCAGGCGCCTGAGGGGGGGGGGCTGCTCACCCCTCCTGCCTGGGGGTGGCCAGGGAGCGCAGGTGCGCAGCGGAGCTCGGCGCTGGACACGGGCGAGAGGACACTCACAGGGACCGCCGCGCCTCTGGCTGTGGACCGGGGCCTTGTGGAGCTCCTGACCGCTGGGCAGTGCGGACAGGCGCACGGAGGGGCCAGCCCCGTGTGACCATCTGGTAGAACTCGCCAGAACGTAGAGCGGGGGGAGGCTTTGCCGGCCGTAACCCGACCTTACGAGCGTGTGCCCAGACCATCCCTAACATCGACTGACTTCACTGCAGCGCACAATAAAATCTTACTTCAGGGCAGACAGACGCATGCATATGTGGAAAGATACTAAAGACTGGCGCTGTTACCCGCCTCGACGCTTGCAGTAAATGAGTGAAAGACGACAATGCAGGGACACACACTATTCGCTTCGCAAGCATTTGCACAGCGCACACCTGACACTCACCCCCCACAGAGCGGCTGCGCCTGACGCAGATGGAGCTCTCCCGGCACACACACGTCTTTTCCCCTTGGGAGGGTCAGGCCTGAGCTCAGCAGTCCCGGGGCGTCCAGGCAGAAGGGGCCCCCCAGAGCTGCTGCCCAGAGGGGGCATCAGAACGTCAAAGAACTGAATCACAGTCTGTTTTCCTCCCAGGGACTCCAACAGCGCTATCAAAGATTATTTTTCCCCTCAAAGCGTGCAAGCTCCCTGGCGCCTTCGGGCTGCTACTTCTGAGTTCTATAATTAGCAGGTGATTACATGCTCTTTCACACTCGAAAAATTATTCTCTTATTAATGACTTTGAACAGTTCCTTATTATTTGTCTTTGAAAGTGAGTGAAGTGAAAAGGTTCTTAGGACTTTTCTCTTGAGCCTAGGGGTTCTAAGAAGTGACACGAGAGATGGCCGTGGGTATCGGCGCCCTCCAAGGTGAGACACGGCCTGGGGTGCGAAGCGCCCGCGTGCGGGAACTGAAGCTCCAGCGAGGAGCTTCTCTCCTCGCCACTCCCCTTCGGGACTCACAGAGAACGGGTCAGAGACAGTCCGTGGCGACGTCGCTCACAGTCGCCAAGGAAGCCCCTGCTGGGTCCCGGGGGCGGGGGGCCTCCCCCACTGCGGGTCCTGCTTGCGCGTCACGACGGCTTCCGCGCAGCTCACCGCGTGCGGGGCCCATCTGTGGCTGAGACCCGCGGCTGCTCGGCGCACGCGGACGGGCCTCGGCCGGGCCGGCAGCCGCTCAGCGACGCTGGTCCCACCCCGGCAGCGCTGCCCTGGCTCAACCGTGCACGGTGCCAAGTCCCCTCGTCCCCAGCCAGTCGCGCCGCTCTCACCCGCCCTGCTGGGCCAGCGGCCCGACAGAGCCACGCCGACCTCCCCGGCCACCTGCAGCCTCGAGCAAACTCCCCTCCTTTGTGTGATGTCAGCCACACTGACATCCGCACCTGCACATGACGACGTCGTCAGCCAGCAAAGCCCTGAATTAGCCAGGCCAGATTGGCGTCACTTTCCGTAATATGTGAGATCATTCTCGCCCCCATCACGTGGCTCTAATCGACAGTCTCCTTAACACTCAGCAAAAACAACATTTGCAGATTCACGTGAGGGCGGTAATTTAAATCCTGTCGGCTCAGACGACCTATGGTTGCCTGGGAAGTCAAAGACCGCAGCTAAGGACCGTCCGCTGTCCCCCCCCCCGCAGGCGCCAGCACAGGCTGCACAGCATCTTCCCCTGCAAAGTCTCCTCCTCCCGCTGACCCGACACCCAGTCGCGGGCCGCGCCCCGACAGACGTCACCGCGCGGAGCTGAAGTCGGGCAGGTGGCGACTGCGGTCAGGTCGAGGCCCCTTGGCCGACAGGGCCTGCGAGCTCCGGGCAGTGAGACCCGCTGCTTACAGACCTCTGAGGCCTCCCCCAGAGAAGAGTCGGGGCCGGACAGCGGCCGCGCTGACCCCGCGCCTGGGGACAGCGCCTCAGGGCCCGCCAAGCGGGA
>NW_004567135.1:829349-832572 GCF_000260355.1 Condylura cristata | reverse complement strand
CGGCCTGAGGCCGCCGGGGTGGGGCGCGGCCCTCCTGGCTGCAAACGGGGCGCCCAGGCTGAGCTGCCTGCTGAGAAGTGGGACTTTGTGAAAACGTATCTCTTGGCCCTACGTAGCTCGTAATAAAACTCAACTCCCAAGTTCGCTTGAGGCGGGTGGGAGGGACACGAGCCTCTGTGAGGTGGAGCAGCAGGCGGGGGTGGGGACCGGCTGTTCTGCATGTGTGTCCATATGACAGCAAACTGCCCAAGCAATTCCTCAAAAACAGAAAATTAACACGAACAGATTTTGCTCACTGAGGTGTAACACGGGCTTTAAGCTGCCTGTCGTGCGTCTTAACTTCTTATGACAGAATCCCGCAAGTGTTCGTGGGAGCTGCTCCACGTGGGCACGTGTTTAATAAACGCAAACAGCTTGCAGAAGTCACGCAGCTCCTGTTGTTTCCTTTAAAAGGTTAATGAGACTCTGGAAGGCGGAAGCACTCACAGACCTCTGCGCAGATTCAGACAAACTCAAGACGCACCCACCTCGTGAAACGTTAGGTCTCCTGAATTAACGAAACAGGCTCCACAGACACACGGCATCATGCTACAGGGCTGCGATCCCCGGAGCAGAGTTGGTGAAAACACACAAACAATGTATCATAGTTCTCACGTCACAAGAACCAACCCAGACCTCCTTCCTTTGCCCGTGTGTCTGCACCCAGAGCTCTCCCTAAGCTCCCTGTCATCAGCGCTGCTACCTGTTTTCACTGGTTCTGGTGCACAGACACGCAGAGGTTCGGCTCTCAGGAAAATCCAGAGCAAGTCTTGCTGGGTCTCTGTCGCCCCAAGGCTCCGGCCTTTCTCTCCCACTTCAGCGCTCTCCTACAGTGTCCTAGAATCCTGGTCTTAGGAGACTGTGCTTAACTCATACCTTAAGGCTCAGCTGTTTTGCAACGCTATTATGACTGGAATGTTCTGTCTTGAAATTCTATAAAACACTTTACAACACCTCTGGCTTCCAAATGCTTTTTTGTCTCCCTAGGAAGAAAAATTGAAAGAGCATTCGATTTTTATGCATAGATTAGACATATATAAGACATGTGTGTTCATAATCATACATGTTTGTATATATATACTCACATAACTGATGCAATTATAAGCCTATTATTATAGATTAATATTGGCCTGTTTTATCATTGCCTTTTACCCAATCATAAATACATCTGTATAAAACGGTTCACAGTAGAAAAACAAACCATTCAGCGTGAAGAGGGGCTGTGGGTCTTAGGGAACAAGAGCATGAAGCTACGCGCACTGCACTGTGAGTCAACGTCACTCGCTCGCTGTGGAAACGCCTTTCGGAACAGCGGCAATTGCTACGCCGATGTCATGCACGAATCCCTTTATCATCACAACCACTGAAAATGAAAATGATCCCTAATCCACAGATGGAGAAGCGAGCCACAGAAACCTTAAGTCACCTGCTAATAAAAGTCACGAGCCCAAACCAAGGCCGTGACTGCAGGGCCCTCCTCCAGAAATCATGGTCTCAGCCTCCGTCCCGCCTGCTTCTGACAGAGCCCCGCAGGGAGGGCACCCCAGCCCTGCGCAATGGTGGTTCCATGGGCTGAGGAACCAGAGTGCCAGGTGGATCAGCGAGCTTGATGTACCGAGCGAGGCTGGCGGCGCCCGAGACGGCTCTGTGCACCTTCACAGGATCAGCTGTGCCTGCTCGTGCATGCACGGCTCCAAGAGTCCTCCTGGCCGCCACGTGAGGCCACCACACGCCTTGGCGTTACCGCACAGAGCTCTCACAGCCACTAGTTCATGACGTCAGCACGACACAGCACACGTGAACCACACAGATGTGGCCATTAGGGAAAGTTCGCTGCGTTCTATGAAAGTGTGCGTTCGTATTCGAATAAAATGCACTTCATTCGTGCTGACATGAGACACACATAAGAGCTCAATCTCACACACAAGCTACAGCAGAGCTCGGCACGAGGTCGCGGATTTGCCCCTACTGGGTTTCCTCCCATGGGGCTGTAGACCTTCCTTGCATTCTGATTTGCCACACTGATCCTAAAATGTGTCTGTCCCCACGCCCTCCTGCTTAATCGCTTTACCCAGCTGCACTGGCTCCCAGAGTGGCTGTGTTGCACCCTCCAAGCAGACAGAAAGCGTCACCTCCAGGCACCAACAGCGAGTTAGCGGGTCTGGCTGCGTGGGGAAATGTGCTGAAACAAAGCTTCTAAGACAGCTAATTTCTCACTTTGATTCATTAGGATGAGAAAACGGGGCGCAGCTTTACACGTTCAGGCTGAAGCAATCTAATTAAAAGAAATGGTCATTTAAACAGTTTGATGAAATTTCGCAACTGTGAATAATTTATGAAGTCAGGATGCCCAGGGAAGACCCAGCCGAGGGCCAGTGGCATTTTCACACCAAAACTCTTCCATGATCGCTGGGGAAAGTGAAGGTATTGGGGAGGGAGGGACAGATTGCCGTCCGTGGGTAACAGTGCTGGTGACCCTGCAGCTGGCTGGCAGACACAGGCTGCCCCAGTCCACAGAGGCAGAACAGAAGAGGACTCAGCCTCGGGTGAAGCAAATTCGCTGCCTCCCAGCTCAGTCACAAACACGGACCCGTAGTACAGGTCATCGCGAGCGCTGGCGCCGACCAAGGCGCACCCCTGACAGCAGGAGCCTTCCGGACACCAGCGCCTTCTGCTGGGAGGGCTGCTTTGCAGGGCGAGGACGGAACCGTCCAGTCCGTTCTCTGGCAAGCGGCCGCCACGTGGAAGTGGACACTCGAGGCCAAGGTCACGTGCAGGACTGAGATGGCCCGAGGCCCGTGCCCGCCCGGGGAGGTGAGGGGGTGCCCCAGAGGGAGCGGGCCACACGCAGCCCAGTGCTGATGGTGGCCGGACACAGGGAGCTGCCCGGGGCCTGCCCTGCCCAGCCCAGCTGCCTCACCGCCGTGTCGGTGAACCGCCCTCTTCCTGTGGCAACTCGATAATGTTTCTGTCCTTGATCCAGACGTGGGCTCACTGGAATATGTCTCTTTTCTAATTAAGGTTGTAATTAGCAAAAGATTAGCCAAAGGATCCGCTGCCCTTTTAAGAGCAAGAAACAAATTTCCACCTTCAAAGCAGAATCCAGGAAATTCACAATCCAAGAGTCACATTTCCTACATTAGCTCACGTTAAAACTGAGTCCCCTGGGCCCTCCCTGATGGCG
>NW_004567135.1:789800-828439 GCF_000260355.1 Condylura cristata | reverse complement strand
GGAGGGGTGCGTGGGGTCCATGCGTGGACAGCGCCTGAAGCCTCACTGTGAGCAAGTCACTTAGATCTCTGGGTCTGTTTCCTTCTAAAAATGAGCATAGAGTTAAAAGACACCTTGCAATTAAAAAAAATTCCACGAGTTTGTGAAACAATTAGATTTCTAGCTGGGAATGGACACTGAAAGTCCGACCTATGAGAAAATGAAAGACAGAAATACACTTTCTGATTTGCTTCAGGCTGACAAGAGACAGCTTCACTAGGTCACTGAAGCCAATGACAGACTGAGCAGCGACTTTATGAAATTTATCCTCAGGGCAGAGTTCTCGTCTCTATGAAGTGAGGCGTCTTGGCTACCCAGTGTGACGTTCACTGTGAAGTCGGCCCCACCCTGGCCCTGTCTTCGTGTACAGAACAACCAGGTGCCACCGAGCCCCAAAGGTCATGAGGCCAGCCGGTCCCAAAGGTCATGTCACACAGCGGTTGGCTAAGGTCTGGAATCGCCAGTCTACACTCAAGCCCCTGCCATGAAGGCGTCTCAGCCAGGCACCATCAGCCAACCAGAAGGCCTTCGGGGGCGTTTCCAGAGCCTTTCCTGCTGGGACCGAGGGGCGGGAAGCCCGGGAGCAACGGAAGGAGAAGGAGACGTGAAGAAGAAGAAAGGCAGGAAAATGGGGTGAAGACAAATGTCACAGGGTCGACAGCCTTGTCTGCCCCAGCTGGTTAGGACATAAAGAAGCTGGAGTGAGGTGTTTCTGACGTAGGCAGCCAAGATCCGCCTGATGAACGAAGGTGTTCAGGATTTGTTTCATGAAACACAGTGACTTCTTGGAAGGACCCTAGATCTTGGCACTTCATTGGACCGGAACTCTGCCATTGTTTTTCCACTTGTTTTTCTGAGACATGCATCATGTGCGTGTGTGTGCGTGTGCGCACCATCGTCTTAGGAAAAAAAAATTACCGCTTCCCCTCCATTACAGATATTGCAATTTTGAAAAACAAAGCCCTCAGCTGTAAGGATTTTAGAAATAAATCGTAAAGTGTCTTAACACATTCATGAATCTAATGGGGAAAAGATCGTAACACAGTTGTATATCGCTACCAACACACCAACAGATTCTACCGTGTAGCTAAAACAACACAGCTGAGCTAAAATAATAACAATTACAATTAGAAATATAGAAGAGAAGCAATTTTCTCCTTTCCCCGAGGAGGAGTTGCTATGAAAAGAAGGCTGAGGAAATTCTGGGGGCAGGGGGCTTCGCTGGCCCGCAAAGCTCACCAAACTCTTCTCGCTTGGGAAGCCGGGGCTGGGCCAGGAGCCGCGTGTGGGACACGGTGGTACGAGAAACAAAAAGTCTGTGTTTCCAAGTGTGCACCTGAGCCCAGAGGTATAAAATCCTACACCTGAAATGAAGTGCATGTGCAGAGATGCTCTCTCCCCTGTGACTGGCCAGATCCAGTCACAGGGGCTCTTGATGATCCGACCACTGAGAGGTTTTAACTCAAGCTGACAGTTACGTATGCAGAACCTACGCGGTCAGGCAAAGCAGCTACACGTACTTCCTGTTTGAGAGCTCCGGAGGATCAAAGCCTGTTGCCCCAGGGACTTCTAAAGGGGTTTGTATTCTGATAATGAGACATCGCTGACGTGTACGATTCTTTTTCCCCAGAATTTAATCTTAGAGGTAAACATTTATTCTTAGAGGATTTGTGCCAAAATGCTCCGTATTTAGTTTCAACACACTTTCACATCAAAGGGCCCACAGTTGTTTGAAAACTACTTCCATAAAGCACAGCTTATAGAGCAGGAGCTGCTCGAAAGACAGCCCCAGGCAAGGAATTCTGAAGCACTTGGAGCTCACAGAAGATCCATCAAAAATATGAAAACAAAGCCATGAAGGGCTCTGACAAGGAATACTGAAATTAATATTCATTTTATGGGAGTTGTTAAGTAATACCTCTATTTTGGTGAAGACAAGTTCATGTGATTAGGGTTTAATTTCACGTGGCTACTGTAAAGGACAGGGCCCGTTTATGTCTGATAATGAAGTTCAAGCTTGGATGGTTCCTCCTTGGCCCCACCTGCGCGGTTAAGGCCCTTCGCAAACTGTTGCAAGAACTGTCTCCCTCTGTGAAGAAAGAAATCTGAAATCGGCACGGAGCAGGTGGTCAACAAATATTTACTGAAGTGGAATTCATGGCCACTCTGCGTTAGGAAACTCGCAGCCTTCCAGTGCCACGTGCTGCTCACCCCGCAAAGATGATCCCCTCCAGGGGGTGCTGAGGGAGAGGTTCGCGGCGCCGGGAACCAGTGGGGTAATTGAGCACCCACCCGACGTCCAGGTGTGGCGCGGAAGGCCAGGAGGGCAGTGAGGGCGCGGGTGGCGGGATCGCACTGATGCCATCCTCTTTGGGTTCTTGCCCAGTCCGGTTTTCCTCCCGGAGTGTCTTCATCTTTCTATCCCTTTGGTCTAAGTGTGCATAAGCCAAGTAAACTGTGCCGTTCCCAAATCAATACCATCACTTAGGAAGGCAAGCAGTGGGTATCTGCATGCAAAGAAAATGCGATGCTGTCGTAAAATTAATTTAAGTAGCATTTAAAAAGCCAAATGTATTTAAAGTAATAAAATCAGTGATCAGAAGATAATATAATGAACCATCATCATAAACAGTGCGCTATTCTTCTATGTGCTAGATAGAGGGTTAGTTATCTTCATCTATGATGTCTCTTCACTGTATCCCAACCCTCAGTAATCGGCAGTGTTCTTGCATAGGAATCCCGCATTTAAGATTAAAATATTTGCCCAAGAAACTGCGTATTGGAACCCTGCTTTCGGAAGATATGTTTGAGGAGCTCAAACTACCTTTCACAGCCGGCAAAGTCGAAGATGAGAAACCTTTATGCAGTGTGTAACGTGAGGGGGGGAGACTTTCCTGCCCCATGATGAGCGGGTGGGAACAGCCCGACATGACAGGAGAAACTCCTCAAGCGCTAGGGAAGTCGCAGTAAATGATGCCAGGCAGGGCGCAGGGGGCAGCTCGGAGAAGCGTCTGTGGGTGACTGTGACACTCCTGAAAAGCCACGGGGACGTTAAGGAGAAAAGTCTGTGCTGCCCTTCAAGCGAACACTCGAAAGTCAGAGGGTCAGAAACAGACTGACGCAGAGCCGAAGAGAGAAGAAATACTGAGATGCCATTCACCTTCCTGCCGGGAGACCAGTGAAAGCAGCAGGAATTGCTGCAGCCCGGCCAGTCACGAAGAGCGCCTCAGGAGTCCAGGGCTGGGTATGTTCGGAGTCAGAGAACTCCACCTGTGTGTTTTCGTAAAGTGCAAGCATTTTACAGCTTGAAACGCCTGGCATTCCTTAAGGACAGCAGTTCTGGATTTTTCAGAAACAATATATCCCATGTTAAAGGGACGGCTAGCATAAGTAACGTAATATTTTCTTCCAGAGGAATACTGTAACCGTGCAGTACATACGATAGATAAGACAAATTGATAAAAATAAATGGTGTTAAATGATTAGCACAAGGAGACATCATGTTACCTAATATTAAACTATATTATAACTGACAGTAATTAAAATAATATCAGAATAATAGGGGCAGAATGAATGAAACAGAATCAAGGCCCAGAAATGCACACACACACCTATCGCAAAGGATCCGTGACCACGTCATGGAAAATTTCCACAGCAAACGACGTGGACAAAACTGGACATTCACACATAAAATAATGAACTGAATCATGAACTCCATACACAGAAATGAATACGACACGAGTTAGAAACTCAGAAAACCTAAAACTTGAAAACGGACCTCGCCTCGAATGACAACGATGTCTTTGGGGATTTGCTCGAAATGGCAAATAAAAACAAAAGTAAACAACTGGGCCTGCATCAAATTACAAATCATTGGCACAATGGGAGAAAGCCGCGGACAGAAGGCAGCCAGCGAAGGGGAACTCTGGCAGTCACACACCCAGCATGGGAGTCTCCCAGGTGTTAACGAGCCACCTCGGTGAACAGCCGTTTCCAGAGGGGTAAAGGCGCAGACAGACATGCAAGTACGTCTGCTCATCACCTCCACTAAGGAAGCGCCAGTCAAAACCACCAGGAGCTGCCCTCCCCCATGATGCCAGTCTGCATCAAAGAGTGACGCCACAGTGCGGGCAAAGGTGTGAAGGAAACGAGCGCCCCACCGCTGCAGGGAGGTAAGCTGGGAGCTCGTCGGAGGCGTGTGCGAGACGCTCAACAAGGAATGTGCTGTGACGCAATGCCGCCGCCTGGCGTCTGCCCCAGAAGGTGAAAACACCGATACAGAAGCCATCACGCACGTCTTGTCCACGGCCACGTCCGCCCAGCAGCCAACTCACGGAAGCAGCCTGCGTGTCCACGGGCAGAGGACAGGCTGGAGACACTGGGGGGCGCGCGTCACGGGGAGCTACCCGGCTGTTTAAAGAAGGAAATGGTGGTTTCTGAGACAAAACAGTTGGAGCCTGAGGCCACTACGCTGAGTGAAATAAGTCAAAACTCGCAGACGATTACTGGGTGGTCGCGCTCATTTGTGGACGTGAACAGAGAAAGCAAAGCGGCAGGGCACAGAGAGCTGAGTGACAGATCCCAGGGGAATGCAGGGTGGTGGGCGCGGGGCGCCGCACTGGGGCTCCGGGGAGGCTCGGCAGGTGTACCTGCGCACAGGTGAACTTTCATGCACAAGAATACGTATTTTGCAAAGAACTGGCAAATGCAAACTACCAGAAAGGTCATCAATCACGCAGGTAACACACCGTGGTAGGACTCCACCAGTAACGGGCGCAGCTACAGTAGCTGAGACGTTTGCACGCTCGTGTTCCCAGCGCACTGTTGCGCCTCTCACACGTACGTAGCTCTTTCTGCGTAAGGAGTTTCAGCCCCGACGACAGCCCCGCTGGTACACGCACTGTTACCCTCGCCACAAAGCAGAAGCGGCCCTGGACGCAGCCCTTTCCTCAAAATCCCCGACTTAGCTACTCGTGATCTCTCAGCGGCTGTGCGTTCTTCTGAGAGTAACAAGTAACAGCTTTCTCACCCGGTCAGCACCACGGGGTATCGGCTTTACATCCGTTAAATTTAAACCTCAAGGACACACTTCTCCTGCACGAGCTTCACTACCGCGTAAGCAGCCAACACGCGTGCCCAGTTCTCTACGACTGTCGCTCAGATGTAGGTGTCGTGTCGTCACGCCCGTGTGTGACAAATTCTACCTGGCAAGCCGTGTCTGTCAAGAACTGGCTGTAACAAAACCCCCTGGATAGGCTGCCCCTTCTCAAGCTTCACATCAGCAAACCTTGAATTAGCACAGAAGACACATCTTCCGTGGTTTTCACATTTTCTTGGATTCCTTGGTTTTCCAGAGAGACGGACAGGTAACAGCTTCTCCAGGTAAATGTGTGCTAACAGCACTCAGCGAATGAATGAGGTCACGTTCGGGGTGGAGAAGTGAGTCAAGAATGTTTTGCGTTACCACAGCTCCGGGCGCCGTTCACATAACCTGCGGGGCCCAAACTGTCAAGGCAGTTGAGTTCCATGAAACAAGCTTCGACAGGGAACTGCTCAGTGGACTCCGCCTTCCTGAATCCCTTGCGCAGCTGTGAAGAACTTTCTGAGCTCCACTCTGCCAAGGTTGGTGCCCTGTTTCTCACTAAAGCCCCACAGTACCCCTTGGAGCCTACACTCTTACTCTTGAAATGAGGAAATTGAGGCACATGGAAAGGAAGTAACTTATCTCAGATCATCCAGTTCATGATTAGAAAAACCAAGACTCAAATTAACAAACTCTCCAAGTCCCTCTGAAGTTCGAGGTTGTGAATGAACATTGGCTACGTGCACGCACACATGCAGTCATCCAAGAGCAGACTGTCTCCAGTCTAGCAAGGCCAGCTACTAACGTGTTTTACAAATGACTGCTTTTATTTAGAAGCTAAATAAAAACTCCCCTCGGCAGTGGGCTTCAGTGGATCCACTGTTCTGCTGCCCTCTCTGTCTCTGGGGAGTCCTCTCACCCCCGCACCCCCGCCCGGTGTCATAAATACGATAAATCTTTAGGAGGGAATGTGTGAGAGGCAGACCTGAGGCGGCGGGGAGGGCGCAGGGCCTGGAGCACAGCGGGCCCGGCCGGGCGCCAACCTCGCAGGCCCGTCGGCACCGAAACAGCCACGCTGACGGCTTCGGCTCCTCTCAGTGTCGCCACGCCAGTACCCACCGGGTGAGGCAGCATGCGCGAGGTATGTTGGTGTCCGCTGGGGAGAGAGAGTTTGAAGTCCACTGGAAGGTCACCGTGTGGCCAGTGAGATAATGTTCCAAAACCAAAATGGATAAGAATAAAGCAAATTTGCAAATTCCTCATTAATTCAATTAGGAAGTGTTTACAGACAGGGTGTGGTGCCCTTCAGGACCATGGAGATAAGCATATGTAAATGGCAGGGGGCATTTTTAAAAATAGTTGGGGTCACAAACCATGGAAAAAGTCGCTACAGTAACACACAATACGTGGCTAACGTCGTAAGACTATCGCAGCCTGTGATTTGGGTTTAGATGAGACGGGTTCTGTGAGACACAGAGCACATCCTCGTGGAAACAGCGCTCGGTGAGGCCTCGGGGGTGGGTAGAATTCCGCACGTGCAATAGGGGAAAAGCTCTCGGAAGAAGACAGAGATCCACGCATTTTCATGAACAGGAGAGGGGTAAGCAAAAGACGACTGGATTCAGCTCACAGTGGATCCTGGATATCGAGCGACGCTTCGGCTTCATTGAGACAGAACAGAAACCACCGAGAGGTCCCAAACGTCAGTCAGTGTAACAATGGAATCTCGGTGGACGAGAGGACCAGAATCCCAAAGCCTCACTGTCTTCTCCCTGTCTGGCGGCCATTTTGTTTTGCGGTATGCCTTTCTTTTGAATAAGTGTTGAGTTCAGAACATACAGATAAATAAAAAACAAAACCAACCTTCTCACTTGTTTGCTAGCTCTTCCTTCCTGAAGTGCGTAAATGCTTTGCTAAAATAGCTGCAAACATCACTTAATGTTATGTAACCTACCTCATCTAAATCATCGCGCATTAAACAACACCCAGTTCTCAGGGAATCACTGGGTTCTCAGTGACCACACTAACAGCTGTGCAGAACAGAGCAACCTCTCCCCAGCGAAGTGCCACACCCTCCCCGGTCTCTGCGCGCATCACCTTGAAGAGCCAAGGGGACTTTGGAAAGAGGGCGCTTCCGACGGGAACATCTGTACCACACAGCCTGGCTCGCAGGCAGCTGTCCCGGCGGGGCCTGTCACGATCGTCACACCTTTGGACACCGACACACAAGCATTGGACTCTGCCATTTGCTTGGTTTCGAGGCCGAAAGACAAAGGTGTTTTTCTGTTTGCAGCGGCTGTCGGAGAAGAGACCACACAGGCGCAGGCTGGGAGGGCAACTTCTTAGACAGCAGGGGGAGTCGGCGGCTGCGCAGTAGGTGAGGGCGCCCTGATGCCATCAGGAAAAGTGAGCTGACGTCAAGGAGACAAGGGCCTTAAACCTGACCCTGCGAGGCTGAGACCGGGGACCTTCGCCTCAGTTCTCAGGCGCAACGTCCCCGCTGTCAGTGGCAATAAACGTGGATTCTGTCCTGTGCCCGTGTGCAGGGCCAATCCTACCCCCCACATGAAAACAAACAAGATAATGAGGACAGTGGTCAGGGCAGCAGGTCCCGCCTCCCGGGACAGCGCTGCTAAGACGCCACAGCGCCAACAGACGCCACACACAGACACCAGCGCACGGAGAACGCACAGGGCAGGTTTGGACTTTCCAGAAATCTTAAATATACACAACGAAATCCTAGGCTACAATTCTGGCCCTCGAGAGGGCGCCTCTCACTCCTGGCCTCCCGCAAGGTCATCTACGAGTCCTGCTTGGAGCATGGTCTGTGCTCAGTGGCGAGCCGGCGTGTGCCAGGTCTCCGGGTCTGGAGACGCTGCTGCCGCCCTCAGCTTGGCTCTGATGCGGATCAGCGTGGCACAGAGCAGCCACAAGAAGGCCACACGGGTGCACTTACAGAAAAAGCAGTGGCAGTGACCCACAAAAACGCCCAAGACAAACAGAGCAGACGTTTCCAAGCGGCACAGGGGCACCTTCCTGAGGCTGCTTAGCCGAGCGCCGCCTCCCCGCGCGCTCCACCCTGCGGGCGCTCCACCCTGCGGGCTCCAAGCTTCCTTCTCAGCAGCTTTACAGCACAGAGAGGGCTCTGTGGAGGCGCCGGGACTCAGTGCCCTTCTCTGCTGTGCTTCTACCGCCCCCTGCAACACCCAGGCCACCAGCGGGCAAACGGGCCCCCCAGGAGCCCATCGGTCGTGTCATTCTGCACCAGGACAGCAGAGTCAACACCTTCCTCCGCTGCATCTCACCGCCAGTGACTGACGCTTTTCCTGAAGGGCCAGCTCTCGACCTTGCCTTCCTAGGCCTCATTCCCATGCAAAAAATGAAAAGAGAGATCATCACATCTCCTTCCTGCGCCTATGGGATGTGCCAAACACCATTCCACAGGGACTCTTCAGGGCCCGTGCTACTTTGCCCTGCGCTTCAACAGTTACTCTCTGGAGTAAGCAAGGTGCCTCCCTGGCCTCCGTCCTCTCAGTCATGACAAGTGGAAGAGGCCAAAACTGAGGAGTTACCTTTGTGTCTAATAGCTAGAGCGTTCCAGGGTGCAGAAAAACTCCCCCAAAGGAAGCACCACTGGCAGCATGTTGGAATGAGACTCGAGGGCCCTGCTTCTCGGGGGGTGTACAGCGCCTTTTCTGGGGTGACCCTGAGACAGCCCCAGTGAACAAGACTCCAAATGCCAAAGACAGGCTGGCGCCAGGCCCACGCTGCCCAAAGCACAGCCCCCACGAGGGAGACGTGAGGAGGAAACAGTGAGTGCTCAGTGCCGCCTTTGGCGCGCTGAGGTGCCCGTGCCGGGGCCTCGTGCCACCATGAGCCCCCCCCGAACAGTAACACCACACTCATCTTCACCCATGAAAAGGCAGAGAAGCAGAGGTTGTAACTCAACTTTTCACATTTTATGAGGTGCCGGGGGGGTGGGATTTACACCCTTGATTCTGCCGTTGCCCCAAACCAGAGCAACTTTTCCTGACCGAGTCCTCATCCAGTTCCTGTCACTGACTGCATCACCCTACGTACTGTATTGTGAAGGTGTTTGGGGTGTCTATCCCCAAAAGGATGTTTGAATTAAAGACAAATAGGTAAGCCAGAACTAGTAAATTTATGAAGTTAAAACTTTCAAACCTGGCCCTCCCTGGTGGCGCAGCGGGTTAAAGCACTGCACTGAGAAGCTAAAGCCATTTCCTCATGAGTTCGATTCCCGCCTGCCCCGGAGGTGACCACATGGCGTGGCAGACCTCTCCTGACCCGCCCGCTGCTCCCCTCAGCAGTGTACTTCGTCGATCTGCCTGTTCTGCTCCCCGCTCTGTCTCTGGTGAATTCTCTCACCCTCCTCATCTCTGGCCTGTACCCCAGTTCTGTACAAATAAATAAATCTTTAAAAAAAAAAAAAAAAACTTTCAAACCTAATGTGAGAAAAACTGTGATTACCTGAGAACACATTTCAAGAAATATATTTTTAATTCCTCCTAACCCACCCCAACCATCACCCAATGGGTTTCCACCACTCATAAAATGAAAAGCCAAGAGCCCCCCATGCCGCATAACCAGCGGACTTGCGCGTCCTCAGACCACCCCTCATGCAAATTCCAATGAGACGGTGCCAAAAACATTCGGAACTCAAACTTAAAAATGTCACCATTACAGTGGCATTCCCTGTGTGTAAGCTTATACCTCACTTCAGATTCTATCATCTTTGCTTTCTTTTCTCTGACAGATGTTCGGGGTGAATTATGCAATTTAGAATCCGAAATTCCACTTCATGCAGATGCCTAATTTGCTAACTAGTCACTTGTCGAAACATGTTTACCATCTATTACGTAATGACAACAGCTTCTGGTTTCCTTATCATGACTCGATACTAAGAACCCAGCAAATTTCCCAGAAGGCACTTTTCAATGCCCATTTCCATGAAATGTTATTCAACTTCACAAATGTAACAACAACATTTGGAGGGGAAGATTTTCCCTTCCCAAATGTTTTATGTTTCAAAATGATTGTATATAATTTTTGAAAAATCAGGAACAAAATTGTAGAATAACCATGAACTACTTAATCTACAAATTTTATTAAATCTAGGCTGCACTTTAAAAAGAGCCATTCAAATTCTATTCAGAACATAAAGAAAAATCATTTTCATAACTCTTGATAGTCATAGTCGAACACTTCAAAGAAACATTTGCATCAGCTTCTCCCACCCCAACAATTTCCAACACCTGTCACGATGTCAGTGATTACATTATGCTATCAAAGATGGCAATGTTGGGGCCTCTTGGGGGTGCAGGGGTTCAGTCTCAGCACTATGGAGCTGTCCACAGCCGCTGCAGCATGAGTTCGATTCCTGGCCAAGGAGGGACCCCCAGGGCACAGCAGACCTCTCCTGTCTCCCCGCTGCTCCCCTCAGCAGTGTGTTTCAGTCCATCTGCCTGGTCTACCCCACTCTGTCTCTGGTAAATCGTCTCACCTCCATACCTCTGGCCTGCACCCCAGTTCTCATATACAAAAATAAAGGAAATCTTAAGAAAAAATACTACTAACCAATTCTATCTCCTCTAAAAAAAAAAACAAACCAATAGCTACTTTTTTCCCAAAAACTGGGAACATTTCATTTTCCAAGATAGTTGAGTTAGCGAGTGAACGAAAACTAATTCTCAAAGTAGTTGACTAGTTCTTCATCATGCATTACCTAGCAAGTCTTGAATTCATCCACTCACCCACCCACCCGCTCACTCACTCGTCGAGCAGGCCCGCTCATCAAGAAGGCCCAGGGGTACAGAGTGTGTCACATGGGCTGCCCTGCTGTGCTGCCCTGCTCTGAGGGCGTCAGCAGGGGTTCTGTAGGCCTTGAAGCCCGGTTTCAGGACAGAGGAAAGGAAATGCTCTAGACTGAAGTAAAAGACCTGAATAAACCACTGTCACATTTTTATATTAAAAAACAGGTTTTAGACAAATGACCAGGTCAGAAAAAAACTGAGTGTTATGAATGGGCGATATCTCAATAACCAAGTAGATGGAAGAGAAAACTCTATGGGAGAAAACCGTGACTAAAGGCTTCTGAAGGGAAGAATGAGGAATGTCGGAGAGAAGCAACTTCAGCCTGCGGGCGTTGTGGGTCGTCGGGAGAATCAAGAGCACAGAACCAAGTGTCAAGGCAAGAGAGTGAGGACCTCCGCCCGGCTGCCACGGGCAGCGGCGAGGCAGAAGAGAAGGCGCTGTGGACGGCAGGGCAGCTGCTGGCCAGGAGCCGCGCACCCTGCCTCAGGCGCCGCCGGGCTGCAGGATGCAGACACGCCGTGCGGGCAGGAGCTGGCTTCGTGGTTTCGGTGTACGTGATGGTCGGGAGCTTTGCGAACACGGTGAGGAGGGCCGAGGCCTGCCGGTCGGGAACTTCTGAGACTACAGTTTCAGCTGAGGTGAGGGTGCGCAAACACGAGAGAGACGGGGAGAAGGAACAGTAGCAACTGCGCGTGACGCCTTCCCTAGGCGCTGAGGAAGGACCCGAACGCGCGCGCACACACACACACACACACACTGACACTGGAGTTGTGCATGAGTTTGGTGCAGCTCTTACGTACAGTAAGTCAGCAGCAGCCCTCTGGCCTGAATTTTGTCAGAAGAATCACGGTGCTCCACTGAACGGCCGACACACGTGCGGAAGCCAAACTTTTAACTATCGTTTTGCTATTTTGACCCACACATCCTTTGGGACAGAGCAGTTCCCTTTTCTGCTGGGGAAGTTAAAGGGAAAACACACCTGGCCCAACCTGGATGTGGTAAGAGGCCCCTGGGCCGCGTCAGAGACCACTGCCTGCACCCTTGCGAGGAGAGCGGAAGAAACCGTGACACTTCAGAGAACTCTGACGCTGTCTTACACACACCCCGTTTTCCGCTCTCCACTCCCAGACATCGTGCTCAGAGATGAAGCAGTGACTGGAAAGTGCAGGATTGTAGACCTATGCGCCCAGCTATAAAAAGCAAGTCATTGCTTGACAAAGAGTGTTAGGGCCGGACACGCTGATGACACGAAGCCCACTCGCCCTGTAATTTACATTTTCCTTGAGAAATTTTCTTGCTTCTCACGGCTTCTATTTTTATAATATGTGCAGAATCCTGAGAGCAACCAAAAGCCTTTTCACATGCGCCACACTGGTTAGCACAGATCCACGAGGAGATGTTTTTTAGGACTTACTAGCTGATCTGCATATACACTTACGACATGTCTATCTGGAATTCGAAATTGTGTGCTAAGTGAGAAATGGACATGAAAGACATGGCAAAGTGATTGCTGATTAACTGTTCAAATAAAGGTGCAATGTTAGAAATCACTGAGTGTTTTCAAGTACAAAAAAGTTCTCAGCTTAGAATCAATGTTGTAGAAAGACAAGGTGTGCCCACCACCGCACCGAACAGCTGCACGTCTGAGTCAAGAAGCCCATGCGGCCTTGGTGACACAGCTGCACTAATTTCTCCGTGCCAGGGAATCCCACCCGAATGCAGTGTCACCCTCTGCTCTGACTCACAGCGAGACGGGTTACACGTGGTTCGGCTCTGGCTGCCTGCTTGTTTACTCGTAATCCCTCAGCATCGCCAGCTTTCTCATGGCCCCATCACATATCTTTTTAAATACAGATGTTACATTTAAATACGGATGTATTGTAACTATATATTTAAAAGGATGTTCATATTTAAATATTAAAAATGTTTCAAATATATCTTTGTGTAAGCAGTTATGGACTTAAAGGAAGATTACTAAAGAAATACTGTGTGAATGGCCGCCGGCGAGGTCCCTGTTCAACGTCCCATCACGGGCGGAAAGTGTCACAGGAGGGGTGGAGGGCGAGGTGCTGCATGTGTTTTCCGGGGAGGCGGGTGTCACCTGCGTGACTTCGGGGTCGGGGTCGGGCCTCCCCTCCACGTGGGGCTGCTACTAGGGATAAGTAGACTCCGGGAGGAATGAGCGGCCGCCCGGCTGGCGAGCGACGAGGCCGCGCCGCCCAGGCACGCCGGGAGGAGAGTCGCTGAGGATGCTGCGACGGTGACTCACAGGAAACCAGATTTCAAAAAATTCACGGCGTCTGTCTAGGAGCGCCAGCTTCAGAGCTCGAATCTTTATTCCACAATCAGTCCCAACGACAAAGAAACTGGTTCAAAATGTTGAAAGTCAAAAGTTGGGGGAAGCACAGGCATTTGCTGGAACTGATTGCCACACAGAACACCTGCCGGCTGTAAAGTTCTACGGCTGGTGGGTGGCGTGGATAAGCAGGGTCACCGTGGGCACCACGATTGCAGACAATACACCGAGCCCTTCCTACGCCTCGAAGTCAGGACTTCTATTAGGAAGGTGTCAGGTACCCGAAGTTTACGTGTTTGACATGCTGGAGTCCAGGACAAGAGCTTCCCGGCTTGCTCATACTGCAGGGGATGCCCACGACACGCTGCTGTTCTGGGACATAAAACAGCCGCTTGCTTTCACGTAGCCCGGAGAGCCAGTGTTTGCGGGACGAGGACTTTCTCCTAAATCTCGTTTACAATCTTGTGTCTTTACATTTGAATAAAAAACTGACTGAGCCTGTTTTTAGGTTCCCAAGTCTTACGGACAATACTTCTGCTGGGATTATAACTACATGATCACGTTGTTCTAGCGCATTGCTCACATGATTACAACTTACATTCATTAACTTTCCCACATGTATTTCTAAAGACCCTCCCCGGTGTCTTCCCCAGCGCGCATTAAACACAGTACTCCCGCGTGCTTCATCCTTCGGCCGTTTCTAATCATTTCTGCATAAACTAGTCACTTCCACCACTGAATATAAGTACGTAGCATGTGCGCTTAGCAGAACGAGTTTCCGTTAGCAACAACCACTTCCTGAACATGCAGCTCAGAGCAGCTACTCTCCAAGCCGCCGTCACAAAGGACGCTGCGCGCGGTGCTGTCCTGGCGTCGCCGGATGTTTCTGGTGTGCTCAGAAATGCTGCCCGGGGCAGCCACAGGCCGGCGGCAGCGAAGCAGCCTCTGACCACAGCCTCTGACCGCCCGGCGCTCTCGGCACCCGGCCGAGCCGGTCTCGGCTGTGGGGTTAGCGCGAAGGCGACGCCCCTGCCCCCGCCCCATTCACAAGGCTGCTGCGAAGACGAGCGTCCAGCAAACAGCCCAGCACCAACTGCATGGCCAGACCTCTGCGGTCCCACATAGAATTTGCACCACAAATGCCTCAGTCTGACCTGGCATCTACACACGTTTCGTTTAAAGTTGTGTTTTTTTAAGATTTATGTATGCACGCAGACCTGGGGTGCAGGCCGGAGGTCAGGGGGTGAGAGGCTTCCCACAGGCAGAGTGGGCAGCAGGACAGGTGGCCCAAGGGAGCACACTGCTGAGAGGGCAGCGGGGGTCCCGGAGGGGTCTGCTGCGCCACCAAGATGTTTCTTTACTGAAGCTTCTTGTCGTGTCTTTGAGAAAACCACTAACGCAAGCTGGAGGCTCTCCGTCACCTCTCCCGCTGGAGTGACATTTTCGTCCCAGTTGCACAGTGATGCTGATGGGGCGCCTAAGCGAAGCAGCCTTCTGGGAACGCCAGGGAAGGCAGCCGCGTGCTGTCGCCGTCGCAAGCTCACTATTCTGGGGGTGACGCCATGTCCCGGAGCCCCGGGGTGCCCAGCGCCTCCCTCCACAGAGGCTCCGGCCCTGGCCCTGGCCTTCTGCCCAAGACAGGAACAGCGAATGTGAAGATCGCACAGCGGTGGCACGCTGGCCCTCTCTGTCCCCACCGGGGACGTACAAATGGACGCCCCTAATTCTTGGGCTAAGGAAAGTCCTTAGCGCCGCCCCATTCTCCAGTGGATCTCTGCTGCTCCGCCAGCGAAACCAAGAACCGCAGCCTCACCACCGAGGTCATTTGTGTGGTGGCCACAGGCTCGCCGTTCGATCTGGACCCCACCTAGGGTGCGACCCACCCCCGAGGTGACCGCAGGGCGCGGCAGCCCCCTGCTGACCCGTGGGCTTCACCCAGCCGCCTGCTCGGCGCCCCGCTCTGACCGTGGTGCGTCCTCTCGCCCCGCACCCCTGGCCTGCACCCCAGTTCTGTGTGCACAAACGTCTGAAACGTTCCTTTGGTGACAGTGCCGTCAGTACCGAGCACCCCGCTGCCACTGCCCCTTGGCAACCCGCCGTTCACCGCCCGCCTGGTAACCTGGCGCCGAGGCCCTTCTGGAAGGACCGCGGCCGCCAGAGCCAGCCCGGGCAGCCCGGGGGCCGTTTCCAGGCCTCCGCCAGGCTGCCGCCCCGCAGCCTCTGTGCCCGAGCGCCTGGCCGGACCTTCCCCAGCGGCCTTTTACTTCCTTACGCGTCCGCTGCCGCCAGTCCGCTGAGACAGGGACTACCCCGAAGAGTCTTCCGGAAAGGGACGATGACCCGCTTCTTCCCGCAGGGTTTCCGCTATCCTCTGTCATTAAGCAAAGCTCGTGTACTATTTAGAAAACAGTGGGACGACTGGGGAAACTTATGTGAAGAAATCAGAACAGGGTCGCTGACAAAGCAACTGCAGAAAAAGAACAGAAAACCAGGACCCTCGCTCCCCCTTCGATTTTGCTTTGATTAGTCCATCGTTGGGGGAATCTCATACACAGAGGAAGAGACTTGGTGGATCACAGAGATAAAGGCCTGATTGTGAAGAGTAATTGGACAAGTTGAGGCATGTAGCTATAAAGAAAGTATGTCAAAATTGGAGATGACAGAGTCTGAGAACGTTTAAAGAACCATTGGGGGAAGGAACCGTCACGTGTTTTGAGACGCTTTGCTCTCTGTTCTCGACTGACTGAAATCTTGCATCAGGTGTCACCGCATCTACATTTGGAAGTCGACGCGTACACGCCCACACGCACAGGGGAGCCAATGTGTACGTGTAGAGAAACAGAACCTGCGAACGATCACGACAGCGACAGTGACGCTCAAAACACGCCAGAAGGGCCCGACCCAGGGAGCTCAGGGCGCTCGCGTCAGAATCCGCCGGCCGCGCCCACGTGCCAGAGAGGGAGTTGTGCGCTGGCGTCAGAGATGAAGGCCCACTGTTTTCTTCAGTCCTGAAGTTCTGGGGAAATAGGCTTCACAGGACAAGAATAGACTCAGCATTAACAATCATCCCGGGGAAAAAATACACCGCTGTTTTATAAGGATAGTTTGAAAGTGTTAAGTAATTTGTGCATAAATGTACCCTTTAGGGCCAGGTGGTGTTTCAAAACTGACAGTTTCATGAACTGCTAGCTTCTCATTACTCATCTGATAACCTCTGTCCTGGAACAGCCAAACGAGAGTCTACGAGAATCCACTTCAAACTGTTGCTCCGTATTCGCCAATAAAGAAGTATTTCTGGCTTGAGCTTAAGCCTTTGACACTGAACGACAAACAGCTACAATTTGAGAAGATTCTTATCTAAGTGGTTTTCTAGAAAAAAAAGATTTTCAAGGCATTTTCAGCTAGCCTGAAATTTGGCCTGGTTTCAACATGTCAGTAGTCAGAACTTATACATATGTGTGTTGTCACTGTTTGTCAAAATAGAAGGCCAGGCGAGCGCTACTGGCATAATAGACTGCATACTTTCAAATAATTATTATTTCCTTGAGATATAAAACTATACTACCAAGATTAAGATTCTGTTATTTAGGTTAAAATAGATCATTTCATACAAGAGCTAGGTTTCAAAGTTCATCCACTCAAAGATCTCTATTAAGGTATTCCTTGAAATGAAACTAAATAGAAATGATAATTTCGTTCTGCTAGAATAAGAATTCACGGTGCTTCAATAAAATATCAAACACAGCTACAGAGCAGTTGTAAATTGGCTCAAAAGCACAACTCGTGAGCAATGATCAGCCACACGAGAATCCATTAGTAGCTCACAGAAAACCCGCCTGTCTACGAGGTGACCTGGACCCGCCTGTCTCCGAGGTGACCTGGACCCGCCTGTCTCCGAGGGTGACCTGGACCCGCCTGTCTCCGAGGTGACCTGGACCCGCCTGTCTCCGAGGGTGACTGGTGCTGCTGGGCCCTGGCACCACCAGCCTGGACAGCTCCCCGCCCCGTCACGCCACGCAGGCGTCTCTTTTTCCCTTTCTCCTTTCCCTACCAAGCCTGTCCTTTTACAACAACCCTTAGCAGTGAACACACGGCCTATTTCTCTGTGTGAATGTACAAACAACCTAAAATGCAAAGTCAGCGACCATCGTGTTGAACCCAGAGCGGCGACAGGGGCCAGTCTGAGTCTTAAGGAATCAATGAGCCACTGCTTCAAAATTTGTGACACATTTGACAACGCTGTAGCCTGCTACAGTAAAACCACAACCCCGAAACAAACTCCAGTCAGAAACCCAGAAGGGAGAGCTTCTTAAATGTGACATGATACAAAAGGTGATGAGCAGACGTGATTGCCGCCACTTGGATGTTACCTCAATTAACACGAAAACTGGACTTGTGGCCCAAGGAGACAACACCTGCGACCTGAACACGGAGGCTGCTGGGCACGACAGGCCCGAGTCCGCGGCCTCCCGCTCCACAGCCCACCCCAGACGCAGAGGCGTCAGCCACGCTGCCCCACGGTGGGGAGATGGCCGCGGTTGTCAAGCCCAGTGGTTACTGCCGGGAAAATGAAAAGCAGCTCGTCTCCCAGGGAAATCGCGTCCGCGAGGTGCCGTGGAAGCACAGCCCGGGCCGCTCCTCCTCCTTCCGCGGGGCCTTCGCCGCCGCCCGCGCACGCCCTCAGGCCTCACGCAGCGGCGGCTCTGTGCTCGCCGACCCCTCAGGACGGCACGGATTAGCCGCCTGCAGGGCCGCTGCGTAGGGGCTGGACTTCGCTCCGTTTCTTCTGCCACGAGTATCTCCACTGGACGCAAAGCATCATCTGCACGGGCCTGACCGCTCATGCCTGGGACAGGCAAGGGCCCACTAGAAACGCCCAGCGCCCTTTAGCGACACGGTATTTTCCCTTTAGTTAATAAGCGCCGTGAGAGCACAGTGGCCGGATGCATTTTTATCATCTCTCGGCGCCTGAGAACTAACTGGCACCTAGTAAATGCTCAGCACATCTGTTGAATGAGCGAGAAATTACTGGGAAATAAAATTCGGGGAAGGAGAGAAACCAGTGAGAATTTCCTATCATATGTAAATGCTCGCGGTGCTTGGGGTCAGGTTTCATGATCACTGTGAAAAAACATCGCGTGTGAAGTGGGTAAGACAAATACGAGATGATTATCCTTACAGCAATGACTGACCGTGAAGGAACGAACCTTTTTTTTTTTTAAAGATTTATTTATTTATTCACACAGAGCTGGGGTACAGGCCAGAGATGCGGAGGGTGAGAGGCTTCACCAGAGACAGAGTGGGGAGCAGAACAGGCGGATCGACGAAGTCCACTGCTGAGGGAGCAGCGGGGGTCAGGAGAGATCTGCCACGCCATGGGGTCACCTCCGGGGCAGGCGGGAATCGAACTCATGCGGAAGCGGCTTTAGCTTCTCAGTGCAGTGCTTTAACCTGCTGCGCCCCAGGGAGGGCCCAAACCCGTTTTTTAAACAACACGCTTATAAAGTTCACTTAGCATAAATTTTTGGTTAGTAAGCGTGATTTTGATATAATCGGTATCAGTTTAGCGTGTACAAATTGCGGGGTGCCGGGGACCCTCCGCCGCCTCTGGCTGCCCCGGGGTGTGGGCTGCAGTGTGTCAGAGGCTTGCTGCAGCAGCCTGTCCTTCCAGGCGATAAGAAGGACTTTCCTCAGCGACATCTGCTCTGAGGTGAGACATGCAGGCTGGAAGGAGGCGGCTCTCCTGCGGGCACCCCCAGGGGCGTCGGCGCCGCCAAGCAGGTCTTCTCCTGGGAGCGCGTGCAGGCTGTCATCTTTACGGTGTCCACTTCTCCGGATCTCCTCAGCTGTCTTCTAGGTTAGTGGTAATGGATTCTAATTGACTGACTCTTCTCCGCATTAACCTTCCAGTGAACCAGCTGTAACCTGAAAACGTCATTATCAAACAGCTCACTTTTCCCCAATAGGTCAGGTTCGGTTTCCTCAGAATACCCCCACAGACGCACCTTGACCAAAGCACGCGAATGTCACGGACAGCGAGAATTCAGGGGCTGATTACGGAGTGTATTAGGCCGTGTTTTAAGAAGGTAAGAGACGTTCTCTCTATGAGTTGTACCCTAATTTTATTTTCCAGGAAAAGCCTTTCAAAACTACCAATATTCATGAAAGCATTAGCCATTGCATTTACATTTGGATAAAGTAGGAAATATAATAATTTACATTTTAGTACTTTAAAAATTCACGTTTTTATTTTTATCTCTACAAATTTCTAGTGTAAAAAAGCAAGCACCTACTATTCCTTCTCCACAGCTGAAGAAACAGATTTCAGGGTGATGTGCTGCACTCCACCACACCCAACTGAAACCCACATGTTCCCCACTCCGGGTTGTCTGCATTCATCCCTCTGATCCAGGGGGTGTCTTCAGCAACATTTCAAAGTAGGCTTTCAGCCTGCTTATCCTACAAATACAGTCTTACATACTAATCACAAATTTGGAAATAATTGACTTAGGGAAGCAGACATGTTCATTAGGAGAGATCAGCTAAGCAGTCGTTTGGTTTGATGACTTACTATCAAGTAGTATGTCCTGGTTATTTTTTTTATTAACATGAACTCTAATGAACAGACTTGCATTGCTAAGTAAATGACTCCCTAATGTAGAGACATCCAGTTCATTAGTGATACTGAAAAGCAACTTACAATATGAAAAGTAGAAACTATGGAAGATATTAACAATGTTCTCCAGTGACCTGATAACTTGGCCTGCTACAGAAATTGAAGAACAATATGATTTGTTGACTTGGTAAGAAAGTTAAGTCTACAGGATCCAGAATCATGTGCCTGTGTGGCTGAATCTAGTGTATTTACCAAAACTAGAACAATGGATATTGTTTTGTTTTCATGACACTTGAGAAGGGTACGAATAAAATACATTGTAAGGTATAGGAAAGAGCTTTCCCCTCCTGGCCTCATAACCATAAAGATCGCTGCTCTAACACTTTACATTGGTTCCTCCAAATCAAAGTCTATTATGTAGACAGGCTTTGAGGGACTTGTACAAATGGTTAATAACAGGAAATTAAGATGAAACAGGCATCATAGCATCATAGAAGCAAAAACAGACTAATTCTAGGGGTAATGCAATTTCCCAGGGGGTGATAACTGAAATCTGGCTTTCTTTATAAATCACAGATAAGCATACCGCACTAAACAAGCACAGTGCGTCTGTGGAATGACAACTTCAAAGAGGGGATCGATTAAAAAAAATCTTAAAAGCTCCTTAAAGAGCAAAGATGAAACACGGTTGAGAAAAAATTGCTCTACGTAAACAAATACTTACAAATTCTATATTAAGTCAAACAAATTTAAGTCCTCTTTGATTTCCTTTAATTACCGCTGGCGATGAGAAAATCAGCAGAGGCGCCCATGAAGTGAGCCCGCTCCAAGTAAGTCACGGAACGCTAGCTGGTGGCTGCACGGCGCTCATTCAGTTCAGCCAACAGACCGTCAGTCAACACAAGTGTTGACGCTTTGCAGATCGGGCTTAAAGGACACGAGACGCACCCGCGCTGGCGTTTCATTCAGTGGCCACTGAGCAGGAAAGGAGGCTGTCTCTTCTGAGGAGGCGGGGCAGCCCCCATACAGACACCTGCTTCCGCCGGCCCCAAAAGCCAACCCCGGAGGCCCGCAGCGGCCAGCTCCAGGAGCCGCCGTGGGAGCGCACCGGCCTCCGCAGCCCCGACAGGACAGCAGCCACGGAGTCACGCGGAAGTGCGCGCAGGCAGCCGCCTCACCTCAGCTTCACACAGGACTTCCTCGCTCCGCACCTTCGTGTACACGCCAAACTGAAAAAGCCGAGTCCCTTAAAATAACTATGGAAAGGACACGGGAAAATACGTCTCGAATGTAATCGGAAGCTGGTGTTTGAGACTTCAGGGGAGAAAAAGGTGTCCGAGCAGGGCAGTGAGGGGCACCAGGGGCTGTGGAGACGGTCTCGGGGCCGCAGGGCCCCACACGGGCGAGCGAAGACTGCCCCGAAGTGAGCAGTGAGGTCAGAAATCAATGATCAAAGGAATTTTACAAGAAAATTTGAAAAGAATATAATTGTGTTATGTCGACTGATACAAACATTTCATTTTCAGCTTCTTTGGTGCTATGTAAAGAAGCTAATTGTGGGCAAAATGTATAAATGCATTAATTTGTTTTCATTATTTAATATCAAAATTATAATTCATAATATAAATTTAATAAATGACATTAACTATTAATAAGTAGTGGCAACAGAATCACTGCATAGGCTTGTATTAATATTAATGAAAGTGTCAGTGAAGTCAAAGATCTTGTGATGAATTTATGGTAGATTATCATGTTTTCCGATGACCCGATTAAAATATGCCTCATAGCTCGTTTTTAGGTATTTAAGAGAATGGATATTGTTTACCGCTAATTATCCTGTTACGAGGAATGAAAAGGTAAAACTATAAAGGTGAACTAGTATGTGACTCTGATGCCCAAACTTCAGGAGAATCCCAACCTGAGGACGTTTCCCGCGTGTGCACCGAAACGCGAGAACAACCCCGGCACCGCCAGCAGCTGTCCACGGACCGCGAGGAGCCGCGGCCGGAGTCTCTCAGCAGCAGGACACGACCCGCTCGACCACGCAGCGCGACCCTGCACGCCCACGCGGCGATCCGAGAGGTCGTGTCAGGGAAGACGCGGCCGCGAAGAGAGCAGGAGACTTTGGCAGCATGAAACGCCGCGCCGACAACCCTCCAGTTCAGCACGACGCCAGGAAAGGGGCGTGTGTCTCCACAGAAGAGGCGGACACCCCGATGCCCCGACGCCCCGCGCCCCGATGCCGGCTCCACACCGCCCTGTCAGCAGGATCTGAGGCCCAGTGTTTTATAGGCGCTCAGTGCATGTATCTGCTGGCTGTTGGTTTGGATAAATAATCAAGTGTCCCAATAGGCAAACGAAGAGTCGGCCAAAAACCGCCTAAGTGATAGTCTCTCTCCTAGACTTTGAAGTAAATATTGTCTTGAACTGTTGCTTCCGCAAGTGTCTACTAAAGTAGCACAAGCTACGTGTGCGCCACCGTGTTCGCGTCGTCCTGCACTCCAACCTCGATGTCATTTCCTACTCTCAGGTCTCTCGATGCCCCGTTCTGATAGCTCTTTGGATTTTCTGGTGCCCTGCACTCACTCTGTGCAGGTCTCAACTGCCCTATACTTTTTAAACTGCATTTTGATCTTACCCATTTTTGGCTACTAAGAATTATTTTTTCTTGCAAATTGACTTGCTTTTTATGCATGTTTGCTCCCATGTTTTCAATTTTAATATTATATATATATTTAATATGAATATTATTTGATTTGATGACACCTGCCGGCTTTCTTCCGGGTGCATTTCACTCATGATACATTGTTTTAAGATTTTGTCATAAAAGAAATTGTAAGCTCATGTGCAGTGCCAAGGTCTGTGTTTACACCTAGGAACTGGTGACCCAGGCTTTCTGGGACCATGAGGACTTACCATTAGGAACTAATCCGAATTATAACCACTTAGCCCCCTTGGAAAGACCAGAGGAATTCTGTTATCATTCTGATCCAAAACAGTGACTTACACAAGTGACTCGTACTCGAGGGAGCGTACGACTGTCCATAACCCAACCGATGGTCAGTTAATGGACCGAACTCGTGACTGCCGACCTGCTCCCTGCGGTGTGTGCATGGACTTGGAGACGCGGGGCTCCTGCAGGGCACAGGGGTTCAGGGAAGTTTCACTTCCCACAGGTGCCTGGCATACTCCGAGTATAACAGGCTTGCCAATACAGATGCAAGTGAAATTAATGGAATAATCAAAATAACAGTGGAAAATAATTAATTACAAGAAGAGATACATGACAGGCTCAACAAAAGCAAAAATTGATCCTTTGAAATCAATGACCTTAGAGCTCAGGTGGAACTAAGAGGAGCAGTTCTCAGCCAGCACTGGCAGGCGAGCACCGTTCAGGCAGCGACAGAGGTAAAACAGCAAAGGCAGCGTGTGTGCAGATGGTAAGGAAACACCATGAGCGATGCTCCTGGTGCCACCACTCTGAAAACTCTGTGGAATATGCGTGAGGCTGAGGCTAGGCCTGCCCGAGAGCACCCACTCTTTCTTCTAGAGTTGTGCTCATGATAAACACTTGTAACGTGAACCTCGACAGAATGTTCACACAAGCATTGCTCATAGTGCCAAGAAAACAGAAGGTCAAACGTGTATGTAAAAATCGTGGTGGCTTCATGTGATAAAACGGGAGCCATAGCAAAAATAACGCAGAAGCTACTGCGAGACGCCATTAGCGCTAATGAATGTCTCAGATATATTGTCGGGCTATTTTGCAACTTTGCTATTATGCAAATTACAGATGAATACCGTATAATACTATTATGTAAATTCAGTAACAACCAAAATTAAGCAATATGCCATTTGGAGATATATAAATACAGGGTGGAATTATTTTAAAAAGCAAAGGAATTATATTCACAAAACTCAGACTGTGGTTATCTTGGGGACCCAGACAAAGCTCTCGACTGGAGTGGTGGGCACAGCTAGTGTCCAGACAGAAACACCGCCTTCTGGACGGGCAGTGGGCACTGGGTTCCTTACACCAACGTGCCCTGCGACTTACAAGCCTACTAAACTGTGTAACTGCCAGATCGCTGTTGAAGGGCATTCCATACGAGCTGCAAAGGGAAGACCCCGGCGGAGGAGGACGCGCCAGTGGGACCGGGGAGACGTGTTTCCTGAAACCCTCACCTGAGGCCTGGGTGGCCCCGCCATGCAAACTCAATCTTCCATAGCAGCCCGGGTTTGGCGCCCGTAGAAGGCTTCCTGGCATCACGTACAAGCTGTTCCCAAGAATTTTCTTGGCAAGAAGTAAACAAATTGCTCAGTCTGGAGCCAGCATAGGCCATTGCACAACATGAAAGTTCCTCAAGACCCCGCGGGGCAGCTCTGTGAGCCCATCTGTGGCTCTGTGGCGCAATCGCCTCCCTGGGCTCTGAGCAGCCCCAGCAGCCCCAGCTCCGCCGCCAGGAACCCTCCGCTTCTCCCAGTTCTGCCACAGGCCTCGGCGGGACCCTCTGTCTGAAGGCCAGAGCGTGTCTTCTCTTGTGGGGCCCAAGGTGGGCCCGCCGGGCCGCTGGCCGGCCACTCTTCACAGGGCGGCCAGTTAGCATGGCTTCGCCCCAAGGCTCGCGCGGCTGTGGCTGGCTAGGAAGCACAGGAGTGACGTCCCCTCCTCCCCTTCCCCTTTTAGCTCTATCCCGGCGCCATGACTAAGGAGGATTTGAAGCCTGATTTGTGGAATAGGGCGTCTTGTTCAGGAAAGAAAACAGGAAGCTTCTGCTGCCGCTACGCACTGGCACCGAGACACAGTGGGTGCAGACGGGGCGCGGACATACGGAAGAGCCCTGCGTAACTCCTCGCATGCAGCGTGGCTCTTGTGTTCAGGTAACGGGAGAGCTTTGTCTTACCCATCGCTCCTTCCCGCCGCATCTCCCCTCCCCCGGGTAATGTTCCACAGAATGACAACTGATGCACGTGTGAAACTACCCTCGGCGTCACACAGTCCAACTCTCAACTCTCTCTCTATCCAAAGATGTGGAAATAAAGCTCTAGTCTCTGCACTTCACAGAACTCAAACCTGGACTGGAAAATCACCTTTCCCAGAAAGCTCGAGGTGACTATTCGGGTTATGAATACCTGACGTGGCAGGGACGGGTCAGAAATCGCCCCGTTCTAATTCTTGTGGAAAGACAGGTACTCGCTATAGCGCGTCTTTTGCTCAGGAGAAAGAAGAGGCACAGTCCGGAGCTGCGAGGCCCAGGCCGTGAGTTCAGTCAGCATTCCCACGCGGTGCCGCGGCGGAACTGCTCGCTGAGCGTCACCTCTGGAGAGCCCAAACGTGCTCAGAGGCACCCTGGCATGGCAAGAGGGCGGCCTGCAAAGCCAGGGAGAGAAATGCAGACAAGACACGCCCGCCACGAAGTTGCGCGCCACGGAGTCGCTCGCCACAGAGTTGCACACACCGAGTCGCGCGCCACAGAGTGGCGCCACGGAGTCGCATGCCACGGCCAGGACGGAGCAGCCGGGACCACCTCAGCCGCCACCACAGTTCTAACGGCCGCGCCTTCGGGATGGAAGCAGGCGCGTTGCCCCGAGCTGGGGGACGTCGAAGTCCTCAGGCCCCCCCACGCCGCGGGAGGCCCTGCCCGGTCACGGGCTCGGAGGAGGGGCCACACGGTCACCCCTCGGGAAGTACCAGACAACCGAGTCTGAGCCCGAGGAGTCGCCCGCCCACGCAGTGGAGCAGGACGTCGGCCGCTTACCTTTGTGGTGGCTCGCGCTGGAGACAACCTTCCCCCACAGGGTGACGACAAATATTATGATCAGCAGTTTCCCTTTCGTTGCTTTCTGTAAGTATCTCTTACTCATCCTGCAACAACACAAAAAACAGCCTCAGCAGGTGAAGTCGTTACTTTACCGTCGCGTGACATGTAAAACTCTTCATGACGCCCGGCACACTCAGCTCCCGAAAGTCTGCGCTCCCTGGAATTCAAACGTCATTTACGTTGTATCAACGAACAGAAAAATTAAGTTTTCTGAACAAAACACCCTGAAGTGAAGATGGAAGAAATAAGGGACCCGGCCGCAGGCTCCCTTCACATAGCCTAACGCAGCGGGGAGAAGAAACGCTTTCTGTGCCTACGCCGACAGGGGCGGCTAACTCCTGAAGCCCAGCGCACGGCTGTGTGCGTACTCTGCCAACACGTGACTTATTCTCCTTTCTTTCTGCAGATTTCTTCTCTGTTGTCGAGTCAGATGATTAAACAGTTTAGGTAAGTGTGCTAGATGAATTCCTGCACAGAAGAAAGTCCTTTAGAATCTAGTATTCCGAGTGTGCTTTTAAAAAACTCACCAGCTACTACTTACTTATTGTGCATCGACGTTTTAATCTTGCTTAAAAGCAGAATGAAAATGCCAAGTTAACATTTTCAAGTTCAGCCCACAAAAGTGAAGGAAAGGAAAAACATAATGAATAGTTTCCTACCAAAACAAAGGTCGGCACCCACACAGCCCAGCGCTTCACACATCATCTCCGTCGTTTCTCAGGACGCATCTGGCCCAAACCGTGTTTGAAACGACGGTGTGCGGAACCTCGCCCGAGTTGGCGTTTACCGGTAGATGAGGAGTTTAAGCCCAGAATCGCCCACTTGTAAAGCCCTTGCGTTAACGCCCTCACTGCTAACGGTGACGAGACCCGTGTAAGCGCAGCCTGCACTTACCACGCCGACGTCAAGGAGACCGAGCAGCGCTCCCGCGCGGCCATCGCGGCTCAGGCCCCGCGGGCTCCACCCTATCTGACCCCGAATGCTGCCCGCGGGGCCTGCTGCAAGCTCAGGACGGCGCCTCCTGCCTTAGCTGGTTGCTCTCCTGCCCCCATTCCTAAGGTGCCTTTCCCACTACACCCCGTTACACCTCTCCTCCGAAACACGCCACCCCCAAACAGGACTTGGCAGTAGCGATGACGACTGTGCCGTGGAGAAAAATGCAGGGAGAATTCACACATATTTAGACCTCTGGCCCTGGGGAAATGGTGCACACTCCCGAGACAGGGCAGCTGAGCCCAGGACCTACAGCCGACAATCGTGTGCTCCTGGGCACAGTGAGGCGGGGACGGTGCGTGTGAAACGCCTGTCCCTGGGCGGCATGTGCATGGCGAGGTCATCACGAGATGACTAACACTCCGTCACTTGGAGAAAATGCCTGACTCCCAAGTGGATGAGAAGCCAGGTGACCCAAGGACGTTTCAGTGGCGTGAACACCTCAAGGCTCACGGACCTTGGTCGGTGACAGACAAGATAAGAAGTGGCAGGTGTTTGATTAGGTTGGCTTAAAAGTCCAGCTGTCTGCCTTCTAGCTGTGTGGCTTTGCAGTCATTACTGAGCGACCCAGAGTATTTTCATTGTAAGGAAAACGAAGATAATAGTATCTGCCTCAGAGCATTGTTGGTCTGAAGACTAAAGGAGATGGCCTGTATTTAGAGTTAATCGATTATTATCGAATGTTAACTGTTACCGTCACCGTGTGGGTGTGCACCGGAATCTCCCTACCTCTGTGAGGTATCCGTCCCCAGAATGTTAATGCAGTATTACCAACGGTGGGTAAATATATTTAGGAAATTCTGGGTTCAGTGAATTTAATCAAATGTTTAAAAAGGCCTATTTGAGTGTGCAGCATTTTCCAGCAAATTTTCTCTACAAGTAAAACAGGGTATTAAAGTTCTCAGAGAAATGCTCTTGAGTTAGTGCTCCTTCAGCACAACAAATATCCTTCTTAAATCTTCCACTTTATCGCTTTTGCTCATCCAGCACTCGCACGAGCTTTGTTATAAGGTTCTGTTTCCCCCTTTTCTTCAATCATTCGTCTCCCCTTCTGCGTTCAATCCCTGAACCTCATTGTTCTGCAGATCATATAACAGAATGAACAGTTTAGCAAAACTCTTCTGACAAGAAGAGCTGCTTAGCATAATTCTTGGTAATAGCTTTCCCACAGCAAATAGGCTCTACTGCAAGGTCAACGACCCACTGTATTTTCCATGCCATCCTGCACCCAACAAATGGGATGACAGAAATGACAGCTGGTCAAGCTCTTCACCAGACATATGGAAAAGCAAACACTCACAAAGTCACACACTGTCAAACTGAGGGAGGAAGGAGGACGCAGGTCAACATTTGCAAGTCTGTGAGGACCTCTGCCTTCTCCTTCTGGGTTCCCTCGCCACCCCGCACTCTTCACACCTGTCAACAGCGCTTTCCGAATCTCTCTTATTTGCAGCCTCACTACAATACTGCAGTTCAAACTAAAATTTCTCACAGGCCAAAGCTTCCTAGCTAGACTTTGTGCTGCCGATAGTGTCAGCTTCTGGAACCCAGAGCAGGCTCTCGTTCAGGCCTTTTGTTCACGACTGTATCTGCAGTACTCGGTACCTAGAGTCTGGTAAGGATTGTTGAGTGCACGCAATGCACTCACTCAGCGGTGGAACTAGAATCGCGATTGCCAAGCCACAACCCATAGCAGGGTATAAAAGTCTGCGTGGTGAGCTCCTGTTTCTCGGGACTCTCGGGGCTCCTGGAAGACACCCCATGCTCAGTCTGGAGGAAACCAGCCAGCCATCTCTGTCCCAGCCCTGATATCTTGCATTTATTCATCGGATTCATAATCTAGACCTTGATTTTCTTCTCCCTCCCATTAGCCTGCAGTTCCCTGAGGGCAGACCTGACCGCTGCTGCAGCCCTCGGGACGACGCCCACACGCCAGCCTAGCAGTGTGCCATCAGGGACAGCATGAGTGTTTCGGGTTCATAGTCAGGACAAAAGAAAACAATGCTTTTTAAACACTGTTTTGTTGATTCTTTAAATTTAAACATTAAACAGCAGCTTTTCCTCTTTCTTAAAGAAGCACGATAATGCCCAGGGATGACCACACCATGTTTTATTCTTTCAGCTGCCAATGGGCTTAGGGCGATGCCCATGTTTTGGCTCGTGTGAATAATGCCACCACAAACGGGCGTTGGCGATGCCTCGGGACCTGGGTTCAGTTCCCAGGAGAGGGATGGCTGATCCTGTCCTGCTTCGGTCTCCGCACTCTCGTCCACGGTGGCTGTCCCTTCTTACAGTCCCCCCAAGGCTGTGGGCGTTCCAGTTTCCCACCTCCTTGCTCACACCTGTCGCCTCTTCGGCACATGACAACACAGGAGCAGCGGGCAGCTGTGAGGTGTGAGGCTCGGTGCCTTCGGTGCTGTGGTGATGCTGGCGCCTTCCGCACGCCCGCTGGCAGCTGCGGCACTTTGCACAAATGTCTACTTAGAGCCTCTCGTTTCAAGCCTTCATTTTACTCGTGGGCGGTAGAAGTTCCTTATATATCGTAAAATTAAACCCTTAACATTTGACTGCGTGTCCTATCATTTTCGTTAACAAACCCACCAATTCATGCCAGCTTTCATTTCTATGCTTTTGAAAAAGACACTAACATTGACTTCTCTATAGTTATGTTTGTTTAAAGAAAGAGAAGCTTAGAATTTCACCGAGGATGAGAGAGACTAAAATAATAAAATCAACATCTGCTTTTTAGCGTACTGCTTTCTGCACATGCCCAGGAGAGATGGCGAGAAAATGTGTCCTTGCTCTACTGGCCAGGTTTGAGGATGCCCAGTGTTCTGGTTTCAAATGTAGCAAATTTAGCCTAAAACGACGAGGAGGAGCATGAGATTTGAGCCAGGCATGGAGTGTGGAGACTTGGCCACATACGAGCTGTTAGCAACATTCTATACAACTTCTCGAAGCCCTCTTTCCTCTGCCATAATAGGTGGCTAATAGTAACACCTGCCTAAAAATAAAAATGTTTGAGTGAAAAGTGAGCTAACTTATGTGAAGGGCTGGGCAGAGATTCCAACACACAGTAAGAAGTGGAGAAAAGTCTGTGTGATTCACTCCTTTGCCCAACAAGGAAGAGCCAGCCGGCGGGGCCCCATGTCTGTCCACATGCACCACAGCCACCAAAACCACATGCCTGCACGCCCCGCCAAGGCCTCGGCTCCTTGCCCACGGCCACAGCTGAGGACGGTACGTGAGACAGAACTGCCGTCTCTTCACGCTTCAAGACATAACCGACATCCTTTCTCGGCGTTACTGCTTGGGCCCAATCTCCCGCCTTGCCATTCCTTAACAAATTGTGTTTGTTATGAATTATCTCTTCCCGGATCCAAATCTTGTCCTCCCAAAAGAAAACAAATCAACGGCATAAGCAGAGAGGCCACATGGTGTGGTCCAAGTGAGATGTCCCACCAGACCACCTGTAACAAGCCATGTTGGTGCCAGACAATGATCCATAAGCAAATCTGAGTGTAACTGAGCTGAACTTTAGCGTGGAATGAAGTTATTTCATTGGCACTAAAGCTCGCTTATACAATTTAATAGCGAGTGTGCGTGTCACCAACCCTTGCCGATGTGATGAAAGAGAGGACTGGGTGGCTGAAATCTAGACAACACAAACGCCACGTCGTATTCAATCTCCCGGCCTGCAAAGCTTCAAGACACAATGCCAGTCGTGAGAGGAGCTGGCACTAGCACGTCGACGCCACGTGGCGGGGCAGAGACGGTGACGGACACGCCCCAGAGCCCGTTCCCGAAGGCCGCAGCGGCGACCGGCAGAGGTCGCCCTGCCGAGCACCCAAGGCCCTCACAGAGGCGTCTCAGCCTCCCTCGTCAACAGAATGCCTCTTGTGAAAGCGAAACTCACGGTCATGCAGTCAGTTCTAAGCATTTGTCTACTAGGTGACCGTGGGGACTGATTAGGCGCCCTGTTTCTTCTACTCGAGTTTCGCTCTTCTCGCGGGAAGGGAGGGCACGGAAGCGATGCCCACTGCGTCTCCTCTGTGGCAGTGGAGGGGAGGAAAGAGAAGGGGGAAGCCGTCTCGAACGGCCCCAGTACGATAGCTATGACGCAAGATGAGCATTTACCACACGACTCCAGCAAGAGAGACGACGGCGTCTCCTTCCCGCAAACTCAGCCCCCGGCGTGGGCAGACGCGCGGACACTAGCTGGGCAGCAGCGTACAGTCAGGGATGAACGCAGCGTGGGCAGAGCGCGCTGCCGCCAGGCCCTTCTCGCCCACAGAGACCTCCCGGGGAGGCGGGACCTGAAAGGCCCTGTCCAGCCACAGGCCCGTCAGCCATCCCCCAAAGGCGCCAGGCTAACACATTTCCGCCTCACCATAAAATTAATAAAAGCGACCGAGCCACGGCCAAAGGCCGCTACTCGCTGTTCTCTGTCCTCAAAGGCCCCTGGAAAGCCGCACAAGGGCAGGTTGCTGAATCACGGCCGCCAGGTCCACCGGCTCCAAGAGCGGTCAGCTCTCACACAGCTGCGGCAGTCCGGCCGCCCCGCACAGCAGCAGAACGTCCGAGCCCCGAACCCGCAAAGCGGGCGCGACGGCGTGAGCCTGGACACGGCGTGTTTCTGACTGGGCCACACACGGTGCCGTGAGCGCCCCCGTGTCCACAGCGCACAAGCTCGGGAGCTGCCGCTGAGGGAGAGTGGGCATTCTCGGGTGCGGACACAGCAAAGTACACACTCAGACAGGGCAGACGCAGGAGGAAGAGTTAGGAAGTGTGCGGGTGAGGGCGCCTTGACAGGGCCTCAGCACGCGGGGAGGAAGGACACATCCCGGTGCGGGGAGGATGAGAGAGACTGTTGGTCCATCCCTCAGGGGGAGTGGAGGAGAGATGAGCAATTCTCTCTTGGACACTTGAAGTCTGAGGAAACAGATGTTTAAGAAGTTACTGGGGAAGCTGGGGGCGCACGTCTGTAGCCAGGGAGAAGTGAATTCTGGGCCTACAGTGATATTTGACACCAAGGATCCAAGTGGCTCTGCAGGGGGCAGTTTCCAGATGAAATAGAGGGCCCAAGTTAAACTTGAATTTTTGATACAAGTTTTTAGCAGACACTCAAAGAACAGAAGAAATGTTACTCCTACCAACTGGCAACCAGGAGTAAATCCTGAAGCCTAATACACAACGTAGTGACTGCAGACACACCGTATGCAGCATGCAGCTGGGCCCTGGCGATTCCCACGGCTCTGGGACACAGCCATGGGCTCGCACACGCAATCCGACTGCCGCCCACCAACACCTCAGATCAACACCACTGGACTTCCGCGTGACCTGCCAATTCACTCTCGATAAAGATGTCACTGGCACAAAAAGGAAAACGGGGTCTCCAGGAGAAAGAGGTGTTTGGCTGCATCCCAAGTTTTGACAGTTGCTTAGGAGTTGAAGAAAATGAGCGCCGTGAGCAACCGTGACATGACAGCCCAGATGCAAACTGTGGTGACCTGGGAAAGGGCGCGCAGAGGGAAGTGAAGGACCAAAGGCCCCCCTGGGGTGGGACACAGAGAGGAAAGGTCTCCAGCAGCACCTGGGGGCGACAGAGCAGTCGCCACCGGGGCAGCACACGGCGGCGCCCGGCACGGAGGCGGCGTGATCCTCCCCGTGAACCCGTGTGGTGAGCTGCTTACTGCGACTAGCAATTCTTGCTTTCCCACTTTTGCCTTTACTTTTCATGAATGAGAAGTCTAATGCCACCTCTAAATTGCTATGACATCGAAATGGAAGCTTTCCTCCTGGCAATGAGACTCCTAAGTAGCACCGCTCATGCCAACTGTGCGGCCCCGTGCACCGTCAGGCAGGGGCGCGGCCCCAATGCGGGGCGAAGGTGAACGCTGCCAAGCCCCAGAGGAGCAGCGGTCACTGGCTGCGGGAGCAGCGCTCTGGCCTCCAGACCTCTGCGTGTGTCGCGTTCATGTGGACATTTGCAGTGAGTCAATTCCAAAATAAGCACAGGCATTTGGAGACAGCGCTCTAGCTGCACCCAGCAGCAAAGACACACCCCTGGGCCGGGAGCCGCGCGAGAAAGGCGTCTTAGAAGCAGCGATGTCTGGGCCCTCCCTGGTGGTGCAGCGGGTTGAAGCGCAGCACTGAGAAGCTGAAGCCGCTTCCGCATGAGTTCGATCCCTGCCTGCCCCGGAGGGGACCCCAGGGCGCGGCAGACCCCTCCTGACCCGCCCGCTGCTCCCCTCAGCAGTGGACTTGGTCGATCTGCCTGTTCTGCTCCCCACTCTGTCCCTGGTAAATTCTCTGGCCTGTGCCCCAATTCTGTATGAATAAATAAATCTTTAAAAAAATAAACAGCGATGTCTGCAGACATTTATCTAAGTGTCACGCGGTCACGCCCCAGGACCTGAGCTCCTGATGTGTCTGTAAAGGCACCTAATCACCTGTGTCACGATATCCATGTTTTTACCAACAATGTCAGCCTGGCCAGAACTCCCTGGCGTATTAGTTTCAGACCAGGGACTGACTACACGATTCCTGGAATTTTTAACGCAGATCTCAAGCTAACGCAGCCTTTATTCTTTCGCAAAGTGAAGGGGTCTCCTGGCTATATCCTGTGACTAAAGTCAAACTCATACTGTCTTTGGAACTAGCTAACATGTGGGTGTCTATCAGTGAGACCAGCCAGGTAAAAACATTTAACGATTAAATCATTAAACCTTTCTGAGTATGTTACTGAAATTCACCTTCACCATGTGTGCACGAAGGGACGCAGACAGCAACTTCTGAGCCCCACAGAAGTGGCGCCTTGCTGGGCCTTACGGCGTGTCTGCTGACTACCGCAGTCGGTTCACATGGACGGTGGGTGGACAGACAGATGGACGGCGGGCGGGGAGGGTGGGGCAGGAAGCTGGGAGGCTAGTTGCGTGGCAAAACGATCACAGATCCATCTTTGTCAGGTGAGAAAATAAGATACCAGATTCTCCACAAATTTTTACCATTCTAAAGCCACAAGTTGATGCCAAATATTTGTGTTTCATTTGAGGAATTCGCCTCCACACCCTTCGCCCTCCCTAGAGCAGACACACTCATCCCCCGTCCCGCAGCCAGGACAATCACCGACCTGCGGCTTTGTGAGTTCAGCTTTACACAGCCCGCATGGAATCGGGTCGCACCGTCTCCGTCTTTCTAAGCATAAGGCCCTCGAGTACTGTCTACGTTGTCAAAAGACAAGACTTCCTCCTCGCTACGGCTAAATAATGACCCACTGTGTGTGATACAACACATATGCGTACATAATGCACACACCTTATACATTCACCCACTTGTCCAAATACAAGTCTCCACTTGTTATTGCAAAAATGGTGCAATGAAATTAAGATCTGATACCTCATATTTGTTCAAGGAGGTCAAAGCCGATAAATAAATACAGTGAAGGGGGATTACAGCAAGCTCCAAGGCCAATGTACCCACGACCAGAGCCGCGCTGGTTGTAATTTAAGCGACTGCGGACAGACGGGGGCCGTGACAGTCTCGTCTTTGCATCCCTGGAGTCTGCCACAGTCCTGCTGCCCAGAGAAGACTCGCTGTCTGCATCTCGGGGGCAAGGTGAGGAGCGCGTGGACGCCCGAGCCCCCGCTCAAGGATGCAGCCTGCTCAGCGAGCGCCCCGGCCTCAGATGGGAGGTCGGCCGGGGGCAGCTGGTGGGCATTCCTAGCGTCAGGTATCCAGTGGGCCTCATCTCTTCCCCTATGAAAGGCCAGTCTTATAAAAAAGGAATTTGTAAGACCTAAGAGCACAGGGCCACGCAGTAACCAAAGAGAGGGAGACAGGGGTGCAGGAGAGGCGGGGTGCTGGGGTTGCTGGGACGTGGGGTGACTCGGGGGACGTGGGGTGACACGGGGCGGAGGACGAAGACCATCCAACGTGACGGGTGAGGCGTCGGCACCCAAGGCCAGCGCTCACCAGTGGGGTGACAGGGCCCAGCCCCGAGCCCCTGCCAGCTCAGCGTCTCCTTGCAACCAGCTGCGTTTAGGAAAACGAATCATTCTGGCCCAGCGCTACAGTGATCGGCCTCTGGGCTCGCTGTTGAGTCTAGGCCATCTGGAGCAATGCAAGCCGAGAACACTGACCAACTGAGGCTCTGCCAAGCTGCCTGGGCCAGGACACACACACACAGTAATAGCGGTACATGTGGAAAACGACCAGCGATCACTGCCCTTCGAGTAAGATTACCTCTGCGTGCCTGTCTACACGCGCCCTTTTGAAAGCCGGGGGCAGCACTGTGGCAAAGACACAGCACAGAAACGGCCTCCTTTCCTGGAGGCGAGTCGCCCCTGCCCCGCCTCCTGAGGGTTGGCACAGCTGCTGGCTCCCCTGTCTAGAAACACCTCCGCCCCTCGGAAGTGCGGGATGCCTTTCCGTTCCCGACCACCGTCCGCTTCTAACTCGGGCTGCTCTGGGCTGGCCGGCACGCGGCTTTGCTGACTGCCCCGGTGGGTCTCGCGACGCCTCGGGACCGGTAGCAAACGCCTCCACGGACTGTTTCCTCCCCGAGCCTCATCCTCTGCCACGCTGCGATACGGCGTCTTCACTGCTCGCTCACGGAATCTTCCTCCAACTCTGACATGTTTGCTGAGCCAGATTTTCACGTTTACCTGAGTTTAGTGTCTCCAACTAGATGGCTAATGAACCTCACACTTCAAACATCCAAAGCAGTGTTGTGCCTTAGTATTCTGCTGCCTTCTCTGCTCTGCCCATTCTTCCCTGCACCACTGTCTAATCCGGCAGCAGACCCCGGTCCTGTATGCCTCCCATTTCCAACCCTTCGACACACACCGTCACCACTTGGTGAGTAGATGTGAAGCCCCATCTCCTGTCCCTGTCCCGTCAAGTGCAGCCTCACTGCTCTATTAGCCTCCTCACTGATCTCCTTGCTGCACCCCGCCCACAGAACTGTTTCTCCTAATAACACACATCATTTTCTTTTTGACAAGTAACCTACTTCTCCCCATTGAAACATCCGCAAAGAACTCTCACTAGACTCAGCCCCCACCCCCTCGCGTGCCTGATAAGCTACTTGAGCTGATCGTCCTGTTCCCACTCAGTTCCTTCTGGAAACGCAATGTTCAAGTCCCACAGACCGATGGTTTCGCTCCCGGACGTCCCCCGACTTTTCAGTTGTGACTATCACATAAAATTTACACCAAGTGTTTCCCACCGCGGTGTGTATTATTAACCACGGCGATGCGCCCGTCTGTGTATTTTCTTGCTCCGCACATTGGCATCTAAGTTCCACGTGCATATTCTATCTCGTCCACAGTCTACTCCAGGCGTTCGGTCTACGGTAGCGGCTGACGCACAGGCCTACATGTTCCGGAAACACCAGTACGCAGCAGCCACCCCCAAAAAAGGGCCAGAGCTTTTCTCTGATTTTTCACGTCAAATTTTATTTTATAATCTTCAAGTGAGTGCTTAATTTGTGTGCTACTTTCTAATTTTAACCAGTCATTGCAAAATTGGGCCGTTTCTCTGCATGCCAACTATTACATGTGAGTCAAGAAGGCAACTGCACTCGTGAAGCTGGAAATTTCGCTTTCATTTTTACCTCCCGGGACTTCAAGAGCAAAAGATCTTCCTCTACAAAGTTGACTGTAATTTTCACTCATTAAATGCTCTGTGGAATAATAATAGTCCAAGTGGTATGAGAAAAATGCCTCGCTTTGGGCAGGCCCTGCTATTCTTTTCAAGATCCATCATCAGAAATGCCAAGAGACGTCTGTATCATCAACACCGTCATGAGGGCCACTCACAGCCGACCCAACGGCCCTGGAGTGCGGAGAGGGAACCCCGAGGCCTCCGTGGTATTCACACCATTTCGTTGGGTGAAGCAGAAGGAAGAGTATGATCAGCTTGCACGTGCTCTGGCAAGTCACAGCAGAGCCCACGGGAATGAAACACTCAGCGACCCTGCAGACGCCACCGGCGCAGGTGAAAATACTCAAACATTCAGGCATTTTCCATCCAGGACGGGACAGGTGTGGCGCTGACGCCACGGCCTCCCGGTGCCCAGGGGGCAGCACGGCAGGGGAGGTGCGGCCGCGCGCTCTGCTTCTCCCCAGCTGTCTCCGCGGCAGCGCACGGTGCGGGAGCCCGCCAGTGTGCCCTGGGCGCTGGGCCTGCCCGGACCCTCCAGGGTGCCCGCGCACTTAGGCTTCTCCTGCCCTTTGGACGTTTAAGGCCTGTTTCCTCCTGGACACGAGACAATAGTAATGATAATCCCACTGGTGCTCAAGCAGGTTAAAGTGGACAAAGAAAACATGCGAATGAACAGCGTTTCCATGAACTCAACCAGGCTGCACCGGCCATGGCCCCGTGGCCCCTTCCTGTGGCTGGTGCTGTGCGCCCAGAACGCAATCCAGACTGTCCATCACCAGTGACCAGACTCACGCTGTCACTGTAAGTCAGGTCACAAACGAAAGACACTGGAGGAATGTGTACGTGCAGCTTTTCAGCGTGACCACGGGGCCCGGAGCTCAACTCATGACCGCTTTGCTTCAATGAACAAGGACAAAGTTCACCAGGTTGATTTTATTTACCAACCAAGAAATTCTAACGTAATACCTGTACTAGCCTTTACTACTCTATTCACCATCAAAAAGCTGATCTTCAAAGAAGTCAGAAGAAGACTCATATTCGTACCCACTGGAGGAAAGAGCTGCGCTCTTTTTGTTCATCAGTGTGGTTCTGTGTTTCGGAACAATGAATTGGTTGAATCTAGGAATAGAGCCGAAGATGTTATTGTTTTCCAGAGACTTATTGTACCCAGTGCGCACTCCCACGGCCTAACAGGACGACTTCGTGTCTCCAACATAAGGCCGTGCCTTGCCTTCTAATAGAATACGGTATTGCATCATTGTTCAAAAGCCAAAGCCTTGCCAGGCCTCCTAAAACATAGGCTATTTACCTGAAATGACAAAGAAATACCAGAAACAAGAGAAAAGTAACTTGCCGGCTCTTTTTAAACTCAGTCCAGTAATGATACCGAATTCTACATCACCACTACCTTAGCATCAAGCTACGAATATAGTTATAAATGGCTGCAGTAATGAACATTCCGAAATAAAGAAATAAAGGACCTTAACCACAGAAGGAAAGAGGGTCTCGACGTTCTCTCACTAACAAGGAGGATCAAGCTGGATGCCTGCACCGATGAACCAGTAAACTGCCAAGCACTGAGGAAAAGGACGGAATTAGCATCCCCAGACAGTCTCCTTAAGAGCAGGCAGAAGCACTGTTAATATGTATCAAAAACTATGGAGATGTCTAGGGGGGAAATGCTCATAACACATCAGTACGAAATGAGACTTGAATCAGAAGAAAGGGCTTCCTGTCCTCAGTTATGAAAGCAAAGAAATGCAAAATGCCTTGCTCGTACACAGAGGATAGTGGCTTCTGAGAGTTACCAAAGGCAAACAGACATTTCACTAAGCCCCGGTGACGGCGCAGCCTCAGCTGTGACACTCTGACCGCCTCCACTGTCCGGCGCCTCCCCCGGAGGGAGGAAGACCGGCCGGCCGTCGAGAGATGGTCGCAGTTCAGACACCGAGAGATGGTCGCAGTTCAGACACGGAGGGCCGCCGGCTCCCGCACGCCGCCACCTTGGAGCGAGCCCTGCCGGTCAGGCTGCCACGGCCCATCACCAGGGTTTGGGGAGGCTCCGGGGGAATTCTGAAGGCGCCACACGGGTGAGGGCGGGCGAGGCGTGGCAGAGGGTTAAGCTGCCAAGCCCACTGGCTCAAACACCAAGCTGCCCCGACGGTGACCCGCTGAGCCGCCCACGGTCACAGAGCGTGAATCCACTCCGCACCAGCGGCGCAGATCTTTCCCGAGCAACTGAGCCGAACTCTGGATCTCGGGAGCAGGGAAGGAGCCGGCCGACGTTCG
>NW_004567135.1:787265-788325 GCF_000260355.1 Condylura cristata | reverse complement strand
AGGCTCCCCGCTGACCCCTCCAGGCTCCCCGCTGCCCTCCAGGCTCCCCGCTGACCCCTCCAGGCTCCCCGCTGACCCTCAGCAGTGGGTTTCAGTCTATCTGCCTGCTCTGCTCCCCACTGTCTCTGGCAAATCCTCTCCTCACCCCCACAGCTCTGGCCTGTACCCCAGTTCTTCTGTGCTTAAATAAATCTAAACCCAAAAAAAAAAGTCGAGATCCGGGCATCTGAGCAAAAAGCAGACAGCCCCGTGGTAATTAGCGCCCCTTGCCACCGTCGCTGATGAACCCCTGCACGACTCCAACCATCTGTCTTCTCAAAGCGGGTAACGATCAGTCCTACCGCTGCCAACGCTTCGGATCACTCTATTTTGGGAGGCATTTGTTTCAAAGATCGGATGCTTGCCTGTTTCTTTGTCTGTCGGGCTTGCAAAAATAAGACAAGCGATTTGCCCACAAGTTCCCCGCCTGGTAAGGGGTCGCATCTCGTACCGACGTTCACGAGGGCTGTATTTACTGGTATTTTGTCCTCACAGTTTTGGGCTGAAAATAGCCACGGTAACTTTACATTATGCTTTCCGGGCAATTCACGGAGGGTTGGATTGGGCTGGGAACTTGTTTGAGCTGAGATTTTGCATTTGAAACGAACAAAAACCGTAGCAATTTGCCGTAATTAGCACTCTGCGCCGGCAGCCGGCAGCCGGAACCCCCTTCTCAGACTCTGCTCCGGGCTCCCGCCCTCGCCCACTCTGGGCAACGTTCAAGCAAACAGGCAGGGGGCTGGGCGCGGGCTCCGCAAGCCCACAACTGGGCATCGCACCTCGCCCTCACACTCACGCCCAGCCCGGCCCGCGGGCCACGGCGTTCTCTCCGCCTGTCCGAGTGGGGCAATGACCGTCTCGCGCCTTCCGCATTAGCTGACCCTGCAAGGGTCGCACTGACCGCCGCAGGCCCCGGAGGTCACCCAGGTCTTCCCAAAGGCTTCGCTACGCCCACTCTAGCTTGTCTGCTGGGGCGGAGCAGGAACAAGCCAGGCTCGGTGCCCGGGAGCGCAAGGCCCAG
>NW_004567135.1:785958-786450 GCF_000260355.1 Condylura cristata | reverse complement strand
GTCTGCTCCGTCCTGTCGTCCCACAACTCTGCGGCCCTCTGCTAGCACTAAGCCCACGTGGCGAGTGAGCCAGCTTGTGACCAACGGCACACGCTGAAATGGCGTTTTGGTGACCGTGGTTTAAATAAGCTGCACCGTGGGCCGCTATCTCACCTCTTATTGTTTAAACAAACAGCTACTAGAAAACTTAAATATGTGTCTGGCTCCTACTCATTAATCAATACTACCTGAGAACTGAATTCAGCCTCACGCAAGTCCTTTTACAGTAACGGGGGGTTTCTGACGCTTTAACTACAGAACAGCAACAGCCAGGCGAGAAAAATGAGAAAAGTGGAATGGCTGAACTTGGCTCCCCATTTTGCCTTCCAGTCTGAGTCACTCCGCTTCACGCCAACGACACCCAACATCTCTCGCTGGGGACACGTGCGCCCCAGTAAATCCGAACGGGCCTCTCTTACCAGCCCCGTGGTAATTAGCGCCCCTTGCCACCGT
>NW_004567135.1:783289-784927 GCF_000260355.1 Condylura cristata | reverse complement strand
AGGGCTGATATTTAATCTGGTTCAGTTGCTTAATTCAAGAATTTCAGCCTGATTTGGCATTATTCTACACTTCATTTTCCACTTCACTTTCTCGATGTTGACTCACACTAAAATTTCTCGGTCTCGTTTGCGGATGACCAATGTGGAATTATGTGCAAAATTTAAACACAAAAGAGTGATGGCCAAGGCAATTTTCAAAGTACTGGAAGCATGACCAGGCCCTGGAACGGAAATATCTCTCGTGTCTGTGATGTACAGCAGAACGCACCAATCAGCAGTAATTTAACATAAAATGAGAAAGTCAAGGTGACAGTGAGCCAGTCGGTGACAGAACAGCAAGGACAGAGCAGCAGGCCGGTGAGCAAACGCACCCGTGGCCAGCCCGGCCGACGGCCGGGGACGGTGAGGGGCCCTGAGAGAGGGCGGCTCCCCGGGGGCTTCTGACGGGAAAGGGGCGGCTGCTCCGGCCGACGCGTGAGGACAGCTGCTCTCGATCTCGGGGCAGGCACCGTGGTCCACTCCGGCCCAGCCGGGCAGCAGCGGGCACCACGCCGGCCCTACGCCTGGCCGGGCACTCCCTGAGCGCCAGGGACAGTCTGTGTCTCCCGCAAACGCTGCGTCTTCCTGTGCTCTTCGGGGAACTTCATGCAATGCCACGCCTGGACCCGTTCTGCTTCTCCTGGCTGTTCCCAGCGCCAGGGAGGAGTGCCCGGCCAGAGGGGCGCTCAGTGCCCTGCCCGCGCCCGCGCCCGGCCTGTGCCTCACCAGGGCTCTTGCTCGGACGCACAGAGGGCTCACGGAGCACCCTCGGGGGTGAGCCGTCTTCTCTGCGAAATCTTTTGAAACGCAAAAACTAACGCACAGCAAACCAATTTCTGTGGCAGGTTTGTGCCAGGAAATTTCCATGGATAATCAAAATTCTGTTTCTAGGGCTCCTGCCCGCCCGCAAAACGTATCTGAAGATAATTCTGCTCCACCAATGTTTTCGCTCCTTGTAAATATTATGCCTAAGTATAAATCTCCTCCTTCGCAGACACCTTTTTCACCTGGGCTACATCAGATAACGCTGTAAATCACCGACTTATTTCACATTAAACTTGGTACCAGAAAACTAATTTCCTCAGCAAACAGTGAGAGAGCAGGTGTGGTCGGCACGCACAGGGCAGGCACCCAGCGGCACCTGGAGGGAGGAGCGAGTGCGCAGGACTTCTCCGGAGCCTGCTCCCCGCGGGGCACCACACCTGGACCCCCAACTCCACTGGGGTCAGCGCCCCCAGCGCAACAGACCAAAGGCTGGGACGGCAGGACACAGCGCCGATTCCGCCCCTACTTGTGTTCAAAGTTCAAAAAGAAACGTCAGGAATTGATGCCAGGGCGGCGGCGGAGGAACAGAGGCTCCGGGGAGCTGGGGGATGAGGAGAGGGCGGCGAAGGGGGCCCGCGGGAGGGGAGACCCGCCCCCCACGCTGAGGACGGCCGCAGCCTGTCCCCTCCAGTGAGACCGCAGGCTCCTTTGGCCCGGGGCTGTGACCTCCCGTGTCCTTCCTCTCCCCGGCAGTGCTGGTTCCTTAATATTTCATGAGCGCCCAGGGGAAGCGACGCCGTGTGCGCCTCCTGCTGCACGGTGGAGTCGCCCGGC
>NW_004567135.1:773600-782405 GCF_000260355.1 Condylura cristata | reverse complement strand
CCTCCCCCACGGCCACCCGCTGGGCGGCAGCAACGCCCGGGTCTCCTCAGAAGAGGGCGCCGGACTCCAGACTGACCTGGAGCCCTCAGACCGGCAGGCAGCGGCCCACGGTCACCAACTGGGAAAGTCCACTGGGCAGGAGGAGCGGAGCCCACCGCGATGGCACGCTCACGGCCCTCACCGAAGCCCTGGAGGGAGGTGGCGGCCTCACGGGGATCCGGGGGCAGGCGGACGCCCGTGAAATCTCCTTCTGGCCTCGAAGGGAGCCGACTTGTTCTGTGACGATGCCCCCCGCCCCCCCGCCGGCGCCCTCTGCTCGCTGGACACTCGAGCGCGCCAGGTGACCTCAGGTAACTCCCGAGCCAGGCTCACGGCCGACACCCTGGGCCGGGCAACTGGGCGCCAGACAGGACCAGAGCGCCGGTCCGCCGCGGCCGTGTCTCACACGGGCTGTTTTGCAGAGTGGACACGAGAGCTCTCAGCCTTCCGCAGGATCCCTCTGGACAGTTATCTTGCACAAATTCAAAGGCCACCTTGGGAAAATGAGAGTTTCCTAAAATCGAAATAGATGAGATTGAATTTGTGAGATTCCCCACTTCCTTTTTGCTAAAGATGTTATTTTTATTTATACATAGAAAAACAGGGGTGTAGGCCAGAGAGGTGGGGCGGGATGAAAAGACTCTCCAGAGACAGTGGGGAGCAGAACAGGCAGAGTGACTGAAACCCACCGCTGAGGGAGCAGCGGGAGACAGGAGGCGTCTGCTGTGCCCTGGGGGCCCTCCCCGGCCGAGGGTCGTTCTCATCCATGGTGGTGACAGACTGAGACTTTCCCGCTAGGCCACCAGGGAGACCCAGTTCTCCACTTGTCGACCTCTTTGGAAAACGCTCTTACTGCACTTAATATACTGTTTATGTACTTAGTGCTTTTCAGAAAATCGTTTCAGGTCATAAAGCACACATACATTTCTCAGATAAGACTCATGACAGAAACGAGTCCACGTGACCGAATTCATAAAACATCAACTGCGCCTGACAGGAGTATGAGAAGTGGCGAATTATCGGTCACTGACAGCAACGTCAGCGGGCACGTGATGACAGACAGACTGCAAAGCGTCCCGTGCCAAGGGTTAGGTTTCACTGGTATTTCTTAACCTGAAATAATGCCCATTCTATGACGCTGTATTTTAATCTTAAAATGTCTGTCTGGTTTCTGAACAAATGATCCAGAAATAATTGTTCAGTAGTGAATGCTAAAAAGCCCCAGTACCAAAATGATGAGAAACACCTCAAACTACCCTTCCTGTGAACACAATCTGTGTCCCAACTGATAGAAATTCATCATAAACAACTCCCCCCTCACAGTGCTCCAGAAAGCCTCACGACGCCCTACTTCATCAAGAGCCACCAGACCCAGTTGCCACTTAATCCCAGAATCAATGAAATAATTGATTACATACTCATTACATAGAAGTCAACCAGTGGTGAACATTTATCAAAAATTGATTCGTATGAGCGCGTGAGACCAGTCGTTGAGGAGCCAGCTTCTGAGCAAGAGCGGCAGGCCGCAAGGCCCCGGGCCTGGGCGCCCTCCTCACGCACGGCACCAGTCTGCACACGGTGGGCTCGTCCTGGAGCCGGCGGGAAACCGACGCGGTCCTGACGCAGACAAGGCTGCTGCCAGGGCATTTCCAGGGGAGCGGACAGAAAACTCAAAACACGCTTAGTGACTGCTTCTCCTCACATCACCGTTCTTCGGGCCTTCCCCCAGGGCGACAGAATAACCAAAACCAGGCGCTGCCCGGAACAGCACAAAAACAGCAACCCCCCCACCCCCGGCACCAAAGTGTCCCCTTGGGGCAGTGACGGCCTCTCACCGAGCCTCGGTGTCTCTTCCGTTCTGGGGGGAGCGGTTCTGCGCCCCCACCCGCAGACAGGACAGTGGCTCCACCACGCTGGCCTAGTCTGCTTCCTCACCTGCCACGCTGGCCTGACCAACCGAGTATGTAGAGCCCAGCACGACCATACGCGTATTCCTGTATTTCGTTATTCAACAGAGGGCCACGACTGGAAGTCACGGATTTGAGATACGCTCTATTTGAGATGTCTGCAGGCATGAGAGCGGACAACGCGGTGAAGAGATGAGTCAGGACAGACCTGGGCTAGAGACACATCTGCCGGTCACCGGTCGGTGGATGAGTCGGACACATGAGAACGGCCAGGGTCACCAAAGAACGAGCGGTAAAGAGGTACAAAGACTGAAATCCGACGTGTGTCAGCATTTAGAGGTCAGTGAGACAGGAAGACAGCAAAGGAAACCGAGAAGCATCAGCCAGGAAGACTCAAGAAAAAACAGGAGGCTGTGATGGCAGGAACCCCAGAAAAACGAGGCCAGGCCGAGACAGCTCCCTGCGTCACTGCCCCTGAGAGGCCAGGCGAGGACAACTGCGGACAGAGCCCGGCCGCAGGCGCGTGAAAGGAGGCGAGCGCGGGCCTCCGTCAAGAGGCCGTGATGAAAATTCTCAAGAAAATAGCTGAGAATGGTCACGGCTCTCAACTACGCCATGAAGTCGTGAGAAAACACGATAGCTGTGCGTTTCCTGCTTAGCTACGCGGGTGGCACCGTTCATTTACGCGGAGTACGGTCGAGTGCCGGTTAGGTCCCACAGAACCTCCAGAGTCCTTGAAATAAGGTTTGGGTCAGAGAGAGACAGGCCAAGTGATTTCCCTTCCCTGGGACACAGGTGGAGCCCACAAACTCACAAAATGCAGCAAAAATAACTCAGACTTTGAGAACAAAATGGTGGTAGCAGAGGGAAGGGCGGGGAAGCCGGAGAACTGATTGGAGACTGGCCGTTTAGCGCGGCGGCCGGTCCAGGAGGCCGGCTGCGGCTCCCGCGGGTCTGTCGAAGTGTAAAGCTGGACACCGAAATACGATACAGTGAGCCAGCGGTCAATCAGCTGATGAAAAGTAGAAAGAAACACATCTTGTGTACGCTAGGAACTGAAATTTTAACTTGAACTTTATTTAAATGTAATGTTAATTTGTAAACGGAGAACTGAATCCGTTATTTAAAAGTTATGTATTCTTTGAACAACTTATGTCTGAGAACTAGACTGTTTTTGGTTATAATTCTATGAAGTTCAAACAGAGATCAAGCATTGATCAGGAAAATTTACTTTGAGTTGGATTTGCTATCACTGTCAACTGCATGCTGTAGTTTCAGATGTTAGTACCAAAAAGAACTTAAAATACACCCTTAAAAATCGCTAATTGGTTACAGTTTAAAGTGCTATTGTAAATACACTGAACAAACAAAATATATCCCTCACTTCAACTACCTGTTTTTACTCTTTTCATGTGACCACTGGAAGTTTTAGGTCACATGCTGACTGGATTGATTCTCCTTGACAGAACTGCTCTGCAGGACTCACGCTGCGGAGGAGGCCAGATCCCGCCAAAATGAAGAACGACTTCACCTGTTCCACCGCCAGTGTCTCTACAGCAACGAGAAGCCAGTGACGCGCCAGTGACCTCGGGACGCTCGCCGTCCACAAGTTTGCATTTCTCTGTCCATGATGTGGGTCCACTGGGCCACTTTCCATCTACCCTGCAAAATTCTGCACCACCGATCCAGCCTCGGGGTGAATTTTCCAAACCCCGACAGGCAGGCCGTCCTTGTCGCATTGGTACTCAGATGGAAGACAGTGCACGAGGCCTTCCCAGGCTGTGTGCCCTGCAAGACCCCCCACTTCAAAGCAAGGATGTGTCACTCATGTCTGACTCACGAGAGCTGAGCGCAGCCTGAATACGTCGTAAGCCTCAAAGACCCTGGAACACAGACGTGAGCGCAGGCCCCGAAGGGAGGACATAACTGAACGGGCACATGCGAGCGTACTTTAGAAAGCACCCCAATCCAAAGCACCCCAATCCATCTGTCAAGCTTAAAGAAATCTCAGACATCTACAAAGCAAAGAGGTCAGGGATGGCTGATAGTATTAAGTGTCGGTAGGTACTTCTCATCTAGTCGATACAAGAACCGTCTGTTGTCAAAGCTAAACAGTTCCCGAGCTCTACTGGTCAGACGCTGGGCAAGTCCTTCCTACGATGCGTGCTTCTCATCTTCATGACTTCGCATCGTGGGGTCTATTATAATCCTCATTTCAAGAGCAAAGAACTTAAGACACTTGCAAGATTACCCAGCTCATAAGCATCAAAAGCCAAGATAAACTATGCAGCCAGGCGCTCATCCTTGAGGCTCGAAGCAACCGTAATCTCCTTGCAAATGACTTCTGATACGACACAAATCTGAAAGCCAGGAGAAATCGGCTCGAGGTAAATGTCAACCCCGCGCACACAGAGGCAGCAGTAAGATAACCCAGGACACCTTGGAAATACGCGGCTGAGCGCTCAGAGACCTGGGCGGTGACTTTGGTCAACTAACGCATTGAGAACAGTACTATAAAGCGCAAAGCCGGGCACACTGGAGCGCGGGGTTTGCCCTTGGGAAGAGAGTGCACTGTGGTGCCGGGAGCTCCCCGGGGTGCTGCAGATGACTCTGTGGCGGGTGTGTGAGGACGCGTCCTAGGCCCGCTGTCCGCTTTACAACACACAAACACCTCGGCGTCTCAGTACCGGGGCCACCTGCGCCACCCCTCAGGAGGGGGTGAGGGGAGAGCTCCCCACACCGGGTGCTGCTCATCACGCTGACCCCGGGCGCCCCGCCCAGCGCTCTGGGACAGCCCCACTGAGGGACGCCGTCGGTCTCTACCAGCTGGGCTTAGCGCGGTGGCAATTACATGTAAAGGAGAATTCCTGCTGCCTCACTGCTCGCGCTGGGATGGAGCATTCGCTGTCTCCCGCCTCCAGTTCTTCTGGAAAGGCGCGCGGGCCGTGAAACGTGGCGCCCACCCTCAGGGCCCCGGAGCTCCCCCTGGGCGCGCCGCCGCTCCCGGCACCTCCACTGTTTGGTACTGAGCAGAGCACTGCTGAGCAGGTTCACTCTGTCGTAACACAGGTTCTAGAACTTTTCACCTGGTGAAACAAAAACTTGGTATTGGCGAACTAACAGCCACCCGTGGGGTCCTCCGCCAAACCGCTGGTGAGCACCACCCTGCTCGCCAGCACTGTGCCTGCCACTCGGGGCTGGTGCACGTGGGCGCGGGCAGCATCTGTGTCCGGGGACTGACGCCGTCACTGCCCGTGAAGTGCGCCTTGGTGCAGCCTGCACAGGACGGCCTCCCTCCCCAGGCCAGGTCACGCCCTGCATGAGCCACGCATGCGCACTGCGCCCAGCCGCTCAGCCCTGCGCCAGCACTCGGACTCGGGGCTTCCACCACTGGCCGCTGGGCCCAGGCTGCTGCGCAGAAGCGACGCTGCTGGGTACAGGTGCTCCTACTTTTAAATTCTGAGGCAGCTTTACACTATTTTCAATAGCATTTTGAATGTTTAAAACATGGGATGCATTATATGCACATTTATTCGCTGAGGCGTTTAGTAAAAAGCAGCACTATGGGCCCTCCCTGGGGCGCAGCAGGTTAAAGCCCCGCGTTATGAAGCTCTCGGAAGCCACTGCAGCACGAGTTCGATCCCCGCCCCTGGAGCTGATCCCCAGGGCGCGGCAGACCTCTCCTGACCGGCCCGCTGCTCCCCTCAGCAGTGGGCTTTTGTCAATCCACCTGTTCTGCTCCCCCACTCTGTCTCTGCCAAATCCTCTCACCCCCACACCTCTGGCCTGTACCCCAGTTCTTGAATGCATAAATAGTATTTTTTTAAAGAAAAGGAAAGCAATGACATTTCCCTAAAAAAGAAAAAACCTCGATCTGATTTTTCATCCTGTGATAGATCTCCGTAACAAGAATCTAATGCTGACGCCCCACTGCAAAGCAGGAATGACACACTCGCTCTCACACCGGGAGGTGGCTGAGTGACGGTCACCGAAAAGGGTGTCATCTCAGTGAAGCCACAAAGCAGGACGAGAACACGTGGCATACAGCTGTGGCGCCGCTCTCCCTTGAGATCAGGACCTACTAGCAATCATTCACTGAGAAGGTCACATTTCTAACCGCTTCCGTTGTCACTATTTGACCACAGTTCTGTGGGGTTTTAGTTTAGACAGAACAAGGTGCATGATTAGGCGTCGCGCCCCCTCCCTGGCTTCCGACACGCGCGGCCAGCTTCGGCTGCAGAGACACTTGTCAGAAACGCACAGGACAGCGCCGAGACATCCCCCAGCGGGACAGCCGCGTCCTCCTCGGCCTGGGAGCGCGTCCCCAGCAAGCAGCAGGAGTGGCCGGACAGGCGCAGAGCGCGGGCCGGCGGGCAGACACGACACACTCGGCCACAGCGAAGGCCAGGGGCCGGTGGCCACCGGGCATTTTTGGAAAAGCAAATTACGTGAATTCGACCCATACTGACGTTTCCCAGATGTAGAAATAAACTTAAGACGCCGAAGTACAAAACTAGAACAAGTGCAGGGTTACGGGCGGGAATAAACTCGTCTGAGTCCCGGAGCGCTAGAGAGCGCGCGTGTCTCCTGGTGCAGACGCGCGGGGCGCTTGACGCAGAAGTTGTCGGCTGCCTAGCAGACGGGCCGCCGCGCCCACGGGCTGACCTGAGCCTGCCGACGCTGTTCCACCGGCGGGCAGAAGCCGCCCGGTCAGCTTCAGAACAAGCGTTTTCTTTTCGGGGTCCCGGTAGAGTGGCGACCACGGGGCTGCTCAGGGAGACGTGGCGCTCCACGGAGCAGGGCCAAGGTGCTGGAGCGAGAAGCGCCTGGGTGCCTGCCCGGGGCTCAGGCCCCATCAAGAATCTGACTCGCACGGAGCCCCGACGCTCACACGGCCCCCGAGGCTGAGCTTAGAGCTGAGGTGCCTCGCCTCGGAGGCCCAGCAGGGCGGAAGTGGGCTCTGCGCACAGGTTGTCCAGAGAGGGGCCCCAGGCCAGACCAGGCCACGAGCCGCCCAGTGGCCACGGGCCGCAGCCTCCGGGCCCGCCGAGGGCCTGGGGTAGCGGCTGCGGCCTCTGGAGGAAACTTAAAGCCACAACCCAAGGCCAGCCAGGCTCCAGCGCAACCAGGGTACGCGCGTGGGTCCCCACTGCGTCCTCGGGGCTAGCTGTCCCTCCCAGCAGCCGCCAGGGCAGACCCGCCCCCCGGGGCCACGCTGTCTGTCCTTCACACGCTCCGCCCGAGAGCAGCCTCAGAATCCCCGTCCGGCCCGGCACACCCGTCGGCACCACGCAGCCCACGGGGAAAGCACCTCGGGGCTACTGCTCGGGGCATCCAGAGCCCACGGGAGGGCGGCCTTGGCGAGGGGCGTGGAAGCGGCGAGGCCAGCGTCGGTCAGGGAGATTTGCCCGACTGCTGCTCAATTTGCAGCAGAAAAAGGAAACCCATGTTCATAAGTGATGCTAAGTGACTTAGTAGCTGAAGTTAAGGGAGAAAAACACACACACTGCCTAGCTGCCGCCACAGGAACTCAGAGCCGCCTGCTGCAGCGTCGCTGACCGACACGAAATTGGCCGCAGATGAGCCCCGAGTCTGCATTTGTTTCATAGCTCACAGGCGTTCACAGGGGCTCTGGAAGCACAACCTGCCTGGACACACAATGCCATCATCCCAGGACAGAATACACTGAGGATCTTGATGCAGTAGGCTACGAAGATGATGTAATTACTAGTTTTACTAAAAATAGTCTCTTAAATTCCCCCCCCCCCCGTTATGAGAGTAATAAAATATTTGCACTGTAAGCATAAGCTCACTGGTTAATATTCATTGTTTAATTTAGAGGAAGTGTTAGCATGGATTCACTGGACACATAATGTAAACTATATCATTTGGATGACAGACCACAGCACAATACTATCCTGTTCGCCTTTGTACCGGAGATGTTTCTGGAAAAACTTAAGTTGGGCCCTCCCTGGTGGCGCAGCGGGTTACAGCGCAGACAGAAGCGCACGTCACGGGAGCTGGGGCTGCCCACCTATCCAGGGGCGAAGGTCGTGCATTATGTTTTGTGAAAGACTTTTGTCCTGCATTTGCTAAGAACTGCCAAAAACCGACAGAGGCCGAAGATCTCGTTTTATTGATTTTTTTGTCAGTAGAATCCTCTGCGAGGAACTCCGCGTCAACATCGCTCTTCCCTGGCCTTACACGCTTGTTTTCACATGCCAGAACATCTCACAAACACACTTCAGCTGGTGTGGGGGGCCGAGTGGCTCCCTGACACGGGAAAATGAAACCGCTCTGCCTTCCCAACTCCGTCTTTTCCAAACCCAAAAGCAGGAAAGAAAACACAATAATATTTGCTTGACAACTGTCTGCCTCGGGACCCCAATTCTTTTTAAGAACCAAGTGGAGTGGATGACTGTATTTTCAAAATGCATAATGATACGTAAATATATGATAACACATAGTTGTTGTTTTTTCCAAGAATCTGAATTGTTTCTCTCAGAAACCCAGGTGGTGTTTTGCTCCTGGGGGGGAGGGGGTTGTGCGTATTTCTAGTTCTTTGAGGGGGCTGGAATTCTGCTTTGTTGCTGTTAAAAGCAGGTGAGCCCGTCATGTTCCCCTGCTCCTGTATTAGCACATTTAATTGCTCAGTTCACAGCAGCCGCCTCAGTTCCTTTACGAGCAGATGGTAAAAGCGATTTTTAGAGAAGAGCAAGTATTTTTCGAGAATCCCTTCAGCGAGCCTGGGGTCCCTCTGCCTGGGTGGCGTGGGTGTGGCAAGCTCTCGGGGCACCTGACTGCTCACAGCTCTGCGGATGTGGCCGTCGCCTGCACGCCTGTGACAAGCGCTGGGCAC
>NW_004567135.1:765019-772900 GCF_000260355.1 Condylura cristata | reverse complement strand
CAGCCTCGCGCTGCGGCGCCCCGGCGTCGGGTCTCCCGCACTCAGTTAACGGAGCTGGCGCCGCGGCGCCGCGGATGGGCCCCTCCTCTCACCACAGACGCCTCCACGCAGCCTCGCGCAGCCTGCTCCCTGTGTCTCTCCGCGAGCTGGGACTCGACTTTCCCTCAGGAGACGCCCGGCGACGGCTGCCTCTCCACAGGGCCCGCCCCGCCGCGTCTCACGAAAATCGTCTCGTTATGTGTCCGAGGAGTTACTACAAGGCGCGCTGTGGCCACACACTCCGGCGGCCTGAGGTGAGCCGGCCGCACCGCTCTGCGCGCCTCAGGGCTCCCGCAGCTTGGAGAGGCTGACGGAAGTCTGCGGGCTAACTACCATCAGAAAGCCAAAACCCCGCAGCTCACACGTACAGAAACAGGGTGTTTGTGGAGAGACGAATCCTGAGGCTCTGACAGACTGGCCTCATTACACGTGGTAACACCATCACTAATGCCTGAGAGGCTCGACGTCAGCGTCCTCACGCATGGTAAGGAGGCGGAGGAGTCAGCGCAGCAGGAGAGCCCTTTGCTGCACGCACGTCCCTGCGCTGTGCACGTCCAACATCTTAGGTCTTCAGCTGCCGGTTGCCAGGAGCCGCGAGAAGACGCTGGAATCCCGGGGGGCTGGAGCTCAGCAACAGGTAGGCGGTCACGGGAGGTTGGGGGGTTACAAGCGTCTGTAGGCAACACCCAACGGCCTCCCGGAGGCCTAAGGCGCTGTGACCCGGAGGTCGGCTGAGGTGCTAAGCGGAGGCCCAGCTCGGGGCGCGGCTAAGCAGAACTGACAGGCCCCAGCCCAGACGGTCTCTGAGTTCAGGGCCAAACGCCTGGGACGTAGCCGGACGTTTCTGCAGCTACGGGCCCTGCCCTCGGCCGGCTCCTGGACAGCCCCGTGTCCCAGCTCCGGCCGCCCCGGGGTGGTTTCTCCCGCCGCCCTCCCCCGGGGCTCCCTCCCGTCACCTCCACCATGCTCGCTCTCCCTTCCCTTTCCCACCCGGCGGGGAGTCTCAAACTCCACCGCAAAGAGATCACAAAGCACTTGTGGCCAGGGAGTGTGTCGTGTCGTCTTTGGGGGGGGTGTGACCTCCGTGCCGCCTCAGTCCTCGCTGCGTAGCGCAGCAGTGTTCAGGACAGTCACACTGCTGTGCTGCGCTACCCAGACTCCCTTCACCTCGCAAAGCTGAACGTCTGCACCCACCAAACAACTCCCTGCTCTACCACCCAGCCCCTGGGCCTCGGCCACCGTCCATCTTCGTCTTCAGAACTCTGACTCTTCTGGTCACCACACTGGGAAGCACAGCGCTTCCTTCCCGCCACGCCGCTTCCTTCTCTGGCGCCCCGGCCGGCAGGCTACCCGACGGCAGCATGGCAGGATGGCCGTCTGTCCAGGAGGCTGAGAGCACCCTAGCCGGCGTCTGCACCACCTCTGCTGCCTGCTGCTCTGTGAGGGACAGTTTTTTGCACCTCAGGCTACGACGCACAGCAAAGCCACGAACAAGGGTCCAGAAACTCTCGAGATCCTGACCTCAGTCCTTCTGACATGTACCAAGAAGCGTAACTGCTGGATCCTACGAGAATTCAATTTTCACCTTTTGAAGGAATTTTCATGTTGTTTCCCACATTCCCACGCCGCCTAAGAATTCCAACTCCTCCTCATCCTGTCAACACTTATTACGCCCTGTGGATTTCTTTATCCTAGTAAGTGTGTGTGATAATCATCATCCTCTAAGTCATCCACATAATCAAGCCATAGTAAATGTTCAATAAACACTTACGGAATTAAACTGGGAAAGAGCTTCCCTCATAACACGCCCGCAGAGCAGCAAACATCACGTGGTGTATGGAATTCCATCCCAGGAGGGCTTAGACTAAAGCCTGCGTTGTTCCTGTTCAAAGTTACGCTAATGCCAATTCCTGTGTCCCCACTTTCCTGAGTTTCTTTACAATAACTGACTAATAACTAAGACTTCAGAGGTAAATGTGAAATGTATACTTCGCCAAAGTAACACATGATCTGTCAATGCAACAGTCGCCTGTATCCCGCCCACGTGCGCATCCTCTTGTTACATATTCAGGGCAGCACCTATAGTTTTCTTTAACTTGGCAATAATTACTTCAATTAAGAGACATTCATTAGTCGCCTGCTAAGGATACACACGATGCTAGGCCCCAGGGGGTTACAAGAACCCAAGGATCTTCCGGTGCTCAGGAAGTGACGTAAAGGATGAGACTAACCACTCATGCTCCCTGGTGGTGCCGAACCAGGGAATTCAGACTCCACAAACACAAGGTTTAGAGTTAAAAAGAATCGAATAGCCATCCACTGTGTGTCAAGTGGAAGCATTTGATTCTAACAAATGCCCAATGCCCACTGTTCTCCACCGGTCTGAGCGACCACACCCGGCATGCTACGCACATCACTAAGGAAGCGCGGCGAGCTGGCGCCGGCTCTCAGTCTCCATGATACAAAGTGCTGGAACGCTGAACTAACTGCTGAGACCACTCGAAACAATGACCATGGGAATGCCCTGCTTTAGGAATATCAAGTATTTCAACTCAGGACTTGAAAAGCAAGCAAGCCTAGTAACGAGAGGAGTAAAAACATCTGTCAGCAGAAAGCAAAGTGACAGGCACTTATGTTAGGGGGGTGGGACCCCGCTTCTGTGTGGCATCATATGAATTGGGGGAAGGACGAAGATGCTATTCACGCTGTCATCCACGAGAACCCCAGGAACAGGCTCACAGCCACAGCCTCGCTGCTGGCATCCAGGTGACCACCGCCGCTGAACGCGGGCCTGCCGCTGGCCACAAGGCTGCATCATTTCATAGACATCACCACGTCAAGAATAATATGGAACGGTTGGAAACACGTTTCCTCTCTACTTCCCTCCCTTGTATCAGCAGAGACAGCTGGATAATTAGAAAATCAAAGCCAAAACTGTGTTTCTTCTGAGTCGGCCTCATTTTCTTCCTCGTCTAGACCTTGTATATTCCAGCTTCCGGGCTGCGTTGCTCACTTACCCGACGTGCCCCTTTGACGGGCATTTAATTTCCCTAACTCACTCTGTCCTCCAAGCTGAACTCCACTTTCCCTGACCTCACTGAGAGGTCACCTCACAAACTGTGGTGTGCGAGGGTGATTTCCACCTCCTACACTTTATACGCCTTGAAAATGCACATGACAGCGGCTGGCACAGGTTAAACCACTATGTAGAACTGTGGACACAGCCGGGACCTTCACCCCAGCGTCACTGCGACAAGTCCCACATTAAGAATCTTGGGCTTGTTATATTTGTTTGTTTATTTAAGTCTACATTGTTTTCAGGAAAAGAATAATTAAATCACAAATATAGGCACAATAACTTCTACTGTTTCTTCCAGTCATTGGGTTACTCATTTTTCACATATTATCTTTGTCAATCACTGGAAAAACAGTATCCGACTGAGGCATCACAGTAACTACTCCGCCTCACTCTCACAGGACCCGGACAGAGGAGGCAGGAAGGCGCTTGCCGGGCGCCCAGGCCTCGGCATCCTCACACCGACTCGAGGCGACTGCTCGAGCGCTGGGTGAGACCCGAACGCTCTGGCAACTCAAAACTCTTTCTCTGCCCATCAGAAGCAAGGCTGCCCCAGGTAAGTTTGTTGACATCTTGAGAACATTTCTTCATTAATGAAATCAAGTGATTGTGAGTACTGGTGGGCATTTTCTCTATAAAATACAATTAAAAACGACTACTGCACAGGAAACACTCAGTGGGCCTTTTTCCCTTTCCTTCCTCCCAGCAAATTGAAAACTCTTCAAGTCAAGAAATATCCTCCTGGCCATGCTGAGCTCAGGGTCTCAGACAAAATAATGCTACCACAAATGTCACTAAATGCTTTGTGACTGAGCAATATATATTCATTATTAAGTAAAAATGATACATTGCTACGCTAACCAATTTTAAGGTTTTCTTTCCACTTTGAACTTCCACTTCTTGCTAACCTTGAAGTCTATTATGCATTCATGAGACAATACAAGGAACATGAGAAGCGACAGCCGAGAGCAGAGGCCTGACAAGCGGCAGCTCTTTCATTTCCTTAAAAACGTAAGGCCAGGCCGAACCGCCTGCATTGTGCTTTATGCCTTACACGAAGGGAAGTACATCCGCAGCACACATCAATACTCACCCCTAGTGGAACGTCCACTAGGTGCTGCGTGGAAAACAAATGACGACGTATCACGCATGAGCACTCACCATGCAACGAGCTCGTCCAATTGGAGAACAGGTTGTGGTAAAGGCAGTGTAGAAGACATGAAGCAATGGTAACAGCACAAGAAAAGGAGGTATCTGCTAGAGTTGAAGGATCAAAGAACACAACACTCATTTGAACTTGACCTTGCAGAATACAAATCCACCACACGAAGGAGGAAATGAAGGACCATTCCATAGGGAGGGAACTGTGAAAACGGAGGTGCAGGTACACACAAAAATGAGCTCGCCATCTGTTCCGCGCTCAAGAATCCCAGCAAGACTGCAACAAAGGCAGGCAGAGACTCACAGCGCCAGGCAGCAGAGGAAGGAACACAGAGTCGGACGCCACAGTGACGGGCGGGCAAAGAACACAGCTTCAAGCAGAGGTGGGATTTGTCTAGTGCAATCCTGAAAATATCTTCACTCTGCTGTTTCAGACCAACTGCACAAGTTTCTGAGTGGTCACTCATTAAAACAAATATATATATATATGTTGAATAGAATGTTTATTCTTGAAGATTAAAAATGAAAAAATAAAAATCAATTAGCCAAATGATGATGAACATTACTCGTAGCTATCAAGTCATAATAGAGTTAACAATGGCCAAACTCAGGTTAAACTTGTTAGTAAAAGAGTCAAATTTTCTTCCTTTAATTTTTTTATTTCTTCCAATAATTTTTATTCCCTAAATATTGGCCCTGTCAGAAATAATGGCCACAAAATAAAATCATGTCAAAAGCTAAATCCATTGATATAGTTTGAACTAGCTATAAGATTCAAATAGAGGGGTTGCGCTTCTGAAATTTCAGAAATAAAATGAATTATCCATAGAATGTTTCTTCTTCACAAGTGATGTTAGACTTCTGAACTGGCAGTTCACGTCTAATGGACACTACAAGAAGGAGTGGACACAAGTGTTGTTTGCGAGAAGTGACTGACTATTTTTTGACAATTCACTAGCAAACACAAATTAAGAGTCTGTCAGGAGAGGAGTTCGGACATTTCAGTCAACAAGAGCCCCACGCCATGGTGATGGCTCACTCCAGATGAAAAATGGCCTCGACGCAGTCTGCAGAGGGTTTTGTTTGTTTTTGTTTTGTTTTGTTTTTCTTTAGGGAAGAAAGCTAAAGAATCAGCAAGCTAAAGAATACTTCTTCTGGCCCATTTGAATTTCACTCTAGAAACTTCAAACAGCTGTCCAGTGAGGCCAATTAGCCCCAGTAGTGAAGACTATAAGAAAACAACAGAGAGTCGATGTAGTAACAAAACATCTTCAGTATTAAACAAGTAAAGAAAAGAAAATGCAAAGCTGGATAAAATGGGAAGCGAGTGGGAATCAGAGACGTTGGCTGTAGAGTGTTCACTCAAAACTATCATGGAAAAGGACAGTCAGAGAAGCCTCCTGCTTAAGAAGAAAGAAAAGCTGTGTGTGCGCGACAGGTGGAAACCAGAGGGAAAGTGGCGCACTATACAATCCTCCTGCAGCAGCTCAGAGACTGCTATTACTCCCTGGTGAGAGGAGTTAGAGTCAACGGGAAGCCCAGCAGCTGCGCTGAGGCCGCAGAAGGGTTTGAACGAAGAAAAGGCTGAGCGGGGAGAGCTCCGACCGGCTGCGTGAGGAACAACCCAGCGGTCAGGGTTACACTTCCCGAGTTCCTGTACGAAAACCTGCACGGAGGAGATTCTGTTGTCTCGGCCAAACTCTGACTGAAGGCCACAGGCTGTTAGGTCTGGACTGAGCACTGGAAAAACCAGACAGGAGAAAGAGCCGGAAAGGAAGGAGGACAAGTGAAGTGCCTGCAACCTAAGAACCACCTGGCCACCGCAAACAGAGGTCGGCAGCCGTCGCCGTTTAAGGAGCAGCGAGAAGCAGCGGCGCGTGCCAGCGGTTAGAGAAAAACGTACGAGCGTATCAGCAGGTAACCTCCAGACTGCGGTCGACGGGACCGCAGAGAGCCCAAGCCATCAGGAAGTACAGGGCTGCTGCTACCCAGAGACCGCGCGGCAAATCATGTCACTCGTGAGTCAGAAATGCTTTTCCAGCTACCTCAATGCCAGAAAAATAGAACTTCCTATATTTAGCCCAGATGAAAACATTCCTGTGAGTTATACAGAAGTGCAGCTTGTTTTCTCCCTTTCAGACATAGCATCCATTAAAGCAAATGCATGTTTTCATACATCTGCCAGAGATTATAGTCACTATCAGTAAGGGTCATTTAATTCACTTTCTTCTACCTACGAGCACTCATATAAATGCAAATTAAAAGTACACCACTAAAACGTGGTAAGATAAGACTTCCACGAGCTTCTCTCGCTCTCACATAACATCAACAGTGGAGGGGAAGCGTATTTCAGGTTTTAATCAAGTGCATAGCCCCGAGGGCGATTACATGCTGCAAATACATTGTCAACTGAAGCTTGTGTTCACGTGAGAAGCCTATGTTCACCCACAGGGAGCTGCCGAAGTCCACTCCAGAGGCCTCACGGCTTGGGCATGACTGGCCAAATCACTGGGGACTGGCCAGAGATTCGGCTCCAGACGCTTAAACTCCAGCACGCTGGTGGCGCCCCCGGCACCAGTCTCATTTCCAGGGGCCCGAAAGCATCTTCGCTGACGGAACCAATCAACAGGTATCGCCTAGGAAATTCCGAGGGCCTAGGAGGTCGCCAAAGCCGGAGAAGGACCAGGCTGGGTCTGTTAAAGGTCACCGTATCACCACCACCAAGAACAATCACGACCCTGGAGGCGAAGCGCGGCCACAGGATCTTGCAGCGGTCCCTGGTGGCCCCGAGACCGCAGTAGAAGCGGCGGCGTTAACTGGCCGGCCGTGCCGGGGCTTCCGAACAGGCCTTGCCTCATGGTTTTTATCTTTTGTTTTACATTTTACAAAGATGTAAAAAACAAAGGTTTATTTGGAACAGGAGAAAGACAAAGCAGGGTGTGTACAGAGCCACAGGGGCTAGGGGCCTTACAGGCTCCGGGGAAGCTCACCAGTCGCTCCAGTGCCGAAGGACGAAATGGGGTGAGTGGCCAGAAACCAGGCCTCACCTCAAACGCTCCCCCAGGGAAGCCCGACGAGCCCTCGGCCAGCGCCTGCTGCAGGGAGCGTGGCCGCGCCATGGGCAGCCCCTTCTCGCCGTGAAGCCCTGGGCCTCCGCCCAGTCCAGAGCGCGGGGTCTAGACCCTCACGGTGCCCTGCTGGCTCAGAGCCGACGTCCCTGGACTCCACAGCTGAGGACTTAGTCTGTTCTCTCTTCCTGTTAATTAGGATTACTTCTCCTAATTCGCCTGATGTCACTTTGCTCTACCAGCCCAAGAGCCTACAGGTAGGCAGGGAACTGCCTGTCCACCTCGCGGTGTAAGTCCTCAGCAGACACCGGAGCAGCCCGGAGAGCCGTGGCTCTCCACTGCCACACAACCACCTCGGCACTCTCAGACCCCCGTGCCTAGGGGCCCCCGGGCGAACGACCGTCTTCGCAGCGCGAGCACCTGTCTCCAGCGGTTTTCACACTCCAAATGTACGGTCAGGTCTGACGGCCAATACTGTAAGCCGGAAGGCGGGCTGTAATAGTCGCTAAAATCCGGTGCCATCTACAGAGTGACACA
>NW_004567135.1:763621-764497 GCF_000260355.1 Condylura cristata | reverse complement strand
CTGGAAGCTCCGCAAGGGCAAGTGGGTCCAGCGTGGGAAACGCAGCGGAAGGGGCTGAACTGAGGGTGATGCGCCGATACGGTTCCAGGTGCTCAGTTAACCTTTGCTCTCACGTGAATGTCTTGCAGTGGAAGGTTCCGGTATCACTTCAAACCAGGTTTTCTAGGCAGAATGAGCTGTGCTGCCAGATGGGAGGACACGTTCACAGTGCAGCTCACCCTGTCACCGCAGGCCGGCACACAGCGGAGGCCCAGCACGCTCGCGCTTCCAGCAGCCCGCGGCCAGCCCACCGCCGGGCGGGCTGCAGGCCGGCGGCCGCCAAAGCAGTGGGCACGCCTTCCTCGGGCGGGAGAGCCCATCTGCGGCAGTCGGGGAAAGCTGCTTGTTTCACTGCGCCAGCTTCCCGGTCTGAAGCCTGGCACCTGTAGCTCATCTGAGCAGACGCGAGGCAGACGCCGGCGACTGGGGCATGTGCCCGGCGCAGAGGGGGGTGCAGACATGTACCCCGCCCCGTGCTATGCGCAGACGCGGCCGGCAGTGTGGTCCCGGGCCCAGGGGCCCGCAGCCCTCTGCAGAGCCTCCGCGCCCTGCGTCCAGCCCAGGGACACGTCGCGGGGCTGGCGAGCCAGGCGGCAGCCGACGGGAGCCAGCTGCGCCAGGCTGCTGAGTCGGCTGGCTGGCGCGGGCGGCTGGGGAAGCGCCTGGAGGTCGGCTCCTGCGGGTCAGGGGCAGATGCCCGGCTCCCCCAGCGGGGACCCTCGCCTGCGCCTGCGGCCTGCGGCAGCCCCGATCCCAAGGGCCCCGCTCCCCTCGCACCCCCCTCACTCATGACTTGCTAACTGATGGTCACTGCCTCTGCCGTGCCCCCCACCTCCA
>NW_004567135.1:749333-759096 GCF_000260355.1 Condylura cristata | reverse complement strand
CTGAACGGTGGTCGCCAGTGACCCTGGCATCAGGGGCGTCGCCTGCTGGGTCCCACCTTCCTCGGGAGTTCGCCGCCACCCGCTCTCTGCGCAGAATGGGGGTGGGGGGCCCCAGCAGCACTCAGCCGGGGCGCGTTGCTGAGACTGGTTTGGGGCCCGAGACACACTAGGCTCCTGTCACGGGGTGTGGAGACACAGGTCTCGCCCGTGAGGCCGAGAGGCATGGACAGAAGCCCCGGGAAGCGGGGGAAGCCCCGTCTGCGGCGCCGACACCCGGCCTCGCGCTTCTGCTCCCCACAATGGGCCCTGGCTGAGAGCCCCTCGCCCCTAGGGCGGCCACAGCGCCAGGGACGCTCGCCACGGACGGGCCACGGACGGGCCACGGACGGGCCACGGACGGGCCTGATTCCACAGCTCATTGCGGGCGGCGAGTGGCGTCTCCACGTCAGAGGCCGCCTCTCGTTATCCTGCTTTTCTTTGTAGAACTCGGGGCGCCCCGTCCTGGGCGGCTTCCTAACGTGCACCCCGCCTTCACGCGGTGGGCAGGGACCCCGCTCACTCAGCCCACTGCTCTGCTCACATGGGCCCGGAGAGGTCCTTGCTCAGGCGGGGACCCGTGTTTGCGTGGGCGGGGGGTGGGGGTGCCGGGGCCAGTCGGGAACACCCCGCGACTGGGGGCACAGCCCGCGGTGCCCGACACCCATCCAGTGGGCTCCGAGGCGCCCCTGGCAGGAGGGGCCCTGGTGCCGGGCCCCGGGGCGCACGGAGAGGCGCTCATGCCACTTTTTGCTCCCAGGTCACCGATATGTCAGCCACTGCAGGGGTGCGCACCCGCCCCGCCGGAGCAGGAGAGCGGGCGCGAGCAGCTTCTCCCTCGCGCAGCTCCGCCCCTGGTGGGCGTCTGTGAGCCTGCGGCTCGCGGGCCTGAGTGATGACCGCACCCGCCCCGGGCAGCTGACGCTCGCCCGTCTCTCCTCCCACCGCGCTCAACTCAGGGCCCACGGGGCGGGACGCGGGGTGGGCAGTCGCGTTCCCCGCAGCCACCGCTCCCGAGTGATTCCCCAAAGTTCCCATCATTGTGTAACAAGAAATGCCTTGACCACGTCAACGATGTGCTAAATAAACAGGCTGGACGCAGCCTGAGTAATGCTCCTCTAAATCTCAGGTTTGTGCTCTAGCCCCGGCCTGACCGGCTGGCAACAGCCAAACGCTCCAGCGTGTGAAAAGATACGGGCCTCCCTGGTGGTGCAAGGGATTCAGTCTCGGCACCCTGAAGCCGGCCTCGGCCCCTGCAGCCTGACTTCGACCCCGGCCGGGGAGGGACCCGGGGCGCGGCAGCCCCCTCCCGTCTCCCGCTGCCCCTCAGCAGTGGGTCCCAGCGGATCTGCCTGCTCTGCTCCCCACTGTCTCCCGTGAATCCTCTCACCTCCAACTCCCCCGCCTACAGCCCAGCTTGTGCGCAAAAATAAATATCTTTAAAGCGTCAAAAGACATTAGCATGCTGCTAGAATCCAACTCCGTCGCTCATAACTGTCCAGTCTCATGAAAGCTTCTCCCAGAATGAAACTCTCAGCTGGCACCTTCTTGCCCTCCTGCAGACATCTTTCACTCTAAACCGCTCTCGCCTGTGCAGCCAAGCGTCGGCTTCCCTGGCTACACAGCCCCTCATTCATCCTGCACCGTCAGCCATGACTTCACTACCTCCCCACGGCCTGCTGCCATTCCGTCATCTGCCTTGCGGAGTCCTCGTGACGTTTTCCTCGGTGAAAAGTTGCCAGTGAATCAAGCAGTGAGTTATAAAGACGCATGAAAGCGTCAGATCAGGTGCTGATAATTCACCGAAGCGCCACGGGCAGTCACTCTCCTCTGACGACTGCCTTTGCCTTCGACCACATACTTGAAGAGAAATAAACAGCAAGCGAACACTGCAGCAGAAACACCAGGAAATAGCGAAGTGATTCCATTTTACCTATCTCACAGCTTCCACACTTCTTACAAATAAGACAACAGAGGAATAAAGAGGAAAAGGAAAACAGCTGGAAAGCACAAACTTCAGAGGCGGGAGCCCATGCTAGTCCCGGTTTTCTTATTCTAACACCGCCACGGCCTGCTGAAGCGCGTTAGCACTGTCACCTGCTCGTAACATCCACGTCTGATCCGAGACGACAGGCCTCGCTCACGCCTACCTAACCACGGGTCGCCTCTAGGCCCACGCTCAAGGCCGAACTCTGCGGTGAAGACGTCCCACGGGTGTTGCAGTCGCTGCGGAGTTAGCAAGCTCCCCGGTGCCCGGTGCCGCCTGCCCAGGCGCACCCTGACGCCACCTCGGAGCGCCGCAAGTGCCGGAGGCCGCTTTATTGCCGCGCGTTTATTTTAGGCCCCTCAATGGCACGTGACAACTGGCCTTTGAGTGACAACCGTGGGGCCACACAGAGAAAGACAAACATCAGAAATTAAGGACGGACGCTGCGACCACACGCGAGCCCTTCGCAGGACCAAGCTGCTCAGCCAGCGCGGCTTTGACATCGAAGCATCTCAAAGAAACGTTTCAAACGTCCTGTAGCCCAAATAAGCATGAAACCACGTCGTCGTGGGAACGTCAGTGTACAGCCACGTCAAGAGTGAGCCTTCTGCTGCTTAATTTCAGTGTTTTAGACTCCTTGGCAAAATAAGAAGTTACTTTTCAGTCAATTAAATGTGTTCGGGGAAACATCCTACGACCCAAAGGAAAGCAGGTCGCAGGGTCGTGTCTCCTGGTGTCCAACCTCCCCGCGGGGGGAGCGACCAGCAAGGGAGAAAGCTCGCGTCCCTGGGAGTTCTGGCTCACTCGCCTAAGAAGCTTTCCTGAGTCCCTGCAGAGGCGGTGAGGGCTGCCGGGAAGACAGGTTTGTCTCGTCCGGACCCCGAGAGCCGACGGAGCAACGGCCTGACGGGACTTCTGAATTGAGGGGCAGCTCTGGCATCATGGAAACCCGCAAAGAAACATCAAGAGACTGTGCGCTCGCAGAAGCTAACCCTCTGAAAGGCGTGTGAGAGGCGCAAGGTCGGAACACGGCACATCTTCTCTGAGCTCTGAGACGCCGGCCCCTAGGCCACGACAATGTTCCTTGTAGACGGACTTCATCTTCGCTCTTCGAGCACCGCCGGGAAGGCCTCGGTGACAAAGTACCTCTGCGCACTAAGGAACGTGCGCGTGTGTATGGTGTTCAGTACTCAAAGTCACTGAACAGTTTGAGCTCAACAGACAGCTAGACTCTGAGAAACCTAAACTTGTCAGGTCTGATTGTCAGTAATATCCAGTAGATACCTACGGCCAGAGATTTAGCAACCACTTGGGAAGTCAGATCACCTGACACACATCAGTCGTGGGCCTTCGTCCGAAGTGTTAATGATGTGACGGTTAGAGCCGAAGGGCTGGCGAGTATGCGCTTCCGCGTGGGCAAAGTGAACCAAGCGCCGTGAAGAAGCCTGGCCTGCCCGTACTTACTTCTCTGTGGGTGGCGGCAGCACGCTGAAACCAGCAGAGACGACACGTGGCCGCCTCGTCACTATTCACCACTCGCAACCGAAAAGCTGGTTGGTAACGACACAGAATTTATAAAGCTTATGATAACGTGATTCGGCTCCGTAGATGCTCTGTGAAGGACAGAAAATGCCTCTGCTCAGAAAGAGGATGTCCCCACAATTACCTTTAAGCCTCCACTGTTTATATTACTGAATTTTCTTAAAGCACAAAAGTAGAGAAATCCCTACCTGACTGAAATCACATCCAAACGATTTCCACTGTGTGTGTGTGTGTGTGTGTGTGTGTGTGTGTGTGTGTGCGCGGCGGGGGGCCTCAGTGGTAGAGCATTTGACTGCAGACAGACCAAAGTATTTCCGCTCAAATTTTTGTCTTATTCTGAAGATTATTCTACAGAAACAAGTTTTTGGACATTTAAAAGGAATGGGCGTGCAGAACTAAAACGCAGCCCTTGAAATTTCACCTTCGCAACAACAAGAATCAGTGTGTTTTCGATACTACAATACTGCTAGGTGTTCCACAATAAAATGCATTTGAAAGAGAAAAATGAAATCCTCTGCTCCCAGTCTTTACACGGCTAGGGAAGGAATCCCTGAAATCTAACTACCGGAGACAAACATGCTGTGCAGGCGGCAAAGGGGCTCGGGCCCAGGTACCGGAGCCCGGAGCTCCGCCCACACTCACACCCTCCCTTCTAGAGTGGTGAACATTAACTCTGCCCAAGAGGCCTCGTGGGCACCTCCTTTAAACCACGCAGGTTCTCAGGAGACATCTAGACTCCCGCAGAGGCGGGCGGTGGGCGAGACCTCTTGCTGGGCACTCCCAGGGACGGCCAAACACCAGGGAACCGAAAGGCGCTGGCCGCTGGCCAAGGGCTGGTTGATCAAGGCTGGCAACGAGCTGGAGTTTTACTACGTGGCAACTGGTGACAAATTCCAGCTTGGCAGCTTATACTTTTGTGCTATTCACGGTAAGGGAGCACAATAGAAACCAGTGCCTGTCGCTGCCCACCCACAAATCTCTAATGGTAGCATGTTAACAGGTCTGAAATAATGCCGGAGCAAGCAGAACACAATTGTCCTGGTTAACGTACTGGTTAAAAGTAAGTGTGTTAATAAACACACCACAAGAGAAAGGAAAGAAGTCTTCCTGTGCCTAATGGGTACCGTTTGAGACTTAAGTTCGTGGTGAGTCTAAAATTCCAACATCTAATTCTTCAGGCAAACACTACACCGGATATTTAACTTCACACACATCATCATCACACAGCATGGGAGCTCTGTTGACTTATTCTGATGTTAAAAAATCACCCCTATTACCAGCCCAATACCACGGTGTGAGCAATGATGCAGTATAAGTCGTATAGGAACATTTAATGAACGGCAGTAACATGAAATTGCTTTTCAGTGGAAAGTGTTGAAGGCAGGTTGTTTCCTTTAATCCACTATCTGAGGCACCTCTTCAGTCTTCACATCTTGACTCTCAGTTAGGCACTGTGGGAGACTCAGTACGTCAACATGACAAAGTATCTTTAAGTTCAGCAATAATGTCAAGTCGCCTTCCTGTGTAACCATCGGGAGCCAAGTGACCGATACACTTCAGCAATAACTGATATGACGTCAGTTGAGAGCTCTCTTTCACCACGTTACCAAAATGGGGTCATCAGAATAGGCAAAGTAGAAAAAAAATTAGCAAACCGGGACCACTTTAATGAGTAGCGTCTGGGGCACAGTAAATGATCCTTGAATGCTTAATGTCTGACTGCTGACTGATAACTTAGTGAGCGACTGAGAAACAAATCAACCGAAGGATCCCACAATGTGGGGGGAGCTGAAGAGCCTCCTGGTTGCCGGTCGGGGAAGCCGCGGAAGAAGGAAATTCCCGCCCGGACAGCAAAGCAGGGGCCAGCGCACCCGGAGAGGCAGGGCCGTGCCTCCAACAGAAGGGGCGGGGTGCCGGGGCTGGGGTGCGCCCGCCAGGCAGCAGGAGCCCGGGCAGACGAGCTCAGCAGGACGCGGGAGCAGGCGGCCGCAGGGACGGGCCGGGGGCGGCTGGGGCGGGAGGCTGCCGGGAAGCTCCGCGGACGGCTGCAGGTGCGCAGCGCGCAGGGCTCGCCGGGCCGCACGGAGGCCGTGCCCAGCTCACCAGCCTCCTCCAGGCGCTGCGCCGCGGGACACCCGGTGAGGACGGCTCTCCTGGCCCTAGCGGGGGACGCGGAAAGCAAACGGAGACTAGACACGCGGTGTGCGCAGAAGTGCCGGCCAGGCCTCGACTCCGGGTGTCTCCGCGTCTCCTGCCCGAGCAGAGGGCCCATGTCAGGCGCATCGGATCACCACACAGCCCTGGGGGTGCCGAGCTCAAACCGAAGGCCTCCCGCAAAGGGAAGCGTCGGAATTAGAGACTCGCACGGAAGCCCTGGCCCAGGCTGCAGGCTTCTGTGGGGCACCGAGCAGCGTGAGAGGATCAGACACAGCTTGAAGCTGCAGTTCTAACTTAGCTGATCTGCAATAATTTTAGGGTCTTTCCTTTAAAACCCACAGCTCAAGACTTCAGACTTTTTCCCAAGGAATTCTGTGTGTGTAACAGCTCCCCCGGGGTTTGAAGCACAGAAAACATAACAGTACCATTTCTACAAGAAGTAGCCAATTTTTTAATTGAAACATCTGCCACAAATTTATAACTACAAGATTAGGCAGAACCAACCACAGAACTGAAAACAGACTGATTGAGATATGCAAGTGAAAATCTTCCCGCCTGGACCGAGAACACACGTGCGGCACCTCGGTTTGCATCTTGCGGGGCATCAGGGAAAGAACGAACAGTCGCGTACGGCCCTTGGCCGTGACCCAGGCGCAGCACGGGGACAGGGTGGCACCGACCCTCCGGCCAAGTGACGGACAGGACTGTCCACCGCCCGACGGACTAGGAATCTAACAGGCTGTGGAGAAAGTGCAACTGCCCTCAGAGAAGTGATGCAAAGTTAAAATTTCTAAGAAAGTGAAATTCATAGCTAGCAAAGAAGACAGTTTCTCTTCCGCTGCTGTTGTAATATTTATACTTGGGCAGCGCTGTTCACATAAGAACCCCGAACAAGCCCTTTCTCCTCGCAGGAGTGTCCGTGCTGTATCTTAACTCTCCCACTGAAGGACAGAAGCTCAGAAATGACGGCTCCCACACGCCTTCCCGGTGTGAAGTGTATTTTGCAGCTACACCCTATTCCCAGAGACACTGAACTAACTACTCACTTGCTAATTAAAATGACCTTTGGGCCCTCCCTGGTGGCGCAGCGGGTTACAGCACAGCACTGAGAAGCCAAAGCCGCTTCCGCATGAGTTCGATCCCCGCCTGCCCCGGAGGTGACCCCAGGGTGCGGCAGACCTCTCCTGACCCGCCCGCTGCCCCCCTCAGCGGTGTCCTTCGTCCATCTGCCTGTTCTGCTCCCCGCTCTGTCTCTGGTGAAGCCTCTCACCGCCGCTGAGCCTCTGGCCTGTACCCCGGTTCTATGTGCACAAATAAATCTTAAAAAAAAAAAAAAAATGACCGTTTGTCCAAGGCAGAAGACAGCACAACAGGAACTCGAATCCAGGCACCTCCAGGAGGTGTGGGTGGGGTCCCCAAGCTTGTATGGTCCCTCCCACCAAGTACTCTGGAAAGAGGCTAACGCAAGCGTCCTGGGGAAGAGGCGGCGGGCAGGAAAGCGGCTGTACAACGGAGTGCGGTCGGAATGCAGGCAGGGGGAGAGACCTGGCTGCAGAAACCTGGACTTCAGCGTCTCCTCTGCCAAGCTGGGAGGCACCTGGCAGCGTGACCTCGCCGGACCTCCATCTTCCTCATCTACCTGCTCACGTTTATGTCCCAGGAACACGCTGGCTAAATTGGATGCTGTAGGTGACATCGTTTAGTGATCATACAGCCCTACGTAACAAAATGTGTTACTATTGCTAATATTCAGTTCAACAAAGGAAACAACCTCAGAGGTGGTGAAGAATAAATCTGACTAGCTACTGGGTTTATCTGACCACAGGATACTATTAACTTCATCAATTCAAGTTCCAATTGTGTCGCTTTGTGTTGAAGTAGCAACGGCTGCAAAACTGCGTATTATCTGGGACCACAGCCCCCGACTCTGGGCACATCCATCTCCACACCAGGGCAGCCCACAGCCCTCCGCCGTCCAGGGAGCCCCTGGCTCCGCCCCCGCCCCCCGCTCTCACAGCCTCTACTGCGGTGACATCTGCAGGCTTATTCTGGTTGGTTCGTTGCTGTTTCTACCTGCGCTGGTCCTTCTCCGACCTCCGCGCCGGCCGCCTCCCTCCGAGCCCAGCGGTGCCGTCCCAAACTAAGAGCGCGGCATTACTGTGGCTGAGAAGCACCCCCTGTGTCCCTACACCCCCTTTTCTTTACCACCTGCCCTGCTGTTGGGCACCTGGGTCGTTTCCCTAACTGCTGCTGTAGACAGTGCTGTAGGAACACGGGGTGCAGAGCCCCCAGAATTGGTGTTTTGCTTTCTTTGGGAAGACAGATCATAGGCTGATCTGTTGTTAATTTTCTGACAAAGCTCCATGCTGGCTTCCGTGGGGGAGAAAGCATCATACTCCCACCAGCCGCGCAGGGGCTCCTTTCACTCCGCATGCTCGCCGATGCGCTCGGCCTGGACATTCGCACAGGGGAGACCTGGCGTCTCGTCGTGGTTTTGATCTCACCAGGGGTGAGGACTCCTTCGTGCGCCTGACGGCCATCTGCCTACCTCTTTAGGAAAGTGTCTACTTAACTCTTCTACCCATTACTGACTGGGTCATTTATTTTCTTTTTGTTGAGCTTGATGAGGTTTTTATAATTTTTCTATCAATGCCTATTTTTAATGCATTTAGCCAAAGTATTAGCTGCAATTTTTTACAAAACTAACTTTTATCACAGAAACATCTCACAATTTCGCCTTCACCCAAGTATGTAAAGCAAGTGGTAAGATGGATCCTTCCTGGGAACGTGAGCTGTCTCCAAGTGGCTCCTGCAGCCTGGCAACCAGGGCTGGCTGCGTCAAAGGCGCAGCACGGCAGGTCTGTGGAGCTCGCTCTCAAGAGCCAACTTTGTGTATCTTTCCCGACTCCACATTCACAGATGCCGAGTTGGAACCTCGAGGAGGGAGCATCACACCCCACAAACTGGGGAACTGCAATCAGAAATGTTGCCCCTTCTACAGAACTGCCTGCCAAGCCTTCACCAGCTAACCACTCACTACCGTCACGCCCTTCACGGGTGTGACGTGAAAAGACACTTGGGTTCCCTGTAATCTGTTAGGCCAGCGTTTCCAGGACTCACGAAATGCTAACACATGCCAGTTGTGGCAGTCACTCTCTCCAAGAGAGCACACCTCGACAGCATCCTGCACGTTAGTAAGTGACGCCAAGGGGAAGAAAACTTTCTTGCTGGATCAGCTCTTGGTGTTGCTCTAACATTCCAGCTTCCCGACAGCCTGGAGCTGAATTACCCCCCTCTCATTCATCCATTCAGCAGCGCAGGCCTGTTCAGACCTTCAGCCCAGCGAGGCTCCTTACTCCTCCTGGCTGCTTCATGCAAAAGGACTCATCAAGACCCAACACCAGCGCCCAGTTTTTCATGAGAATAGATACAAGATGCAGAAACAAATGGCCACGTTTCTCCATGGGAATGGTTGCAATGGCCAGCGAGAACAACTTCACTTTCTAGAATTTACTCCCTGCTCCGTGCCTGGTGCCTGGAGCAGAAAATTAATCAAGCACTGACCTCTTAGGGCGGGTGGGAGCACACGTGTGCCAAGCACATCGAAGACTGCTTCCCCGCGGGGCTGTAAGCACGGGCAGGAACGGCAGGAAAGTTTGGACATTAAGAGCAGAAGTAGCCACCAGAATTCTATAAGAATAGGAATACCAAGAAGCCTTGGGATGTCCAGGCGAATTTCAAAAATACACATTTTCTCATTGCATGGACACTTCAGTGCAGCTCACTCAGCTTATAAGGACCATGAGCCACGCCCGCACCTGCCGCCGGAGCTGGACACTTGCGGGGCGGCGGCCGCAGTGGGTGACCCTAGAGTGTGAGGCGCCGGCCACACGCCCTCGGCAGCCAGGGGCGCTTCGGTCCCGGAATTCCGACAGGGCCAGAGAAGAAATGTTTACGTGGATTAAATAAAGGGAAAACGTACAGACCCACCCCTGCGGGCACACGTTACCCTCCGCAGCCTCCAAAAGGGAGCGCCGTGCC
>NW_004567135.1:737982-749062 GCF_000260355.1 Condylura cristata | reverse complement strand
GCGCACCCCGCCGGCGGAATCAGCTGGTACCAAATCAAAGCCAACATTCGGCTGAAATCTTACAATTTACAGGCAATTTATCGCCTTTGTAAAGACAGAACTTATACTGACCCCATTAAGAATATACTATCAGCTCCAATAAGCAAAATTTTTAAAAAACGCTGACTATGCCATGCTCATGAATACGTAAGTATTAAAGTGTAAGAATTAAATGTCTAAAAAAATAAAAGCTCATTGTACCAGAATGCAAAGTAATCTGCTCTTAAAACAGCTGAATTATAGTCATAAACCCACATTATCCCGAGGCGCTCCTGCACGTGTCTCTCCACACGGCGAAATAACTTTGCCGTTACTCAGCTCGGCACCGCCACGATTCCAGCGAGAGCCGCACTCTGAGGCACAGGACGCGACCGCTGGCGCCTCGCCCCGAGGTGTGCGGTCGCTCAGCAGGCAACACGGTGTTTCAGACGGTAAAGCACTTTAAAGTGACTTATTTGTAAGCATAACTGGAAAGTTTACTGAGAAAACGGGTACTGAGCTCTGACTTTTTTCCTAAATAATACAAATACTGCTTGTTTAAGAAATAAGCGGTCCTGGGGAGTAAAGGTTAAAGGTCTCTCTTCCTTTCAGAGTAACTTCTGAGTTGAGTATGCCAAAATGTTGCAAAGATTAAAAATTTTAACCTCCAGGCACCTATAAGTCAATTATTATGATGCCACAAAAACCCAGAATGAGGACCGCCACGCACAAACTCATGGCGGCGCAGAAGGGAAACAGCTCCTCAGTCCACATGCACAGTAATACGGCGTGCCCGCCTGCCCACCACTATTCTGAATACACACATCAGATCTTCTGGTATATTTTCCCAAAATACACCTATTCAGAAGACTGTCTATATATATATATGGAAGCTGCAAAGACCCAGGCTGAGAAACTAGCATGCAGTCTGTATGACTATACATGAATATAACAAGCAGATAATTTGCCACCTTTGAAATGAAGTCAATGGAAGACAAGTTAAAGAGCGTGTAACTTGGGCTATTTAATACATTTCCATGTGAAATATTTGTTTACTAAAAAAATCACTTTCTCATAATGCAGGTTTGGGGTCCCAGGGAGCCCCTCGGTCTGCCCACGAGCACAGTGGCAGATTTTAGGGTCGACAGCCGCGACTCACCTGGCGCACAGCCTCGGATGCGACGCGCCATGGCACGTACTTGGCCTTTCGGCCTTGTCACCCTAGTGCCCGCGTCTGAGCTGCCAACGAAGCAACACCTCAGAGATAAAGTTCCAGAACTCCGGTCTGAGCCTTAGACCGTGTGGAGTCTGAGTCACCTGACTGTATTCAGCCTGAAGCAAATGGATTCAAGGTACAAGACATTTTAAGTTTGAGCCACCAAAATTTATTTAAAAAGGAAGGGAAGGTCTATCTTCTGTGAATTTCACTTTAAAGCAAATGCAACACAATGGTACTTCCAGACTCTCATAAACTTTGAACAAAACTGGCGCAGCTCACACAGCGGCTGGTTCATGAAGCTTCCCCGAATGCTTGCAGTGTGAAAGCTGCTACTCTGCATAAAATGATGCTCTCTTCTACAAAGCTGTTTTCTAAAGATATAACAAGGTGCATTCCATGGTATTTTAAAATGCGGTGTCTTCTGGACCTGCACTCACTGGCAGTGTCAGGAGAATTGTAAAACAGTCACAATTTTAGCTGGGGAAACATTCTGATTTCAACACAGAAACCATGTCTGAAATTTATTCTTTAAATCACATTTCTATCTTGTCAATATAATTAAGGAAAAAAAGTATTCCTATTCATGCATGGGTTCCTTCTTCATGACAGAAGTCACTATGTAACTCGTTCTAGAATGATATTTTTAAATGCCTCCAATACAAAGAAGCCTCTTCCTCTGCCATTCCGCACGTAATTTAGCCCACTTATTAGGACAATAAGTACAGTTATTTCCAAAGTTAGTGACCAGTGACATTACTTTTGACCTTCATGGAAGAAATAAGTTTATCAAAACTATTATGTGTGATACAACTCAGCTAGTATTTTGCTAACATTTCAGTAACAAACTAGAAACAGTGATTGGAAAAAAGGGTTATCAGCATAGATACTAGCAATCTAACTAAAATCTGGATGGTATATTGCAAACTATAAGATGTGACATCTTAGCAAGTCCCAAAATAAATTCAGTGGCTCAAAACCTGCATTTGCTTAATTAAATAGTAGGACAGAATAAAATCAAAGGATTCAAATACATTGCATGTTAGCAGTAGTGTTTTCATCAGATCTCTCAGTGACATATCTGTGCACATGGTGGGTTGCTAATAAAATCTGCTAATTACAGGGCACTGCTACATCCTTTGAAAGTCAATAAACTGTTCCACATAAATGGAAGTTTATAAACAAAAGACAAAACACTATTCTCGTTTAAATCACATGGCCTTGCTCCAAGGAATCTGGTTCCAAAACAGTCACCATGCTCGCATTTCCTGCATGTCATGCTCACGACGAGTATAAACTTCGCATGAAATTGGAATGCAATATAGCATGTATTTAACTAAGAAAGAGCTCATTGAGATGCTATATGCTCAATTCCAGAGAGAACCTGAGTCATTTGCCTTACAGGAGGGTAAGAGCAGCCGTCAAAGTATCATCTATATTTGTATGGCAATAGGAGTTTCCCACTTACTAAACTCAAATATACGGCAACATCTTGCAGGCTAAAGTTCTCTAAGCAACAATCGCCATTCATGGTAGAAGAAACTTGGTTTCCTGCCTCGCCTCACTAGAGAGAATACCACAGCAACGCTGGAGGGGTGCAGTCAAAACCCCGAATGATACCCAAACCTGCAAAATCAATATTCAGACTGAAAAACTGTATCCTAGTATTGAGAGCCTAAAATATTAGCGACTTTACTGCACTTATTCTTGGTTGGACTCTCGACCTTGCAGAATCTCATCCGGGTGGTCAATTTTTTAAATCATGAGATGCAGCCGACCAGGGAGCATGAGACGTGCTCATCAAAATTCTGACTGTCTGTGTGTGTCCCTGTATGTCTGTTTCTGTGTGTCTCTGTGTCTGTGTGTGTCTTCATGAAGAAGGGGGGTGGAACCAGAATTCTGAGTTTGATATTTCAACTCAAACAGCATTTAGACCTGTGCAAAGCCTTATCACTCACAAAGGAAAACAAGTCTTTTCTTGCACATCACTTATAAAACACACCAAGTCACCAGAACAGCAGCACTTTATACACCTGTTTATTGCCAGTATAATCTAAAAAGTGCCCACGAATGGGGAAAATCTTCAGATAAGCGGTCGTTTCTATGCAACTAGGAGCATTAACAGACTAAAATTGGAAATTAATAACTGAAAAGTAAAAACTGTCTTCCAAACAAAGTAAAGGCTAGTAGCCCATTCCTAAAACACCTCCCCTGTATAATGACAAGGCACCAGGCAAAATCTTACACGTCATAACACAGAAGACCTTTCGAGAAATATTCAGGCGGCGCAGGGGTTGAGCCTCAGCACTGTGAAGCTGCCTGGCCAGAGAGGGGCCCAGGGCGCGGCAGACGGCTCCTGTCTGCTTTACCTATGCTGCTCCCCACTGTCTCCGGTGAATCACCTCGCCCCACGCACCTCTCTGGCCTGTACCCCAGCTCTTGTCTGCCTAAATAAAATGTTTCTTTTAAGCAAAGAAATCTCAGGTGTCCTCTGAATATCTAGGTATCACTGAATGAGCAAATCAAACACCAGCCTTTACTTACCAGTAAATTTCCATTTTTATGGTAGTCTTTAAGGGACTTACTTCAACTTCACATGTGTCTCTTTGTTATTTTCCTTTTCATTCTTTTGTAATTTTTCTTTTTTTTTGGTGTACTGTTTGATTTGTCCAGGTCCCGGCTCCGAGCCTCCCCAGGACGCGGGCTGCGCAGACCTTCTCCTGAGAGAGGGCGGCAGCCCCGAGGAGGCTGGAGCCGGGGCGCGGCGCTCCGGCTGGGCCTCAGACCGGCCCTCGGCCTCCGCGGGGCTGAGCGCCCGGGACACAACGCAGGGCGCGCGTAGGTCGGGCCTGGCCCACGCCAGCGCCCTTCCCCTTGCCCGCCAGTCAGTCCCTCGGCAGAGCTCTCCCACCACAGGCGCTGCCGCTCGCCCCCAACCTGGCCCGTCACGTCTCCTGGCCCCTGCACGACGCGGGCAGCCCCTAGCTGCTCTGGCGGATGGGTCAGGGACACCCAAACACCGTCAGACCCCTCTACGGTCTCAGCGCGTCCCCACTTGAGGGCCTCGGGGACTGCTCGTTTACCTGCGTTCGCATCCCCCTGGCTCCGGCTCACCTGCAGGTCTTGGCTGGGTAAAACGTCAGCGCGAGTCAAAACGTCTCTGATGTCTAGTCCAGTGGAGTTAAACCCTGAGGGAATTTCTTCAAGCATTTTAATTTACTGACTGAATTGAAACCTTTTTCTTCAAGGAAGTGACACGCTATGGGAAAGACTCTGAACTAAACCTCGGAGCCATTGCAGATCCGCAATCTAGTCAAAAATTTCAGCTCTACCACGTCTTATCGCAATAAAACCACAGACAACACCCATCTGCCTCGGGAACCGGCAGTACTCTCCAGCCTGAAGACCAGCCCAGGTTCCGAGAGGCGGCAGGACGGAGCAGCGGCCAGGCCAGGCCGGGCCGTGTGGGCAGGAGATAACAGTGTGCAGGATTTTCCCTGGGGCCGTGGAGGCCTCCCGAGGCTCCCAGGACTCGCTGCCGCGCCCAGGCCCTCGGCGTCAACTGAACAGAAACTCGTCTCTTCTTCCCTCTTTTCCAGTCTTCAATCATGCCCATCTCTCTTTCATTGAACACCACAGGTCTTTCTCTGGGCAACAACCCTAACTCTCAACATTCACTTGCCAGGGAAAATATTAGTTAGATCAAGAAGAACGAACAAAGGTATCTCTGCTTCACTTGCTTAGCCCCTCCAGAAAGCAAACATTTCACAAATTCTTCCAAGGGCAGCCCGCTCGGCCTGAGAAGACCCCCAGTAATTAGGGGTGCACAGCGCCGCGAAGGCCTGACTCTCACGTACGGGTACACGTAGTCTCCATGATATTGCCACTTTTTCAGAAAATTCCAACAAAAGATTTGAAGATGGACACACGGAAAGTATAACGTATAACAGCTAATCAACGGGCTATAATAAGGACTTGATATCGCCTTGCTGCTAGCTGCAGACTTTTCCTTTGCTCACCTCAAGTCCAAAGACAAAGGATCTGCTTAAACCCGCAGGGCAAACCCCACCTCTCTCATCCGTGATTCCTATAACTCGCCCAGTCCACATTGATTTTTTTTTTTGCTTTTTCTGAATAACTACAGCATTTATGTCTACATATTTCATTTTATAGAGATATAAAATGCTCTATTGACATTAAAATCACTGTGGAGCGTGGCACACACTTAGCTTACAGAAGATGTATTTGACATATGTGCATCGCTCTTGAACATGATGTATATACTTACATGAACACACGGAAACAAGGTAAGTGACGCCTCTCCAGATAGAGTTCTTACATTTTTTATGACATACACTTTACAACCTTCCTCTCACAGGGGTGAAGAGGATAAACCAAACGAGCCGTTACATAGGAGGGAAGAAATCAGAACTGATGGGTCAATTAGTGGTCTTTAACTCGGAGCCCACACAGACACTTGCCATTTTTATTATTATTCATATCCCCAATACAACCATCTGAAGTTTCTAAATTAACAGCCACACCTAGCCGATATGAGTTCCTATATATTCATTCAATAATTTTCCAGGTGAAGGCGAGCTACAAGCTCAATCACAATACTGTTTCATAAACGTCTCCTGTCTGCTCTGGGACAAAGGAAAAAGAGCACACAAGGAGAAAAACTAACTTCTGCAAGAAATGGTACTAGGAAAATTAGCCAGACATATACGAGAGAATGAAATTAGACCACTGTCTCACCCCATACACAAAGAAACCAAATGTACCAAAGACTTGGATAGTATACCTGAACCCATAAAATACTAGAACAGAATATAGGCTAAACACTCCACAACATCAGCATCAACGATGGAGACTTGACTCCAGTGTATAGAAAAAAAAAATGGACTACATCAAACTGATAAGCTTCTGCACAATAAAAGAAACTATCAGTAAGACATTGATTGAATGGGAGAAAATATTTGTGCTTCTGACAAGGGGGCTAATAAACAATGTCTACAAGAAGTTCATACAACTCAACAAAAAGAAAACAAGGAATGTATAAAAATGAGCAGAAGCGCTCAACAGGTATTTTCCCGAGGAGACATATAGATGAGCAGCTCATACATGAAAAATGTTCAGTATCACTTTAATCAGGCAAATGCAAGCCAAACCTACAAAGAGCGGTCACGTCACACAAGTGTGAATATCCCGTAGCAAAAGGGCCAGAACCAGCTGTCAGTGAGGGCAGAGAAAGGGGTTTCTAGGGCACAGACGGTGGTCACAGACACTGGGCCAGCCTGCATGGAAAACAGGGAAGGCAAACTTAAATGTTACCAATCGGGCTGCTGCTTCACGCAACTCTACTCCTACAATCCCATGTACAGAGAACAGCTACACAAAAGACAGTGCGCTTCCTCCTATCTTTGTTGGAGCAATATTTATACTAACCCAGAGAGCGGAAGGAACTCAGTGCCCAGCTGCAGACGCGGAGATGCAGGCTGCGCATTCGGCCGGCTCGTGTCTCACACCGCGGAGCGGCCGCAGGACACGCTCCTCCCCACTGTCTGGGGTGGAGCCGGAAGGGTTAAGCTGATGAAATAAATCAAGAAGGGAAAGGAAACGACTGATGACTTGGCCAACACGTGAGATGGAAAAAAACCAAAACACCGGAAGAGACAAAGCCAGCCCTGAAATGTGACTGCAGAACTAAGGTTACAGGGCAGAGGGAGGAGCAGAGGGAGAGACCCCGGCAGACGACGAGGAGGCTGGTGGCAATATTCAGGTTTGCTCTAAAACGCAGAGCTCTGTAGCCAATGCTGCCTGAATTTCGAAAAATTCTAACAAACGAGTAATGACCACTTATTGCTGAGACACTGCACCAGGAAAGGCTTTCTTTGCTGCATGAAGGCTTTAGAGTCCACCGACACTCTTTAAAACAATTGAGTTGTGTACCAAGTCCTGGCAAGTACCCACAAATATACTGATTTGTAGGTACTTGCCAGGACTTGGTACACAACTCAATTGTTTGAAAGTAACAAACTAGCTTTCATTATTTTGCACTTATAATGCACCATCATTACGCCTCTGACCCTCTAGCAATTATTCCTTTCGGAAGATGTTGTCTGCGGTAGAGAACCATTTTGGGACTGCGTCGTGATGGAAAGCGGAGACGGGAAGCACATATACTTTAACATAAGCCACTCCTGTGTGCATGCTGTGGGTTTATGAGGCTGTATTAATGATGGGAAAAGATGTTGAATGTGCAATTAGAATGATAAATGTTTAATGGAGGCTGCAGCAATGACAAAAATAGATTGTGTATTAGCGTTGCTAGAGATTCTTCTTACCTGACAGAACTCACATTCAAACAAACCTTGGTTTCAAAATTGTTACTAAACTTAAAAGCAAAGGGTGAATACAGGCCCGGGGGGGACGCGGGGGGCTGCTCAGCCAAGGGGGTGCCACACCCCAGGGGAACCCCGGGAGGGGCTGCTCAGCCAGGGGCTCTCCTGACCCGCCCGCTGCTCCCCTCAGCAGTGGACTTCATTGATCAGTCTGTTCTGCTCCCCGCTGTCTCTGGGGAGTCCTCTCACTGCCCCTGCACCTCTGGCCTGCACCCCTATTCTGTGTGCATAAGAAAAATAAATTACCCCAAAAACCTAAGATTAATCTTTTAATGTAATGATCTAATAGCAGAATCCGTCCGAGACAAACATGCTAAAATCTAAACTGAACCAAAGCACAAACTCACATTTGACCAGTTAAATTAAAAGGTTCTGCTACAGAACGACATACATTTTACTGCATTTAAATCTAGTGACAGAAATTAAAGCCTAATTAGACACCTGTGGGGAACTTATTAAATTATATCTACACGTTAAATGTTTGCTTAATAAATCTAATAAAACATAATATCACTTGAGGTTACACGACAGATGGCATATTTTAGATAAATTTAAAGGAAAGAGGCAACTCTCACACAATTCTTAAATCCATTACTTGTCATAAAAGACTAAAAACCCCAGAGGAGAAAAAGAATTGCGAGTCTCCTCTACTTCTAGGGGTAATGACGTTACAAAGAGCAAAAACTGGTAAATCACAGAATACAGAAACAGTCTGCCTAATCAATAGTGTAAGTCTCTAGAACATCCTCCAAATCAATAAGATATATGACAAGAAGCACCTAAGAGTAACTAAAAAAAAAAAAGCAAATTGCAACACAGACCGAAACCATTTCCGAACTATATTAAAAGTGCATTTAACACAAGAATGTGGTCGGTCTTCACTTCGGTAGCACTGGCAATAAATAAAATTTATCTTTCCTTCTTCATACTACAGAGGTCATAACACTCCGGAAACTGCACAAAACTACAAAATAAATAGCTTCGAGGCGCTTAGACTCCCAAGCGCTGCACGACAGACTCAATACCCACCAGCTCTTAGCTCCAGATCAAAGTTCATAATTACCGATGTCAATATCCCATAACTTATTTTCTGAGATACGCGTTTTAAATTTCATTTACTTATCAGTAAGTCAAGTTACTGATAAGTAAATTACATCAGCGTATTTAAATCTCATTGAGAACAGGTTGTTTCGGATAATAGATTTCGTCCAACAGATGACGAGGCAAATAATGTACTGAGAGGCAGAAGTGGTTGAGGTCTACAGGGTGCATTCTCCGTGTATGGTGTCACCCTCATGGTGAGAAGAATGGCCCCTGCTCTAGAGATGACCGAGAAAATCCAAGCTCGGTGCCGTGAGTAGCCTCACTGTGTTCGCCGACACCTCAAGGCGCATCTATGGCAGAAAGAGAACCAGTCAAAGTGCAAGGCCCATGTTCCCGGGGCATCGGGTCTCTTTGTGGCTAGTACGTGCTCCCATGGAGGCCCTGCTTTTCTCAATAAAAGACCATAAAATGGGAATGACTTGCCATGAAAATTTCCTTTCGAAACAGAAGTTACTGACACGTGGTCACAGCATTTTCAGGATGACCCACCCAGTCAAACTTCTGATCATCCATCTGCTGCCCTGCGCCGCTCACACTCTGCGGTGCCAGCTGTCATCACGCCCACAGGTCAGTTTCCCCGTCTGCGATGTGGCCGAAACAGGGGACCGAGGTGGTTAAGAACTACAGATCCAGTTAGAGTCACTGAAATTCTGGAAGGACCCAGAAAGCCAACTCCATGTCCTCGCAGGAACTCTGGAATCACATTTGAGAGGTTCCCTCGGCTTCCTGCCTGCTTCCAGTGAACGTTCCAGCTACAGGACGGACATTTCAGGGAACAGGACTGAAGATCGGAAACGGCCTCCAGATACATGAAGTGTGGCTACAACTGCAGTTTGGGCTGGGACGTCTAGCAAGCGAGCAGACGTCTAGCTCTGGCTCAGGGGATGACCAGTTTCGATCCCTGCGACCTGCTGGTATCACGTGGAAGCGCTCCGTTACCACCCTTCTCACGCCTCCTAATCCCGTCCAGTCTTCCTAAAGCAAGAAGGCGAGCGGCGCCTCCCTCGACCCGGGGTCCCTGCGTGTGCTGGATCCAAGCCCGGCCCTCCACGCAAGTGGCTCGTCCGCTGCATGACCAAGCAGGCCCCTGGCAGTGTGGACACGCCCGCCCGCCCGCCGCGGCAGGAAGGCTGTCCCTCACGAGGACCCAGGCCCACCCTCCCGCGCCGGCCCTCCAGGCAGCAGGAGCCAGTCCTCGGAAGGGGCCCCGCAGCCCCACCTGCCACAGGCAGCTCCCCGACAGACACCTGGGACGGGAGCGGCTCCTCCTGGGTGACCGGCTTCGTCCAGAGAGGCAGGGGCGCCTCCCGCTTCGTGACAAGAAACAGCTTTGCGACTCGATGCCCCCAGGAAAGGGCGCCCGAGCACTGCCTTCCCGGATGTCCAGTCTCAGAGGAGGGGCCCGGCCAGGCGCCCTAAGGGTCGGCACCTCAGCAGCAGGAGGAAGCACTCGCGGGGGGGGACAGCGGTTTCTTCCCTCGCTCTCTGCAAGGAGAATGAAGCCCTTCCTTTAATTTCACTTGCCCTTACACCACGCGGTGTGAGAACCGTCATGACCCTCACTCACGCACAGTATGCGACTACTGCAACTCCCCAGGGAGAGAGTGAAAACCAAAAGCGCTTCTAACCCATGAAACCGGCCAAGGCGAACACAGCGGCCAAGCCCACGTGCGAACGTCCGGCCTCGAGGGCTACCGTGGCCTAGTTCACCCAGGGAAAGGCAAATCCCAACCGGCCTCTGCCTGCCGCCCGCTTTGACGGGGATGATGACTTCACGTTTAATTTGCTCGGAAGTACATTTACATGACAGGCAAGGGACACACTCTGCTCCCCGCCTGAGATGACCTACACCGTCATCAGCCATTAACACTGCGTCATGCTGGCACAACCCGGAGCTCTCGCCCAGCAGAGAGCCGTGGCCGGAGCTCTCGCCCAGCAGAGAGCCGTGGCCGGAGCTCTCGCCCAGCAGAGAGCCGTGGCCCTCGGGGGCAGGCAGGCAGCGCAGCAGGGGGCTGGAGTGCGTCGCCTGACCAAGGGCCCAGTCACCCCCGTGGGGCCACAGTGGGGCAGGGGCGACGCCCAGACGCTGGTTCAAGCCACTGAGGGACTTTGTGCCCCCGACAGGGCCTTCCACACGCGCTGCGTGAGCCTGCTGATGTCAGCATTAGGGCGGCGCAGGCCCCACCCGCCCGAGTCCAGCGACGCCGCCGAACCCAGACGCCAACCGGACCTCGCCGGCAGCTGCAAAGGGGACCGTCAGCACCGCGCCGCGGCGGACACGCGGTGTCTGGGAGGCCGAGCGAGGCCTGGGCGGGGGAACTGCTGCAGGGCCACCCCC
>NW_004567135.1:733331-735487 GCF_000260355.1 Condylura cristata | reverse complement strand
TCTCACTTACCTGGCCGGGCGCTGGTCATAAAGGAGAAGTCCAGGGGCGAAGCGTAAACCTTGGACAGGGAAAGGAATGAAAACTGCCTATGACCTCAAAAAACTGGAAAACACTAATGTTTTCTGAGGCGGACTAATATTGGTGAAGTCTCAGCCAGCGTGACCCTGTGCCCTCATCAACGACCTGGCGTGGAAACACCTGACCGCTTCTCCCCCGTCCAGTCGGGCACCGGCAGAATCTCGGGGTGCTCAGGCCACTGCTGGGAGCTGGGGGGGGCAGCCCTCCCCCTTCCCCACTGTGAATAGGTGAACCAAGTCTGGCCATTACTGGCTAGAAAATTTGCGCTGTCGGTTCAACATGAAAACACGAAGCCCCGAGTTGGAAGCCTCGCGCGCCCCAGGCAAGGACCGCAGAGGGCCACGGCCGGGAGCCCTCGGGCGCGGCCTCTGGGGCGGGGCTGCCCCGGGGACCCCCAGTGGGCGGCGCCAGCCGGGTAACCAGACGCCGAGTGTTCCCGGGGACCCCGCCCCCACGAGGACGCTGGCCTGTGGACATCCGCACGGGCGTTTTCTCCGCACGGACCTTGGCAGCGGGCTGGCTCCGCGGCTCCGCGCGCCCCTGCGCACCGTGGGCCGTCTGCGACCCGGCGCCCAAGCCTGCGCCTCGCACCGTAGCTTGGCCCGTTTCCCTTTCCTTTCCCGGGAGCCGGCTGTGCGGGTGACTGACCGAGATCACTGCCCAGGGAGGCCGCAGGGTCCGGCCCCCCACGACGGCAGACCGCGCCCGCTGCGTGTTGGGGCACCCCGGCTCGGTGGGTGGAGCGTCGCTTCTCCTGGCACGGGGCGGACGTCAACTTCAGCATGACCATTCCCCGAGGATTGTTTTGCAGAGCTTTGTGGGCTGGGTCACGGGAAAGCTGCCTGTGTCGGTGCCGGGCGTCTGAGAGCCAGCCGTGCTTAGGAGGGCCTGGGGTCACCTCCAGCAAGCCACTCAGGGCCACCCCACTGTCCCCGGTCGTCTCCCTTCCGTGCCCCCCACCCACAGCCCTCCAGGCTGTGCTGGACGCTGCGTGCGGCTTGCAGCTGCGAGGCTGACAGTCAGCGCCCGGCCCCCGGGGGCCCCCACGTTCCTGGGGCCTCCAGGCCTAGCCGCAAGCGCAGCCTCCTCGCTGGCCTCTGCCCGAGCCCCCGCCGCCTCCTTCCTGGCCTTCTCCGCTTCTCCTCACGGCCAGCCCCCGCCTTCCTTGGTGGGCCGGACCCTGGCACCCGGCCCGGGGGTGTCCCCGCCCAGCGCCACCATCTGAAACGGCCACTTTCGAAAGAGCTTTGTAACCTGGCAGAGGCCGGCCAGGTCCGCCGACTCTGGCCACGTGGCTGCCCGCCTGCGGCGCGTGAAGCAGACCAGGCCACCGCTGCCCTCCACCTCCCGGGGCGCCCGGCTGGGTACTGTTCCCGGGTCCCTGGCCGCAGACGCACGGCCGGCGGGTTCACGCCGCACACCCTCCTGGACGCTGAGAGGGGACGTTGCTCACAGCGCCACGCAACGAAGAGCAGAGAGGGCGGCGCCGAACCCAGCCGCGCAGGAGGACGGGCGCAGTCCACGCTGGCCAACGGTCCACGCTAGACCGAGCTCGTGTTCCAGCCCAGGCTGCGGGCGAACGTCGCGGCACCTCGCAAAGTGACCGCGACCTGGGTTTTCCTTCAGAATTCACTTACAGGTAGCGATGTCAGCCCCTGGTCACTGCTGAGAAATGCTCGCGCTAGCCGGTGAGGACGCCCCCTGGACGCCAGGGCCTCGCAGCGTCGCGCCTCTCCCCTTGGTCTGCATCAACCAGGACGCGCAGCCCCGTCCAGGGGCTCGTAGGTGTGACGGGTCTGGGCGGGGGGGCCACCCAGGAGCCCCACAGCCCGCGCCATCGGCACGTCGTCTCATGACCCTTCTCACGGGCAGGAAGCTCAAAGTCAAGCGTGCTCATTCTCAGCTGTCATCGCGAACATCAATATAATCCTCAACGTACTGAAACGGAAGCGAAATCGCAGTACTCTGAGAACCCAAAGGCCTCCACATGCGAGCCGTGGCGCGGAAACGCCGCCAGAGGCCGCCTGGCACCGCAGCGGCCACCCGCTGACCCGCAGGGCCGCGCAGCCTCTCGCCA
>NW_004567135.1:730255-732116 GCF_000260355.1 Condylura cristata | reverse complement strand
ACAACGTAATGCCAGTGCGTGCACTTCATAACCACTGCTACCACTAACTGCCCTTCCTGGTACAGCTGGCTCTACGCGAGCAACAGCTGCATCCTGGTCACTGCTGTCAGCACCCACTAAGTGCTCAATAAAGCCTTTTCCTTTCCTTCTTCCAAGTAACGCCAGGACTGAAGTCTGAGGTACCTAAGTCTCCTAGCAAGAGACTATTGCAAAAAAAAAGAAGAACAGAGAGAGGAAGAAGAGCCAGTTATTTGTTTTCAAATGATTCGAGCAAAGCCACATCTCAGCAAAATCCAACTTCTCTAATGGGATAGTAAGTGAAAGGCCACTTCTCAGGACGGGAAAGTTCAATAAAGTGCTCAACACGCCAGTGACAGCTTTCCTAGCCGGCCATCGGATTTATGACCCAGAGAGTGAACTGCGCAACCAAGTGAAATGTCTTTGTCACAAGGTCATCACGCCAGCAGAGTGTTGCTACCACAACTTGAGAGAGATTTAGGAAATTCATTCCAGATTTACAGCAAAAGGTCATTTTCAAAAAAGAAAATTAACCGAAAAAAAGCATGCAATAAAAAAGACTTTCTCTAGCACAGTGAAACCACCAAGTCAAACAAGAAAGTAAGCTTTCCTTTCAGGAAGCAAGTGGAGGCACTGGCCTGCCTCCGAATTGGGTCACTTACGGGCGTCATCAGCTCAGTGAAGTCCGTAACACAGCTCGCGTCAGGCAATAACGTGAAAATCACGCAAAATGCTACGGCAATGCTTGTCTTGACTGGTGAGCAGCCAGTTACAGATGAAGATTTACCTCTTCTGTGACGTGAACCGATAAACAATATACATCTCGGGAGAAATCACGTGTGTACAGAAGGAACCCCTGGCTTCTTCACCCCGACTGACTTTGCTCTTCTCGCCTCGTGTCTCAGGAGAAGAATGTTCTTTTTCATGCCAGAGGCGGCATGATGGATGCTGAGGAGACCGTACTTGACCATCGCTCCTAAACACTAATTCCGCATGCAACTTCTCAGCCTGTGGGTTCACTGGCTTGCACACCCAGCTAAGGGGTTGTTGTTTGTACACTACAAAGACTTTTATTAGGAGGGAAAAACACGCATTTCAGATGGCCCAAGAATCAAGAGTTATTTTACTTACGAGAGGGAGCCACAGTTTAGATGAGTCACTGAAGGCGCGTGGGACTACGGGTGGGACAGGCAGGGACAGGCCGGGGTCAGACACACGAGGCTGTTTTCATCTCCTTTGTGATTCTCCCGTCCGCTCTGACCTTCCTGGAAGTATCTGCTTTTCCCCTCTATGCAACAGCTTCACTCCAGTGTTCAGACACAAACAAGCAGAGGACAGACCTTTCCGGAATACGACTGACACACGCACGCGTGGGTGCGGCACGGGACAAAATGAGCTGCACTAGTAATTCATGGCGGTGAGCAGCAGCTGTAGAGACGACCTAAGCTCTTTCTGAAAATGGCAGCTACGTGGGAAAGGTTATAATTAGCAGTGGCTGGGGAGCCAACGACAGAAAATATTGACAGGCTGAGAAGTAGAAGCAGCCAGGGTAACATCTCCAGCCACAAAGCTTCTGGTGGGAAGCGTCGGCCAAGAGGCCCGCAGGGCGCAGCTGCTCCGGGCGGAGGGCAGGGCCCGTCCAGGGGCTCCTGCAGGCGGCGGCTGACGCCAGAGCCCCCGAGCCTCGGAGGACTTGATGATCTGCAATTTCTCACACACAAATAAAGAAATCTTAAAAAAAAAAAAGAACTGGCCCCTGGCACAGAAGCCCCAGGAGACGGCCGAGCCGCAGGCGGGAGGTGCCGTGCTGCGGAGCCGGGGCCCAGCCGGGGCCCTCCGAGGG
>NW_004567135.1:718930-727837 GCF_000260355.1 Condylura cristata | reverse complement strand
GCGCACGGGAGGCAGGAGCCCGGAGACAGGCTGCCGTGTGAGAGCGCAAGTCGCCTGCTGCTCGCCGAGGAGTCGAGCCCTCTCCCTGGCCCAAGTCAAATCTATCTGCAGACCGCTGGGCAAGTCGGGAGACGGACAGCGGCCATGGCCAGTGCAGTACGGGCGTGGGTGTCTGCGGACGGGTGAGTGAGAAGCACCTGGGCCGGGCAGGAAGGACGGGGCGGCCGCGCTCCAGCTCTTCCTCGGGACTTCGTTCACTTCAACGATGTTTCCGTGATCAGAGCTGAGAGACTATTTATTTTTTGGAAAACAGAGAAAATGAAAGTGTTACGAAGTCTTACTTCAGGCAGCCAAGAGGGACCCCAGAAACCTAGGGCCGGACCTGTGTGGTCCCGGGCCAGCAGCCCTGGCCAAGAGTTAGCGCCCGCGGGTCCCTCCGCCTGCGGTCGGGTGAACCTGCCGCCCTGCAGGGCGGCCGAAGCCTCTCTCAGTTTCTCAACAACTCACTCCCCCTCTGCCGAGAACATCGGTCTTGCCTAGAGAACTCGAGCCACATTTTATACCCGGATGTCCGTGTACAGGAACCTGTAGACGAAAGCCAAGCAGCCCAAGGAGCTCTGCGTAAACAAACATCTCAGGTATCGGCCTTTCCTGGTGGTGCAACCGGTGAGGGTGAGGGCGCACGAGCTGGCCGCAGCCCTTGGGTGCGAGCTGGACCCCGCCCGGAGGTGACCCCAGGGCGCGGCAGACCGGACGGCCACCGCTGCCCTCAGCGGTGGACTTCAACAGCCCGCCTGTTCTGCCTTCCGCTCTGCTCCTGGTGAATTCTCTCACCCCTGCACCTCTGACCTGTTCCCCAGTTCTGTGTGCATAAATAGATAAATGTTTTTTTTTTTTTAATTCTCAGGTATCGCCTGTTTCTCAGTGAGCTTGTCTACCCACAGCAGCAGAAATCTGCTTACAATTACAGGTGTTCCACCCCTTGGGGATTTCTCCATTTCGAATCTAGCCAGGGTCAGGCCCTAACAGTACATGATTCACTCAAGATTTAAAATAATTATTTCTTTACAATCCACCTAGCAATTAATGAGTGTGGACATGTTTTCAGATATAATTTCAGTTAATTCAGTGTCGTTCCCGAGTGTTAGTGCTTCAGATGCATTTCAGATTAAATCAGGAAACTTTAGAAAAAAGGGAAATTAATTATCACATGAAAGAACAGGCAGAGAGTAATTAGCACGCGGCTGGGAACAAAGAGCTGGAGAAAGGGTAGGTAGCTGGTCGGGCTGCTGCGGAAGCCGAAGCCGCGACTGCAGTCACCACAGCCACACGCCGTCCCCAGCGGCACCTTTCAAAGAGGAGGCTCAGAGAAAGTGAACGATGTGCCCCGGGCTGCAAAGCTAACTCGAGGCGGAGCAGAAGCTGGAGGTGCAGGCCCCTGGCGCCTCGCGCGGGGAGCGGCTTCTTCCATCCTCGAACGGCTCTGCCATGCGCCTGCCGCACCAGGGGCCCGGCCTTGCTGCCCTCAAGCAGCGAACCTCCGTTTCTGGCTGGCTGGGCGCGATGTCAGAACGTGACAGGGTCCCCCATCCGCACCTTCTTTCCATCTGTGCTGCGCGAACACACTCACACCGCCTGTCCTTTGGCCTGAGAATCGTTACAGGGGTCCCCATTTCTGTCCACTTCCACCTTCGGTGTTGGCTTCTCCCTTCCTTTCTGTTTACCCGAGTGCCGATGTCCAAAGCTGAATCCCTGAACCTCTGTATTCTCTTCTTCAGACCTTAACACATCCCCAAAGACTGTCTCTACGCAAGTAATTCCAAAACGCTCATCTTCCGCCCAAAAGTTTCTGTTGAAATCGAGCAGCAAATTTCTAGCTCCTCCTGCATGCCACCACCTCGATAGTTGCGCCGACGCTATCTCAAGTTCCTAGGTCTAAACCCAAATCAGCATTTTTCTCTCTGAAAAGTAGTGTAAAATCCTAGGTTCCAAATTTTACTAACAGTTCCTTCATTCTTCCAGGCCTGAACCCATGAGGACATTGCTGACTCTTCGCCCATTCCCGGGCATCCGTCTCAAAAGAGCTTCTCTCTTTTCTTCCTTTCCTCTTCTGATAGCACCAGTCTCATTCTTCATCACTAGGCCAGAATCACTCCATGAGCCTCTTAACTGATGGTTTTGCCTCACCAACTCCTCAAGGTAGTCATCTTCCTGAGTCACAATCTGTCATATTTCTCCTCAAGTGTCTGTCTACTTCACTGTCCTTACTAGGCAGGTTCTAAGTGCTTTAGTTTTATAGTCAAAACTCTGTACCATCTTGTCCAATCCTGTTCTCTGCTGTGTTCATTCAATTTCTCAGCAAAATATGAACGCTATATATAAAATTGTTCAATGGTTTAAGAGAAGGGTCCAGTTACAGTTTCCCATGATTGTTTATTGAAGAAGTGCTCTAATTCTCACTGTGTATTTTTGGCTTCTTTGGCATTAACTATGTACATATAGATTTATTTCTACAATGCATATTCTGTTGTTGATCTATTTTTTTATGCCAATACCATACTGCTTTGATGATTAGCTTAGTCGTAGAGTTACAAACCAGGTATTGTGATGCCTCCACCCTCATTCCCTCAAGATTGCTGTAACTATCCCAGGTCTTTTGTGGTTGCACACAAATTTCAGGACTGTTTGTTCTATTTCTCTGAAAAATGCCATTTAAATTTTTCTATGGATTCAGTCAATCTCTAGATTGCTCTAGTATTTTTTTTTTCTGGGATAACTGAGATAATGAGAAAACCACATGTGCTCAAAATTGATGTGACTTTTTCTTTCTTATGAAAACAAAAAATTAAGTTTAAAAAGACTAACAGTACTGTTTTGGGGTTGATGTCACTCACTATTTACACTTCCCAAACTAAGGCCTTCAGTTTCTGGAAGTTTTATAAACACTGTCTTCCACAGATAATTCAGGCTAAGAGAGTCACACTGATGACAATACTAAAGGAAAACTGGAAGTCTCATTTTCCACTAACAAAAAGTTAGACTACTACTTCTGTTCAGGCATCCAGAATTTAACATTTTGCCAGCTAGACATAAAAAATAGATGAACCGAACATAGATTCTAGAAATAAATCCATAAATATGTAGCCAGTTCATTCATGACAAAGAAGCCAAGAACAGACAATGAACAGTCATGGGAAAAGTCGCGTGCAGAAGGCTGTAGCTGGACCCCTATCAAATGCATTAAAACTTAGATAAAAGACCTGAAATCATGTGTCAGGAAGAGCCCGCCAGGGATAAGCTCCTTGACAGACTGGGCAGTGTCTCTGTCACGGACAACAAACCAACAGGACTACATCAACCTGAAGAGCCTCTGCACCGCCCAGGAAACCGTCCACAACATGTAAAGGAAACCTGCAGAGCAGGAGAACGTATCCGCAAGCCACATGTATAGGTCTGGGTGCAGATATAGGTCTGTTACCCTGGAATCTCCTCTGGGTGTTAGGAGTTGGTGGCGGTATAGAAGAAACAAAACTAGATATGGGTTGGTTTAAATGGAAACGGGTGATTTGAGCAATATCACACAACTAGTAAGCTCCACACTCAGAGCTCCAAACTCTGATTCCAGAGTGGACGATCTGTTTAATGTGCAAGTGCGTCTCTCACTGTCCGGCGCAGACACCGCTGACGCCCGCTTGGGGGGTGACAGCTGCCGCGCTGCCTGGCTTTGCCGCGGTTTCTCCGTCTGAAGTATACGGTGGGACAAACCTTGTAAGTATTTATGGATCCTAATAAAGTACGGTGCTAAGTAAAAGCAAACTTAACCACAGGGCACAGCAAATAGATGTTTCAAACAGCGTTTCTTTCTGAATCGGAGGCCGTCAATACACTGTATTCCTAACGCTAGGGCCTGTAGAAAGAAAATGAGCCTAAGTCTGTCACAGAAATAAACAATTCCTTAAAAAATGAAGATTCTGGCCCTCCCTGGTGGCGCAGCGGGTTAAAGTGCAGCACTGAGAAGCTCAAGCCACTTCCACATGAGTTCGATTCCCGCCTGCCCCGGAGGAGACCACAGGGCGCCGACCACAGACCTCTCCTGACCCGCCCGCTGCTCCCCTCAGCAGTGGACTTCGTCCATCTGCCTGTTCTGCTCCCCACTCTGTCTCTGGTAAAGCCTCCACATCTCTGGCCTGTACCCCAGTTCTGTATGTACAAATAAATAAATCTTAAAAAAATAAATGAAGATTCTAAGACAACATATATTGTACGACTTTCCAAGTCTTAACAAGGACCATCATTTTGACTTGTATTTGTCTTACTGTGCTAGTGACTCATGACGCCAGAAGGGAACCCTGCAGCCCCAAGGACCCCACGGCAAGACTTCTCAGCACCCCTGTGGTGTCAGACAAGCGGCCTCTCCAAGGATGAACAAAGGAAAGTGTGTATCGGAGGCCAGGGCTATCACCTTAACTGCAGTGACAGTTTTAAAGTCAGGTAAACTGGGTATTAAGTCATTCATATCCCAGTGGGAGAGTGTGTTAGACTACTGCTTTGAGGAAAGAAGCTTCTAGAGCTGGAACTAGCGTAAAACACAAGTTTCTTCTGAAACATTGCCAAAACACGAATTTCAAAACCGATTGAGCTTGTACATCAAGGCAGCAAGCACGGATCACATTCTTGAGGAAAAGACATTTCAAATAAATGTCATGTTCTTATTGGGTGAAATTATAGGTTCGTTCAGGAGAACGAAAAGCAAAAAGGCTTCCCTCCCTCCATCGCTTTCCTGCCATTCTTGCCTTCAAAAACGATAATCTAGTAACAAAAGCAACACACCCGCATTAACATAATTAAGTTTATTACGATTCTATGACATCCAGATGCAAATCAAAGCTGAGCAAGGACTCAAAAGAAGGCCCCAGCTGTGCCATGTAAAAGTTCTCCGGACATTGCTTGCGTGGTAGAGTCATCACATTCCAAGATGTTGCAAGTAAATAGCTCAGCAGGAAAAATGAAGCACTGTGGGCATGAATATTAAATCAAAAATAGTTTCCCGTGTTCTCCACAACCTGCTGGGTGAACCGGACAGAAGGCCCGACAGTACAGAAGGCGGCTGCGCGGAGTCCTTCCCAGGCAAGGCCTGACTGCGGCCTCTCTCCGGCGGATGTGACATTTAATGCAGACGCCAGTGTGTAATGGCTGGGAAGTGCACGCTCAGGGGCAGTAAAAGGCAAAGCATTTCCACAGGTAAGCACAGGCTTAACATACCAGTGGCCCTGGTGAACTAAAGGTAATGACAGAAAGGGGCCGGGAGCCGGGCGAGATGTTGCCTCCAGGTGCACATAACCCGACTCCGGTTCTAGGCCCGCCAGGTGAGTGGCCTTCGGCAGGGACCGGCCTCTTGACTTTCAAACACTTAGCTATAACAGGGGAAAGAAGATGCTGATACTATATCCTAAGTCATTCCCTTGGGTCACTGTGAGGAATCCTGGCCAGGCCCTGGGCAGAGTACTTGGTAATATTAGCCTCATGGCCTCATTGCTTACGTGGGGAAAAAAAAAAAAAAGATTCCTACCTGAAAAAGACCTTGAAAGAGAGCCTCATCAATTAGACACTGCAAGCTGAGGGGATGAGGCAAGGTCATTCTGCAACCTTCCCCATCAATGGTTTGATCTCTCTTAAGAACAGAAAAAAGAACCTGATGCGGTACCAAGCACAACTTCACCCATTCACTTGACAGTCATCAATGACTTACCAGGTACCAAGAACTGTGTCCCAGATGAGTGTATGGTAAACCTGTGCTGAGCTTCTGAGACAGAAGACCTAGAGGGTGGTAACTATTCACAGCAACCTTCAGCGCTGGAATTTACCACACACACACACACACAAAAAAAAAAATTGGCTCTCTCTGGATAGATTTAAATATTATTTGCTGACAAAAGAAAACAGAGGGAGAAAAGTTTTGAGAGCGTAAGGAGTAAGGTCAGCCTGAGATGAGCTGAATCTGATGAATCTGAAATTCCGCTGAGAGATCGAGATGGTGAGGCCTGAGTATACCGAGTACAGGCAACCCGGCGAGCCTTGCAGAAACCTCAAGTTTGGAAATCAACCGTAGCTGACACTGGGTAAGTGATGAGAGAAGATGAAATCAACAAGTCGGACGTGTGGATAAGGGAGTCGTGCCAGCACAGGAAAACATCAAGGCGGGCAGAGAAAGAGGACAGCAGAGGACAGCAGAGGACAGCAGAGGACAGCAGAGGACAGCAGAGGACAGCAGAGGACAGCAGAGCGCGTTCTGGAGGCCGAGCAGAGCAGAGCACTGTTTAGCACGCCGGTGACAGAAGGGGATCGAGCTGGAAAGGGTGGCCGGGGCCACTCAGATTTCTAAAACTTAGGCCCAAACAACTCACTACGGTCATCGTCGTGAGGGAGCTCACCGAGGTAACGAAGGGCCAGTCGACAGCCTGCCACCTCCGCCGCGGCCGCCGGGCCGTCTGGTCGCACCGCGCGAGCAGCCCCGTCAGACACGCAGCGCTTCCGAGAACCTCAAGCTCCAGCAAGTTCTGAGTGTGTGATTTTCTGCTTTGACGCGAAGTGTTTTCTCCTGGAATGACTCTCCGCCGCTCCAATATTGTTTCCAAAATGTTTTAAGATAAATGTTCTAACACCGCCAGCGCTGGGCGGCTTGCGAGGACACCGAGTGTGCACACACCACACACGGCGTGGCCGCTCCTGTGCCACTCGGCAACGCCCAGGACGCACGGGCGCGCTCCTGCCCCGAGGGCCTGCAGCACCAGCACAGTGCCCGGCACGGCAGGGGCTTCCCAGCCGCCCAGAGAGTGACTGCGCTGGCAAGCAGAGTTCTAAATGCTAGCGTGAACTACGGAAGGAGACCCTAGCACCTAGCATCCCTGTCTCCGCGGACTTTTCCCCTTAACTGGATCAATGTTCCCATAACTTCTTAATCAGGTAGGAAAGCAAGACAGATCAGCTGCTCTCTGAAACCCTTCCAGAACCGACTCCATGAAAAGCTGATAAAGACTATTCGTAGCAGAAACACCGCGCGCAGAAATCAGAAACCTGGGTCTGCAGCTACTCTGTGCCCTGAGCAAGTCTAGGCACCTCTCTGGGTCTTGGATCTCCCTCCTAAAAGAAGGCTTTTGCATCCAATAGACCCCCGAGTTTTTTCTGGAGGAAAACATTGTAGGGGAAAGAGGAAGTATGTATATAAATAAAAGGATTTATTTACACTGCTATCTTTCACCTACAGCCTTTCCCTTAGTCCCAGCTAAAAGCTGTACGGCTGTTTATAATTTTAAAGCGCAATTTATATTCACTTATTGGTAATTACAAAGCCATCCCCAGTTATTATTATTCCATCCTATAAGCAACAAGAACCGAGACCAGGAAAATGAAACGATAGACAGAGATACATTTTCTGAGAATATATGTAATGTATATAGCAATACTACAGGGTATCGCTCATTATTTGAAAAAGTGATTCAACATGTCCACACCCTTTTCCAATGCTGCGTTTTGAAGACAGATAAAAGAAAAAATACAGCGATAGCACAGTTTTCTTCCTTCGACGTCATCGCTGATAACAACCGTCATGAATCGGAAGCTACTATTTCTATTACCACAGGCTTCAGCTGTCTGCATTATCATAGAACTAGGGAAAAAGTCATTCACAGGTATATTTTGTTTTACTCGAAAAGGAATCATTTGATTCTACCAATGTCATTAATGTTTCACGAGACTGTCATTAGTCAGAAGTGGAAAGCCGCATAGCTCAATGCTCACCAAGCATTTAGCGTCTCACTAGTGTCCTAGTGATGGTCTCGGACGCCACCGGACTGCGGCCAGTGTGCTGGTCCCGGCCCCAAAACACCATTTCTGACACCTCCAAGAGCTCGAGAGGGAAATGAGCCTCAGAGCATTTCAGCCTGAGCTTAAAATCCAGAAAAATATACACTTTAGCTAACATTTCTTTGGGAGTTGAAGCTTTTCTTTTGCAACTTCAAGGAATAAGTACTTGAGCCCATGAATAAATTTTTCAGGTTTTCCTGAATGCTAGTTCTGTACCTCAGGACTTAAAGGTTTTCCTAAAACAAAAGTGGTGACGCCATGAGAACCCACCTGTGGGCAGTCCGGAGCACAGTGAGCGCCCTGGCTGCTGAGGGGCTCCTGGTGAGACAACTCTGGCGTGAAGAAAGAGCAGCTACTTAGGACGGCAGCCAGGATCTGAACCAAGCAGTAGCAGTTCTCTGGCCAGCGCTGCAGCGTAAAGCAGGGCGAGTCTCATTTTCCAACAAATCAGGAGAACTGTTTCCCCACGACCGGCTCTGAAGCGGGTGCGGGGCTCAGCTGCGGCTGGGTCTCGGCGCCAGCCTCCTCCCCTGGCTTGGGCCGCAGCATCCCACCCTCATCCCCGGTGGCCGTGAGGTCACAGGCAGCTCCGTGTCGTGCCAATGCAGCCGCTGCTGCTATCTCCGGGACACGCAACGACGATGGCCACGAAAAGGAACTGACGCAGACCTGTCGAATAAAACATGAGCGATCGCTTCGAACACTTACAGAGCGCCTGACCCGAGTCTACGTCTGGCTTGGGGACACAGCGAGGCACAAGACGCACGCCTGGCCCTCGGGCCGGCCACAGCGGAGGCGAGCGCCAGGGGGTCAGCGTGGACGCGCACCGGCCGGCCGACAGCTCGTGGGCTCTCAGGGCGTTCAAGCCAGTTATCGCCTCCGCCACGGAGAAAGCAGGTGTCGGAAATGGCCGGGACCCCGCAAGGGCCACAACAGCCGGGGCAGGGTCACCACGGGGTCCATCCTGGCTTTAGTTTCGGGGAGACGTGACGGAGTGTCTCAGCCCTGGGAGTTTTCGCCAAGCGCTGCCCCTGGCCCTGTGTC
>NW_004567135.1:710321-717955 GCF_000260355.1 Condylura cristata | reverse complement strand
CCTCCGGGGCAGGCGGGGATCGAACTGGCGCTGTAGTGGCTTCAGCTTCTCAGTGCTGCGTTCACCCGCTGCGCCACCAGGGAGGGCCCCAGAAGTATGTTTTTTATGTCAAAGAATGAAAACATACTCGCGCACTTTGAGAAACTTTCATATATGGATAGGGATTTTCATGTATAATTATAAGGCAATCTTTTAAAATAGACATAGTAAAAATATTCCACATTAAGCTTTTAAGGACCTAGTGAGTTATGGTTGTTTTATAATACAAATATATGTCCTCAGTAATCAAATATAGTTTAAATGTTTCAGTTCTGTGAACTCTTCTTTATGTCATCAAGCATTTCAAAGTCTGAAGGACTAAAGTAAAATCAATAAGCATTTGAATGCATGCTATTTGTACAAAACAGCATTTAAAATTAGAATACCAAGCATTTCCAATATCACCGAAGATAAGAACAATGCAGCAAGGCAATACTGTTCTCAAGGAGACTACAGCAAGTCTGGTCCATGATAAATTACGGAAATGGTGATTATGCAGATAAGAATAATGGCTTTAAATTCCCTAATGAATGATGAGTCGAGTCACTGACAAGAGCAATCAAAACATGTTCCATATGCGATTAACAACACTCAAATGTGACACTGACAAACACCGCCCAATTTATACCACAGTAGAGCTGCAGCCATCTGTAGCCGCGACCCTCTAGGTTACGAGAAATGGGGGACACGAACGAAAACAGGGTCTCACGCTTCCACTTTGTCCTCGCTGCTTTGCCTGGAAGGTTCGTATTTCGGTGCTAACACAGTGGCAGGGCTGGAGATGGGAAGTCAGGAGGAGCCCCCCCCCCCGGCACACGCACCCACACGAACACGGGTGCGCAGACAGAACACAGCAATTCCGCACACGAACTCCCTCACCACTGAGGCAGCAGGCAGAGTCATTCTGCTAATGTGCACACCCCACTCATTTCACAGCACACCGCTACGCACCCGCGACGTGCCAGACCCTGCTGAGCAGCGGCACCCACAGAAACCCACTACAGGGTGCGGCCAGGCGGAGGCTCCCGTCTAGAGACTCGCGAAGCCAAGTCAAGTCACCACTCAACTATCAGCGAGGCTGTTGCAAGTAACAAACTTCTGCACACTTGGAAGAAACTGAGTGAGATCTAATAGCCCTGCTATGGCAAACTGTATTAATCATCCAACTCACAGGAAAACAAACTGCCTCGCTCCCTCAGACTGACTGTGTCTGAATCTAATCTCAGTTTATAATTAGCGTATCAGCGTGAGGGAAGCATCTGGGTTTCTAAAACACTGATAAAACTGACAACAAAATATTTTACCCAGCGAGGTCGGTTGTTTTGGGAGGCGGCGGCCATTCCTCGGGAGAATGCAGTCGCCCACCAGGGTGGACCCCTCCTGGCGTTAGACCTGAACTAGGGGAAGATAATCTACTAAAACGTCAAACTCTTTAGTATCTGGTAAGTAGGCACAGCTTCAAAAAGAGACCATGTTTATTGCATCACACTAACAGACCACTTTTGGAACAGAGTTGAGGCTCAGAGCAAAAGAAAAACAGAAATAACCACTTTAGCTTCATAAGCCCAAAAAACACCAGGAAAACTCACTTCTGTGCAAGGTCATCCTCCCAGCTACCCATCATGGCTGCTTAAATAGAACCAAAATTGAGACATTGCAGCCAAAATTGTGGCATTTAAACCCTAAAGGGAAGCAACTGCTATTGAAATTCCAAGTTTGATTCAGGGTGCGAAAATTGACCTTATTTGCTAGAGTACATTCATGTATAATAGAATGCATAGCTCTGAAATAAATTTCTTTCTTCAAATAGTAGGAACGAACCAAACTTGCATTAGTATGTGATGAATAGAAAATTTCTGGTTTATTCTCTGGGGGAAAACATGTTCAGTAAATAGAAAACTAGAAAACAAAATGTTTGTGAATTCTGTGCTCAGACTGAGGATTTTTTTAGGAAAACGGCTGGCCAGTTTAGATGCTTACTCCAGGAAGAAATCTGTCTTGAAATCGTCAGTGGAAGTGCCCACCCTCTTGCAGGGATGAGGTAAAGCTCAGGGGTGAAAATGACCTCCAGAGCCTTGCAACCCCAACTGTAGGCCAGGGCCAGCATTCGCCTCACAAGGGAGCGTGTTAGCGTGCTGAACCCCGAGCAGCGTCCAGCCTGCCTCTGCAAGTCACCCAGTGACCTGTGTGCGTGCGGGAGTTAAGAAGCGTGGGCTCAAAGGGACAAGTCACGGCGGGGCGCAGAAGCCACTGCAGACTGCATGAGCTTGACCTCCGCGGTGGCTCCAAAGGCATGACTAGCCTCAAGGTGGGCTCCACATCGGTGCACAGTGAGTAACAGGACACTACGCGCAGGGCTGGGGGTAACTCACTCATCCAGCTCCTCTTGCTGAGCTCTGGACTACCAACCAAGCGACGTTGGAAATTCATGGCTCGAGGTGACAGAGCTGTCCTCACTGCGCTGAGAGAGACGCACATGGGTGGCCTTTCGCTTGCACATGGCCTGCCACTCACTATGTCTGCTGATCCAGAGAGCCATCACGATAAGCCCAGAACTCCCACACTTAAAATCTGCACCTGTAAGTTCTCATCTACAAATCAGAAAATCTGGCAACGCCAGACCCGGCAGGGCACCAAGCCAGGTCAAGGTTTGCACTGTCCTGCTGCGGTGCTGGCCAGACGCGCCAGCCTTCTCGCTAGCCTCCCTGACCGCAAGCCGCCATTTTGTCCTTTTCCACTGGTCCTCACACGGCTCAGCCGATGTGGACTCACCGTCCAGGCGAGAAATTCAGAGAGAGGAGCCACAGTGCTCCCTGCACTGGGTCACAGAGCGGGTGAATCACTTCAGAGGAGCGTTTCCTCGTCTTACATGCATCGTGGGGCGTCACAACTCATTCCAGCTCAGATATTCCAACTATTTCCTGGCACAACTGGACCTCACCGTCATCAACAGGAAAAGCAAGAGCAGGCTCAGCGCCACGCACATGTGAGTCTTCGGATTCACGTCCAAGATCAGGACACTCCAGGGCAGTTCTGAGGGCATGTGCCTTTGCCCTTTCTGTCCAGGAACCTCAGGAGATAACTCAATAAACATAATAAACGAATGAATGTTTCAAGGTTTCTGAATTTTAAAAAATACGGAGATTTTTGAATAAATGTGTTTTCACTAGTAGCAGGTAGATGAAGACTATGCATTTGCTATCTGCCTCTACTTGAGTTGGTGGCAAAACCATTTTATTTCAGGGACTGCGCAAACATGCAACAAATATGACCGAAGAGCCGAAGACCCTGGCCAAACCATTTGTTTTGCAACAAAACAGTACCGTGCAAAGAAGACAAGCAGGCGAAATCGAGTTACTAGATTTGTGCTATTTAATTTTATGTCCCCACCAAGTCTCCAGTCACTGCCATAGTCATTAACATTGTTATCATCGTCAGCACCTCAAGCTCGTAATACTGCACAACTCTGATGGAGCCACTTACTTATGGAACATTTTCTGTATTTTCTAGAAGCCCCTTGACATCCTAAATCAAGGAATGACCCACAACTCTCTCCCACACCTCACAAGCCATGATGCTTAGCAAGTTTGGCCCCCGGGGGAAAACTGCATCTTTGTCTTGAAAACGACTAGGAAAAAAAAAAGTTGCTAAGAAACTGAGGCCCCCCGAGCTGCAGTGATTTTTGCGGTTCTGTGGTATTTATAGGCAGGTCAAGCACTTCCAGAGCGCTGACCACTGTCGCACGTTGGCTCCTGATAGTCAAGATCAGGCTGTGCCTACCAACCCAGAGGCCGGCCAACAGACTTACACCTGCCGCCAGGGGATGTGTCGAGCAGAAGGTAGTTCTTTAAACAGCAAAGTCTGAATTTTGACCCAGTTCTGGTGCATTTATAAACACACTGACAATCTAAAACGAGCTTGCAATACTGCTCAATGACATGTTTATCTCAGAAGGAAGCGATCACAGAATACTCAAAAATTAAAGCTAAAGAAAATCAGGCTAGAAACGTCCATGAACATAGTTGCCCAAAATGGAGCCTCGGCTACGGCGCGTGAGATCCCAACGCCCGTTACCGTCCGCTCCACCTCTGCTCGTCTGACTGAAAGGCGGGTCAGTCCTTTCTCTTTATGTACCGTTACTGATATTGTTTCACTCGATTAATCTCAACTTTCTGGAAGAAAACACAAAGCAACCCCCAGGCCCCGCTACTTATTCTGACGGCCACTCCCGGGAGGAGCCCTCTGGCGGCAGCTCTGAGCAGGCCATTCACAAGCACGTGCTCGGTAAAACCAGCCTGAGGAGGATGAGCGATGGCCATGTTTGTCTACCGTAAGTGAAGTCAGAAGTTCGCCACATAGCACACACAACTCTAGGTACGTCCAGCCTACAGAGACCGTGTCTGCAGCAGGAGAGAAGCTGTCCCTGAAGGCGGTGTTCGCCAAGCCTGTTTTCCACGACTGGGCCCAGGCTTTGCTGAGATGCAACCTCACACCCTCTGCTGTTGCTGCAGCCCCCAACGCCAAGACTATGCAGCAGGAAGCAGCAGGCTGGAGCAAATTACACACCAGCTTTTTACACATGGATGAACTCTCACAATGCAACGGGGAGAACCAGTGTACCAGCCTCCTTCGATATTCAAGTGTGACTGGCACTGATGGCTTCAGGAATGCCATTCAAAGGAGAGGGAAAGACTGAGAAAAAGGAAAGTTATGGCAGAGCTGTGACACCTAACCTTGAGTGATGAGGGGTTTTTTTTGGTTTTTGGGCTTTTTGTTTTACCAGAAAGAATCTGTCTCCTAGTCCAGCTCAAAAGCTGGAACTCCACAGCACAAGCACACGTCCCAAACACCCACCACAGGTCTACTATGAATGCCTTTATAATGTTGCTCATCAAGAGCCTCGTGGCCCATCCGGTGCAAGTCCAAATGCTGTTCCGTATAATTCAACTCAACGGAAAACCCCACAGGCAGCAAGAGGCCACAGGCAATTAGCACCGCAGACTGCAAGGCTGAGAGTCTTTGCACGGCCTGTAAAGGTCAGCACACTTGTCCACTCACTGTGTGAGTCACACAGTGGACAGTCCCCAGCACTGACGAAAAATCTGTAAAAATATTTAGTGAAACAAACCTCACATTCATTTAAAGCTCTTTGCCCTCTCCAGACTTCATGTAAAAAGTTAGGTTTGCACAGAGGGAGAGAAAAGAGCAAAGAGCACTGACTGGCTGCTCGCCCTGTTGTAAATGCGGCCCACGGCATAGTGCTAAGGCAGAATTGACATATGATGCCCTCTCTGTCCCGGTTCCCAAACCTACTGTGCAAAAGAAACAATGGATAAATTTGATGGGATAATGCAGTTGTCTTCTTCACAGGGGAAAGGGCCTTCACCGACTGGTCCTTGCAGGAACCTGTGGAAACTAAGCTACTGTGGAGTAGAAAACGCTTTGAAAGAAGTGAATGAAAGGGTTCTAGCTAACCTAAGTGTAAAGGCTGGAACCCCTGAGCTCCAGGTCACATGTCCTGTGAGCCCTGCGCAGGAAACAATCTCCTTCTGGCTTGTATGCTCACGCCTCGTCTGACTCCCAACAGCACTGAAAGCCTTACACTCTCCAACAGCACCATCAGCTGCCCCAAGGGCCCTGATCCCGAAGCCCCAGCCAGGGTGAAACCCCGCATCTCCATGTGGTGGCCCCTCAGGGAGGGGCTGGGAAGTACAAGCTTGCAGCGTAGCCTGAATGTGCTATGAAAATGTGTGCGTCTCAGGGAACGCACGTTTGCGGTTGGCCCGCAGGTGTGCACACACGCAACAGAATAATGCAGAGCATACAGGCACAGCCGTCGTGTGGCCATCGCGAGCACTGCCTGCATGTGCACAGGGAGCAGCTGTTCCAGAAATATACGTCAGCCTTTCCTCATGTTCCAGTAAGCCCAGTACTCCTCACATTGTTAATAAGAATACAAGACAGTGCGTAGACTAAATTTACCTCAACCAACAATTAAGGAGGAAGCAGAATTCTTAGCTTTATTGCATCGACAAGGACACTGGATATTGTGCTAACAGAATCCAACTTCTGGAAAATTACCCGTCGGCGGCGGGTGACAGCTAAAGATCAGGCAGCTGGCTCTGCTCCCGAGCGCCCTCCCGCCTCCCCCTGGGGCTGGGCTCCCACCCTAATGCGCCACCGTCCCCCAGAAGGACTCAACCGCCAGGCCGCCCTGCCCCAGGGCTACAGCTCCAGACCAGTAGTGCACAGTGATGGTAGCCTAAGAATTTTCTAACAAAATGGCAAAGTCACCCTATCACACGGCCCAAAAAAGCAGCGACGGTTCAGAAGACACTTGGTGTGAAATACCAGGCAGGTCCGCGGCCCAGACCCGGCCAGGTCCGCGGGCGCGGCGGGAATCCAGCCTGCGAGCGCCTCTCTGCCCTGCGCTGACGGCGCCTACTCACAGCAGGTTGATGAATCGCAGCTGGAAATGCCAGGCATAGGTCAACCGGGCTGTGCTGACGCTGATGTCCTTTCAACTTGGGGTTTTTCACCAAGAAACCCAAGCGGGTTGCACCGTAAGTTCCCCATTTTCTCTTGAATCTTCAGTGAACAAAACAGCTGCCGATTAGCGTGGCTTAATGAGGCGTCCCTAATAAAATACCGCAGGAGGAAAAGCAGCGCACTGAGCGCCTGCACTCTGGCTGCTTCGTCTTCTCCGGCAGATTAGAAGTAACTGATGGCACTTTGCAACATTTCTGCCTTGGGACCCACATTCCGGAGGCAAATGCTCACCAATTTGCAGGCACAGTTGAACTTGGGCACAGTGTGACAGGGCCCTTCACAGTAAGGCCCTGAGGGAGGCCGGGAAAGGGCTGAGCTTCACCTATCCTCCCCATCAGGGTCATTCACCACCTGCATCTAGTGACCCATCGATCTGAACGTCCACTTCCAACATTTCAATACGCAAACCACGTTGTTAAAAAGGACCATGTTTGTTAAAATGAATGTTAAAGACACTAGATTCAAGACCACTAAATTTTCCTGATAAGATCATACAATATTTTTATAAAATCCATCACCCTCTAAGTAGATCACTTTATATATTTTTAACCGGGTAACAGGCCATGTCTGAACAGACCTATTACAGCTGTGTCATCCGCTCTGCAGCCCGGGGCAAGCACTACTGGCAGCTTCCAGCCAGGGTCTCCCGGCTGCCTTCGCCCCACCTGGGTCTCCGCAGCCTTCGCCCCAACGGTCACTGCCAAACTGCCAAACGGCGCCGCCGGGCTTGGCATCAAAGCCACAGGACCAGGCGCCTGGCTCCCGGTGGGTCACGAAGGGAGGGAGGCTGGTCTCAGCCTCCGGCTGTGCGGCTCATCCTGGAAGCCTGTCACCCCGGTACAGAAACACACACCAGGCACCCCAGTTTCCCGAGTTACGCGAGCGGCAAGACAGCAGCGAGGACGAGCCCCAGAGAGCCAAGTTTAAACCTAGCGGCGGCCAGACAGCCGGCCAGACCGCCCGCCCCTCGGCGACCCGCCGGCACCGCTGCCTGGGTCGCTGCTCCCTTTGCTCAAGTAATTCGGCCCAATTTTTTATTTCAAATC
>NW_004567135.1:705112-708006 GCF_000260355.1 Condylura cristata | reverse complement strand
TCGCCCGGCCCGACGGCCTGGCCCTGCGCGGGTCGCAGGCCGGTGCGCGCTGCAGCCGCGCAGGAACGCGAGGGAAGGTCGGGGCTCACCTTCAGCGGGCTCGGGGAGCGCAGAGCCTCGTGCAGTAGCCAGAGCCCGGTGCAGGAAGGGGCGGCAGCCGTGGGCCCGGGAACCACCGTCTGAAGCCACTAGGCGGGTGCCCCGCGGCCTGTGCTGTGCGGCGCGCACCCGGGGGCGCGGACCCCGGGCGTCGGGCCGGGCGTGCGCCTGTGCAAGTGCGCACACCTGCGCCCAGAGGTGCACGGGCCGCCCTGAGGGAGGGGCGCAGCCTCTCGCCCTGCTGAGCGCCCTGCTGCTAGTAAACCCGGAAGGTGAGGCGAAGAGCTCCGATGTTCTCTTTCAAACGCTTAGGCGGATGGCTGAAAGACCGTGTGGCCCGTATGCTCGATGGAATATTACTCGGCCGTCAAAAAGATTAGCGCGTGCCATTTGCAGCGACACAGATGGCGCTGGAAGGGATCCTGCTCCGTGACATAACCAGAAGGGAAAAGGGAAACGCCCACCGGCTTCAGCTGCAAGAGTTATGTAGGGGAACCACTTACGGGGAGGGGCGGGAGGAGGGACAGGCAAGCATAACCAAGTGAAACTCAAAGTCAACGGGCAGTTATCAACCAGAGACATCTGGGGGGGCGGGGGGCTGCCCAGGGACTGTGGTGATGGTGCCGGGTGACCCGTGGTGGGAGCGACTACGGACCAAGCACGGCTGGGTGAAGCATGCAGTGCAAGCGAAGGAAGAATGGTGCAAAAATATATAAAATTAAGATTAAAAAAAAAACAGATCTCGTTTTGCAGCCAATATTTATACCTCTTGTTCAACTGTCTAATGGTCGTCAAAGTGACTAAGTTCTCTCCAGCTATAAATGTTTGGGCTTTTATAGCTCTGATTCACTGTAACCACTGACAAATTATGCACCACATGCTCTCCACTGATTATAAATTAATATTAGTTACCATGTTTACAAAGAAATCTGGAATATGCTTCATTTGCTAGGAATTCTATTTTAACGCCCTTTGTAATTCAACCATATTTAGTATCTCAGTGACATCAAGTGATTTAACGTGGTTGCAGTGGCTGGTTTTCGGCGTGTTGTTTTTTCTTTCAAAACTGATTTTATGTTTTGTTTACTTCAAGTTCGAGGTAGGCACATCTATAATTTTTTAATAATATAATAGTTTATTTTTACATCATTTTGTATATTTTTTCCTTTTTTTTAATCTCAATTGTAATCCCCGTGGGTTTCCCATCCCCGAGTCACCCAGGCACACCTATAATCTTAATATTTAGATTTTTTCCATTTTTTATTTGACAATTTGTTTTCATGTGTTTAAAACTTGAAAGCATTAACGTTCTAATTCAATTCCTTCTTGTTCATCATTCATTCTGAATTTCTGTAGCAATTCTGACTTGATAATCTAACTGAGCATCGGTTTAAAGAAATGAGAAAATAAGCTGCTGTAGACGTCTTTAAAAACAAGGAGCAGAAACAACCACACAGATTTGACTGTTTTACCTGATTGTGTTTTACCTCATAGTGCATTAGTTGCACGTGGCAATCACTCAGATGAGCTCTTGCAAAAGATTCGTGTCACGTGATCAAAGGTTTTCCTCTCCCTCCTCTTCCCTAACAACCTACTTCCCCAGGGAGCAAGTTCAGGCTTCCGCAGCGGGCACTGCCCCACTGCACGTCTTAGAGTAACTTTCCGCATCAGCAGCAGGACGCCACCCCCAGGCGCCAGTGGGCCTGGGCTCCGTGCTAGGGAGATCAGCCATTTACAAAACTATTTTCGAACGTTGGTCTACCTTTTCCACAGAAATAAAAGCACCCAGTGTGTGTTGTAACTTCTCATCCTCAGTGGCTGTAGAGAAACCTATCATTCTACAATATTAAAGCTTTTATTTTCCTAGCGAAGCCACTGCTTTTACAAAAACCTGAAAGGAGGTATCAAAGAGAGCAATGTATACATTCATTAAAAACGTGATAGTGCCTCCCGGCGACACGGGGTTAAGTCCCAGCAGTGTCCCCTGGAAGGACTGAACTCCATCCCAGCCGGGGAGGGGCCCCGGGGCGCGGCAGACCCCTCCTGTGCCCGCCCCCCTCAGCAGCACATTTCAGTGGATCCGCCTGCTCTGCTCTGCTCCCTGCTCTGTCCCAGGCGAATCCTCTCACACACCCCAAACCACCCGGTGCCTCGGGCCTACACTTCAGTTCTTCCGTGCGAAAAATAAAATTATAATAGAGACTCTTTCCTAAATTCATGTCGATACACTCTGTAATAACCTGGGTACGTTTGCAAATGTCCATTCCGGGCCTCCCAGCGCTTTTTATTAAGGCACCCCTACTTCAGGCACTTCCTGAAAATACGCTGTAAAACAGTCGATTTTCCCTGTGAGAGGAACACAATGGCAACTAACTCCCTAGTGGAGAAGGAATTTTGAAGTAATGCTTCTTGGTGTTCCCTTATCTCTTGGGCTCCCCCTCCCCATGGACAGGAGCTCCCAGCGCAATGCTCCTGTCCCGACTGCCCGCTCAGAGGCCACTCGGGGGTGATTCGAGCTCTGCTGGACCCGTCACTTATACATCACCTCGATCCCTATGGCAAGTGCTCCCCACACCCGGTCAAGCGGATGGTATCACCCCATTTCACACTGAAGACAGCGGAGACCCTTCCCTGTCGTTAATGGGCACAGCTGGCATCTATTTAAATCAAAAGACAATTTTTTTTTTTTCTGGTTTAACTGACGTTTTCTCTGCCCTGCCCTGCACCAAGATGCACATCATCACAGGGAGATACCTCGGCTGGACCCAGATGCGAAAACTGACCGGGAATGTGGG
>NW_004567135.1:687791-704045 GCF_000260355.1 Condylura cristata | reverse complement strand
CCACCGTCCTTCTGGCTCCGCCCCTCCTCCGTCTCCTGTGGGGCGGCCTGTGGGGCTGCAATGCCCAAGGGGGGGTTGGGTCCCCCCAGTCAGGGTCTTCGTGCGGGTCCCTCTGGCTGGCCGTGACTGGGCCTCTCGATGCAACGCCCAGCCGCCTGGGAGACACTTGCCCCACGAACTCCCCACTTGGCCCAGTGCCTGGTTGGTCCACGCATGACCGCACTGTGCCGTGGGCTCCTTTCTGATGGGGAAGTCCACATAACTTCAAGAGGCCACAGCTTGTTCATCTTCGCTTCGCCTCGCCGAGCTGGACACACGAGTGGAAGCAACTGTTTGTGTTTAAAGATGTATTACTTGTGCGCGCGAGAAGTGGGGTGCAGGCCAGGGGCGGTAAGAGGACTCCCCAGGGACAGAGCGGGGAGCAGGACAGGCGGATCCACTGAAACCCACGGCTGAGGGGGTGGCGGGGAGGGGGGTCTACTGCGCCCTGGGGTCCCTCCCCGGCCGGGATCCAACTCGCCCTGCGCCACCGGGGCCGCCTGGGTCAGAAAGCCCTACCTCGGGGCGCGGGCGTGGGCTTTGATACCCTGCGTGATGCTCAAGCGTCCACCCGACGCTAGACCACGTTCCCTGGCGCCTGGAGTCCGCGTGACTCTGGCAACCCCGCGGAAGCTGACGAGGTCTGTGAATGCGGCTTCTTCGTCGCATGTGCGTGCACAGCCGACCTCGCACCCCAGGGACCAGGCGCTAACGCAGTGTCCAAACCTGTTTTGCCCAGCTGGCCTCAGAGGCCCATCTGCTTGTTGCTTCCCACCGCGGCGTCAGGCAGCTGCAGCCCCGCCGGCCCCAGGCAAGGGCAGGACCGGTCCTCCCTGCTGCACAGGCCCAGCCGCGGTGACCGGTGCCCCGTGCCGGGCGGGTTCCACATCTGCACAGCGTCAGACTCGGTCAACAGAGACAACGGTCCGAGGCCCGGGAGCCCCGGCTGGTGTCACTCGAGTCACAGCACAGACCTCGGCCCTCGGGCCGGCTGTGCTCAGGTGCTGAGACCGGGCGAGCGTGCCGGGCTTCCACGGCCCTGGGAACCTGAGGCCAGCCGCAGGAAGAGCCAGCCGAAATGCCCAGGCTGGCCACTGGCCCCCAGATGAGCGCTGGGGCGGGAGAGCGGGAGGGCCGCTGCAGCGCGTTCTAGCAGTGCGGGGAGGCGAGGAGCGGAGGCCGCCAGGTCGCGGCGGGGCCAGAGCTGAATCTGCTGTTCCGCGGGCCAAAGGCTGGCCGTGGCCTGGCCCAAGCGGGTCGCCAGGAGCAAGGGGAGGAAAGCGCCGTCCGCGGTGCTGCTCAGCCTCCTCCCGCTGACTCGGGCTGAGCTGGGGCTCTCGGTGACACTCTGACCGTGTGGCTGTTTCGGTGCGGGGTTTAGGCAGCCGGGAAAGGTGCTTGCAGACATGCACGGGCAGTCGAAAAAGCAAAGTGGCTCGTGGCTCTTGTGAGGTCCAGACCGCGGAGCCCGCGGAGCGCTGCAGGTGACCTCGTGTGAGCCACAGTGAGGGCCTGCGCGCGGCCTCGCAGTAGAAACGGGGCACGATCCGGGCGAGCTCGTCGCCTTCTGCTCCCCGCGGCCCTGGCTCGAGGCAGCCGCCGCGTGTCCAGTGGCCGCGCCCCTGCTCGCCAGCCTTCCCTCGGGGCCCGGCACACCCGCGCCTGGGTTATCGCGGCAACCGACTTTCTCCCGGTCCCCACGGCCCCTAGCCCGCTTAGGGCAGTGGCCACATGACACCCGTCCCGCCCTCCCTTGCTGCCCGCTGCTCTCCCACCTGCCCGGCCGAGGCCCCCGCGGCCGGCGGTCAGCGGAGCGGAGGGCTGCGCCACAGGAAGCCGCCAGCGCGCTGGCCAGAAGGGGTTTCCTCGGCCTCGGACCCCGAGCGCCATCTCCGCGCGAGCTGCGCACTGACTGGGCAGTAATGGCCGGTCCTGTGGGTCCCCGGTCCTGTGGGTTCGCGGCACGCGGAGGCGCGATGCACCGACCACCGGCCGCAGCTCCGGGACGCGTCGCTCGGGCGCCGGCAGAGGGCGCTGCTCCCGCGCTTTCCGACGACGGGAGGGGCCCGCGGCGGCGCCTGCTTCGGGCTCTGGAAGGTTCCTTTATCGCGCGTTGAGACCCAGGCCTGGGGGCTGCAGATTAAGAAGCTTGCCGAGCCGTTCGGTTCAAACGCAAAGACGGCCAGAATGATAACTGGAGACGGGTCCTCTCCAGCATGAACAAACGCCTCTCCCAGCCCGGGTCTGTGTGCTCTGCACGTTACCCGCTGCCCTCACCTGCTCCCGGGGACTCCAGCTGGACAGCTGAGGTTCCTTCGTTCACACTCACCTCACACTCTCATGCAAAGTTCCCTCCTGTTTGTGCACAGAAAGGATGATCTCTTTCCTCTGAGAGTATCAAAATACTGCCTGGAAGACTTTAACCACTTTCAGCTCCTCTGTCGTCTGGACACCAGTGTCAGGACACCACCGCAGGGCTATGCGGCCTCCCGCCGGGTGGTGTCCACCAGGCCCTGCCCACCTTCCAGCAACAGAAATAAGCCCTGGCAGAGGCTCCCGTAACAGGCCTCCCTGGGGGCGCAGGGTTAAGTCTCAGCACCATGAAGCTGTCACAGCCGCTGCAGCATGAGTCCATCCCCGGCCAGGGAGGGACCCCAGGGCACAGCCGACCCCTGCTGACCCCCGTTGCTGCCTCAAGAGTGCATCTCAGTGGACCTGCCTGTTCTGCTCCCCACTGTCTCTGGCGAGCCCTCACACACACCCCCACTCTGGTCTGCACCGCAGTTCTTGGATGTAAAATATATACAATATACATATATATTTTAAAGATATTCCACAACAGAAAGAAGTACATTAAAGCGAGGAGCCCAACTTTTTAAATGAAAAATTTAAATCGCATAAGTGGAGATAGGTCTATTCCTAAAGGCAGGGGGCAAGGAGATCATAAAAGAATGCCTAAAAGCAGTCAAAAATAAGGAGTAATATTCAGTTCTTTCCATGTTACGTGTAGAGATCTGACATAAAAAAATTGGAGCGATTGCCAATTCTGGAGGTGGCCGGCAATGTCCCTAGCCAGACACCTTGCAGGAAACCTATAGAAATCAAGTTCCAAAAGGAAAGAAGTCAGGTCCCAGCAGGTTGTGATGACAAACACAAGGGAAAACATGCAGCACGAGACCCATGAGGACGATGTTAGAACAACACTGCCGTCTACATGGATTTCCTGCACATTTAATTGTACATAAATCGCGCCTGTGCTCTGGAAAGCACCATCCAATCAATGAAAAATGGCCTCACCACAAAATGAAGCCATTAGCTTATTAATCCAATTACATGGATGGCAAAGAAAAGTGAATTTTAGAGATGAGGTGTTTTCTATTTGAAAAACAGAAAAATAGCCATCAAACCTGAGAGCGATAAGGACCAGGTTTCTAAGGACAATGTGTCCTCTGTCCCGTCCTCAGAGTGGGTGTTTGCGCCCTGCGGGTCACGTCTTACTGTGGAACTCCCCTCGTTAGCGTGTCCACCCCGGCACAAAGGACAAGCCTGGAGTGGCAGAGCAGTGGCCTGGGGGCCCCGCGGAGTTTCCATACCTGCGAGGACGGCGCTCCACGAAGCGGCAGTTCGCAAGAGCTGGGAGCGCCTCTGCGCGGGAAGCTTCTCTCCAGCTGAAGCAAGCGTTGTTGTAACTAAGTGAAAGGACAGTTTCAGGGGTTCAGGACCTCATTAGCGTGACTTTATGTGAGTGGCCAGCTTCACAACAACTACCAAGTTGTACTCGGCCGCTGCCCAAGACTACTGCGGCCCCCGAGCCCTCGTGTTGTGAGGCCTGTGGCATGTCGGGAAATGGGCACATGACCGGTGGATACTGCCCACCAAGTCTCAGAAGTGCACAGGGCCGTTTCTCTTGACTTCTCAAGTTTTACCCCAGACGCAGATGCCCCCTTGCCTTCAGGACATTCACCTGTGGTATGTCGGCAAGGTCACCGGGAAGCCACTTCAGAGGAGGCTCTGCCTGAACCCTGCATCTTCCAGGCCCTGGGGTAGTTTCTGACAAGACCCAGAAGCTTGTGCAGGGCAGCACCACCTGGCTCCCCCAGAGGTGGCAAAGCAGTGACGCTGAGACAGGCAGCGTGCTGGGTCTGTGGGTCTCCTGCCCTTGGCATTGCATGTCTGGAACGGCCTGAGTCGCAGTTTATGGAGAGTGGGGTAGACCGGGGGGGGGGGCAGTGAGCGGCCCCTCCTGTGCGCCTTAACGCAGCCCCTCGTTCCACAGCCCTGCCGGCTTGCACCTGGCACCTGGCGCGTCACAAAGTGGGGGGGACCCCTCAAACTCACCCATTGTTATCCAGCAGAGGCGGGAAACGCTTCACCCCAGCGGCACTTGTTTTTATCTCCTGTGAAATGCTTGCACGCTGTCCGCTCATTGAATAATGTTTATCGAGCAGTCGAGCAGGCATAGTTTGCCGTCTTGCTCTGTGCCCATAACGTGTCGTCTTCGGCACTCTTTAACCCAGACTGAAACAGATGCCGAAACACTCTGACACAGTGTTCACTGCTTTTCCTTCTCTTTTCGTTTCGTTGCTATCTCATTGCAGGTCACAGAGTCAACAGCAACAATCATCAGAGTAGATGTCAAAGGCCATTGGAACTGGAGGTGTCTTCTGTTTACCAAAGACAGTCTGGAGGGCATTTTCCACATTTACGCAGACATGCAATAATAATATCACACTTGCGAAACAGCTGGGTGTGTGGCATTTTGGATTTGAGATAATGGGATTACAATGGCTATATATGAGAACTGTGATTTGCACCAAATAAGCTGAAGGCCAAGTCAAGGTCTTCAACGATTATGTCAAGGTGAGTATAGCAAAGAAAAAGTGTTAATGGGGAAAAAAAATATCTGGCAAAGTGCCATTTAAAGGTTTCTCTTCCTGATATTATATCTTCATCAGTTGTGAAGAGAAATATGTTTCAACTCTAAAAGCAAAAACCTATTTTGACTTACAACAACTAAAACACAAAATTACAGGAAATTAGATTATTTGGATTGCGAAAAATAGCTTTAGTTAAATTTGTACTTTATAAAACCACAGACCCCAATTTTATTTGTATTTAATGGAAAACATGGAATGAGAATGTGGCTAACACAAGCTCTTTCTGGAAGGCAAAGCATTGTTAGATCCAAGAGATTAGGGATATTTACATAAAGTAACCACAAAATAAGTTAAAGGCGCATTCAATCCGCAGAAGACCAGTCAGCAGCCACCATCACTTTTACGTGAATCAGCTCACAGTGCTGAATTCACGTGGCGTAAAGAGCTACTGAGCCTGAAAGATGCATGCCCGAGACTTGCATGGTGTCGTCACGCAGAGTCGCCTTAACTCCACCAAGGCTGAATTACGGGCTGCGTAATACGGGAGCCCCACCCCCTCTCCCCAGGAAACCACGCCTCTGCCTGCAAGCTGGAGGCCAGTTCACAGGACACTGACCAAGGCCCTAGGAATTCAATACTGCATTTCATTCTCAACGGCTTGATTGAGAAAATCAGTAGAAAGGAACAAAATCAAGGTGTATGTGTCTGTGGGCCACGTCTGAGGAAATGGAGACCCCAGAAGCCCCAATAAGGCTTTGGCTGAATGTGTGGTTCTCACAGAAAGCCCGGCATTGTGTCCACCACGCAGGGAAGAGAACACCGCGGTCGTGAAAGATGGCTCTCTGTGTGGGGAAGAGTTGAAATCCATCCCCACTGTTGTGATTCGACATTTTTATGTCCTAGATCTGTTAGTTCCAGTTGGTAAATGGACTTTTAGAAATCAAGCCGGGGTCTCTGGTGGCGCAGCACTATGAAGCTACCCCAGCAGCTTCAGCACCAGTTTGATCCTGGCCAGGGGGGGCCCCAGGGCGCGGCGGCCCCCTCCTGTCTCCCGCTGCTCCCCTCAGCAGTGTGTTTCAGTGGATCCACCTGTTCTGCTCCCCGCTCTGTCTCTGGGGCGTCCTCTGACCCCCACCCCCCATACCGCCTGCCTACACAGTTTTTGTATAAGTTCTCTGGCCCGGTTCTTGTATAAATCTAAAAAAAGAGAAAATTCAGAAGTAGAAAAGTTATAGATACCACTGTTCAAATTTTAACACTTGGCCTATTAAAATTAGGGTATAGCATATCGTAAACATTTTATAATCTTTAAAAACAATAATTATACAGTACCTGTGCTAATGTACAAGTGTTTACGCCAATAGGGCACTGTCTAGAATGAACTGTGTGTATATACATGTCTACGCATGTATTACTGTGTACACTTACATACAAATATACAAATACATGGTGTATAATCAATTGGGCAGATTATATAATCTTCATCTATGCAAATAGGCGTATTATATGTGTGAGCGTATTTATGTCTAAATATATACGTATATATTATGTCAGCATTAAACATATCATATTACATATACTACATTAAAATACATATAATACATAAGCATACAAGAATGTGGCCTCTACACATCTGTGGACATCAATGACGTGTATTTTAATATATCCTTTTATGTAAATGTATGTACTCTTGTAGAGCTACTGGATGTTTATATGTAATATATATTTTATAAATGTGTGCATAAAACAATTACATGAAAGTACCATGAGAAAAACTAGAACAAAATATAAGAATCTTGAGATGAGCAGCCACACAGGTATATTGTTTTCTTTATCAGTTCTGTCACGGCACGATGCGTACAATAAGAGCAGAACCACATTATCAGTCCATCGAAGGTTACGCCAGCGTCTGACTGAACCCACCGCGCCGGGGCAGCCCACGGCGGTGAGGACGCTGCGGGTCGCCAGGCAGAGGGCGGCGCCCCGCGCCGGCCCCGTCTTCCGTGGCCAGCTCCGGAGTTAACGGCCCAGGTGAGCACAGAGAACCTTCCAGACGACGACAGAAGAAAGTTCTGGGGCAGCCGGGAACGTCAGAAGGGAGAAGGGGGCCGGCTGCTGCCGGCAGGAAGTCAGCTGTGTCTCGGTTGATGTTTTCAAAATAGAACAAATAAAAGTGCGTAAGGTTTAGCCTGGTGGAAATTATCTGAGATAGAGTTTAAGGAAGTTTTGGTACCACGGAAAGCTGTAGCCAGTTTTGCCGCCCAATAATCCGTGGTCGGGGCCGGGCCCCGACAGCCACGCTCCCAGGGTAAATGAAAGAAAATGAAAGCTCAAGCCCACGCGAGAGCGAGCGCCCAGCGAGCTTGCCACGCTTCCACTTCTGGATGCGCGTGCCCAGACTCCCTTTCACAAAGGGGCCTGTCGGGATGTGCCTGTGATGTCGCTTCTGAAAGCTAAGTAAAAGCCAAAACTGAAAGAAAATAACTGACGACAACATCGAGCAGAGCAATCTAATTGCACATGTCACCGAGGCTAGGAACCAAAAGCAAGCATCTGTGTCAAATTGAATTAATTTAGATAAAGTTTAAAATCTCAGACAGTGCTGTGCTTTCTCTGAGTGTGTTTATTGAACAGATGCAACAGTTGAGTGGAACCGCCCGCCCCGTCGGCTGCTCCTGATGAGCTGCGCGCTGACTCCAACAGCAGTCTACAGTGTAAAGCCTTCAACAGGAACCAACTTCAGGGCCTCCCTGGCGGGCGGCGGCCTGGAGCCTGCTCTGCGAGCTACCCCAAGCCACGGCTGCCTTAGGGCCAGCTCGATCGCCAGAGCTGCCCCCCAGGGCGCGGCAGACCTCTGCTGTCTCCCCGCTGCTCCCCTCAGCAGTGTGCCTGTCAGTCGGCCTGTTCTGCGCCCCACTGTCTCTGGAGTCCTCTCACCGCCCCTGAGCCTCTGGCCTGTGCATAAATGATGCATGTGCTGTGCTTTCACGCGCCGCCTGTTGAGGAATTTCTTTGTGGTGACTTCATGGGTATCTATGTCATGATTTTGTGTAATTTCATATATTCTGAAAATACTTCATAGGTTAAATTTAGTCATAAATTTGAAAATTTCACTTCACACACCCTGTTCTCTGATTGCATCCACACATGTCAGATTTTACAGCAAAATCTTTAGTCTGAGATAACGCAGGTCTTTGAGGTTAACAGATGAAAACTGATGTACGGTCATGAAGGTCATCTTGAAGATGATCTAACCAAGTCATTTAGCATTCTCATATAAAGTTTGCTTAAAAATTAGCACTTTCCCCCTAAACATCAGAGTCTTTTAAAATAACCCTTTCCACATCCGTCTGTAAAAAGCAGACGGCAAATGCATTTTACATAAAATTGCTTTAAAACCTGTTATCCTGGGCCCTCCCTGGTGGCGCAGCGGGTCACAGCACAGCACTGAGAATCTAAAGCCGCTTCCGCATGAGCTCGATCCCCGCCTGCCCCGGAGGTGACCACAGGACGCCGCAGACCTCTCCTGACCCCCGCTGCTCCCTCAGCAGTGGACTTCGTCGATCCGCCTGTTCTGCTCCCCACTCTGTCTCTGGTGAAGCCTCTCGCCCTCCGCATCTCTGGCCTGAACCCCAGTTCTGTATGTACAAATAAATAAATCTTAAAAAAAAAAAAACCTGTTGTCCAAATTATTGGAATTTTAAGCAAACTTACTACGATTTTTAAATATTAAGTTATGAAGAAAACAAAAAACCTTCCGTGTGAAAACGGACATGATAAGGAAGATGAGCAGACTCCAGTGTCCGCTCGCGATTGCCCTGCGCGGGGCTTAGCGCTCAGCTTCGTGGCTCACGGGGCAGCTGGCAGAAACGCTGGTCTGGCCACGCCGGCCCGCAGGGCGCCCGGCTCGTCTGGTTCCAAACGGCCACGGCGTGTTTGTGGATGCACACTGTGCCCCCACTCTGGAGCCGCTGCCTGGGCAGTTCAGTTACAAGTAAATTAAGAAACTTGAAAACATTATGCGGTTGATTAAACCAAGCAACACCACACCCTGCAATTATTGGCAAAGCTACCGTTCAGGGCCCGAGTTTCTGTTTCATGTGGAGTTAAATGCTCGAGATGTGAGCTAGGAAAAACGAGCTGCAGTGTGTACATCCAGAAAACTGAGAGAAAGCTCAGTGACAGTCCCCACTTCTTCACAGCTACTGGTCAGCACCCACTGTCCACAGCAGTGTGCGCACATCCTAGACAACGTGGATTTCCCGAGCTATCGTTACAGGCGAAGCACCCCATCAAAAGTGGAGGGGAGAGTGCACTGGACTGTGGTGATGGCGCACGGGTGACGTGGTGATGGGAAGCCCACGGGGATGACACCTGAGATGGAAAAAGGCGCAAAGTGATGTAAAAATAAACTATTACGGGGGGAAAAAGGCAAAGCATCCCAATAGCGAAAGCCTCCTCCCGAGACACCCAACATTGTTTTCTTTCCGTTAGGAATGAATTAAATGCTATTTAGGAAATCAAGAAAAATAAAATGGGAGAGGACAACGCCCTTGGCCCATCGGGCGAGCTCAGCTACCGCTGCTTTGAAACGCCTCCTTTTGCCCTGCCTGCCCCACAGATTCCGCTGTTGGCGCGGGGAGAGCGGCTGGGAACCAACAGACATCACCTGCACCCCACGTGAGCTTTTCACAAAAATTAAGCAGCTAATTCTAATACTCACATGGGTGGAGGGTTCCCCACGGACAAGGCTGGGAGACTCGCAGTCCCCACGGCTCAGTAGCGCAGCGCCACATGGACGACCAAGGTGACGTGATGCCGCTGAGGCCAAACCCGGGGAGGAGGCCAAACCCGGGGGGGGGGGCAAAACGGGGGGAGGCCTCGGCAAGAGTCTCCAGCTGCGGTGAGTTGCTCTTCCGACAGGTCAAGAATTAAGGAGGAAGGAATAATATTCCGAGCAATGGATGCTGAGACAACATGGTATCTACCTGTAAAAAAAGCTAACTTGGGCCCTCTCCTCACATGGCGTGTGAAAATTAAATCAAAACGACCGAAGACTAAACCCAAATCATAAAACCGGTAAGAAGGCGTGGGGCTACGTCTCCAGGGCCGGAGAGGAAGCAACGGATTCTTGAACACCAGAAGAAGCTTCAAAGGACGCCAAGCAAACGGTGAAGATGCTGTGGAAATCGCTCTGACCAGGAGCCTAGATATATAGAGAACTCGTCAGCCTTCATGATGAAAAGACAACCCAGTTTCAAAATGGGGGAAATATGGGGGTCGGCCTTTCTCCAAATAGGGTTCCCACACTGCAGTGGGCAGTGAAAGCAAGCTCCGTCAGCAACCATCTGGGAAAGGCCCAGCCAAGCCGGCCTGACAGGACTGTAGCGCACGGGCGCCTCTAGGCAGGAGACAGAAGATAACAAACTCCGAGGGCCACGTGGAGAAACTGGAAACGTAAACGCCGCAGCTACCTGGAAAACATTTACTCAGTGTTTTGACCGTTACTCAAATGATTGAACACCGACCCAACGACTTCGCTCGCACATACACAGCCGGAGATGAAAACAGTTGTCTTCACAAACATTCGCACAGAAAGTTTGCGCAGCTTGATGTGCAGAAGCGAAGAGAAAGAGCCCGAATGGCCACCACGTGCGGATGGCCACGCTGAGCGTGGTGCAGCACCCGGGGGAGTATTACTCAGTCGTAAAAAGAAATTAGTGCCGATGTGGCCACGCGCGAGGAGCCTGGGAATCACTATGCTAAAGACAGAGGCCAGTCGCAATCGCAAGTGACACCAGGTCCACGGGCCCATGGACAGCGAGTGTCCAGAGGAAGCAAATCTACAGACAGCGCTAGATGAATGGTGACGCAGGGCTGGGCAGACACCAAAGTGGGGCTTGTGGGAGGTTAACAGTAACATTTTTTTAAAGATCTTTTTTACTTTATGCACACAGAACTGGGGTGCAGGCCAGAGGTGCAGGGGGGTGAGAGGCTGCACCAGAGACAGAGCGGGGAGCAGGACAGGCAGATGGACGAAGTCCACTGCTGAGGGGAGCAGCGGGCGCGTCAGGAGAGGTCTGCAGGGCCCTGGGGTCACCTCCGGGCCAGGGAGCAAACGCGTACCCAAGCAGCTGGGGCAGCTTCGCAGAGCTGTGCTTTCACCTGCTGCGCCACCAGGGAGGGCCAACAATAACATTTTAAGATTTATTTATGTGCACAGAACTGAGGTACAGGCCAGAGGTGCAGGAGGTGAGAAGGGTCAGAGTCAGAGCGGGGAGAACAGGCGGATCTACTGAAACACACTGCCGAGGGGGCAGCGGGGAGACAGGAGAGGCCTGCTGCACCCCGGGGGTCCCTCCCTGGCCGGGGATCAAACTCAGCCTGCGGTGGCTGCTGATAGCGTCACAGTGCTGCGCTCTAACCCATTGCACCACGAGGGAGGGATCAAGTCTCCAATTCTTTAGGTATTAAGTAGCTCCAAGGGTAAAGATTAAACTGGACAGTTTCTATATGCTTATTGCTTTGTGAGATTGATTCTAGCTCTCGGAGTTTATTTTTCGCATGACCCGTTTCCTCACCATTTGTCACTTCAACAGCCAAACTCTTGTCTGACGTGTTCCCATGTGCCTTTCGTGGGCACCACTTTACCTGCGGTCCAGCAGCACCCACTTCTCGGTCTTCATTCTGAAGTGAACGAAGTATTTTCTCCTCAGTGTTTACTACTGATTCACAGGGCTGGCTACATCAGGATAGCAAATCCGAAATCCCAGGTTGAAGCAGGAAAACATTCAACTGCAGTTTCAAGTATCACTAGTAATGGGTAGCTCCCTAATTACTTGGCAGTAATTTCCAAATAGGAAAATAAGATTTCCAAATAGGAAATCTTAGTTATACTTAACTGCAAATCTTCAGTTCTGTCTCTAACTATGGAAATTACATAGTGGTATTTTCTCTAGATGCGTGGCTCTTAAGTTTAATTATATTTACTCACGTACTGGCTAGCAAGAAAAGCCATGGTAAATATTTTTATAAATACAAATTTTAAGATGTGTTTTATCTTCGTCGTTTTGTCTTCTAACTTGACCCACGCCTTCCGTCTGGTCTGCAGCGTGCACGGCTTAGCGATACCCGGACGGCAACACCAGGAAAACACTCCTGACCATGTTCCCAGCCCCCCAGAACAGAGGTGTGTCCTCTATGGCCTGCTATGATGTTGTTCCAAAAGTCTTTGCAAGCAGTTCAGGTATTTTTGCTATGCAAGCCACAGTGAGGATGGCAGCCAAATGTGAGTAATCCAGTCCTCTCTTGGAAGAAAACAGTCAATATCTCCGGGATCTATAGAGCTGCAGGATCACTGGGTCATTATGTAACTGTCTACTGACTTTGGATGTAGAACTCTCTGAGGTCCATGGACACAGAAGAAATGTTTTGCACTCCTGCATGAAACTGAGAGAGTATATGATATTCAGATCAATTTTAAAAATTTAATTTGTTGTTTAAAGCAAGAGCTCAGCATGTTTGAAATGACTTAGCTTTCTGGTCTCAGTTATTATGAAGCCTGGGAAGGACCCAGGGGCTGGCCAGTGTTTTTACTCTTTCATGAGGGGGTTCACGATCAAACATGAAATCTGTCAATAAATATGAATACACAACCTTGACCCCTCTCAACAATGAGCTGAAACAGCAGTTTTTCTGTAAACCTTGACATAATCTTTACCATTCTTGGTTGGCTTGAACAACCTGTCCAGGAAAGCTCCCCACCATCACTCTCCACTTTTGAGCACCTAAGACTATGGAATACACTGAGGCCAGTGAGGATCTTCATTGCTGTTGCTATAATTGATGTATCAAGCTATTCGATTTGTTTACTAGTTGCCAAAGTCCTGCTCTGTTAGCATTTAGTGAGCATCTCCTCCAGAGCAGGCTGACAATAGCCTTCAACGTTCCTGCATCCTGGACGGGCTTCTGAAACCGAGACGGTAAAGCAGCCACGGAGATTAACCTGGTCCCGCACTTCATGCCCACGCTCAAATTAAACCTTGCAGGGTGGACAGGCCTCTTTTGCTCTAATGTTTAAATGTTTAACATTATTTGGGGCAGACAGCTCACAGGAGTTCCTACGAGCCCTTAGCACGAGTGCTTTGCTTCTCCCATTTATACAAGGTCTATCAAACCCTTGCAAGTATTTGAGTTCCAGCCAGGAGGGTGTAATCAGCTTATTTCATAAAGAGAATACGAGTGTTCACGGAGATTAAATAACTTGGCCACGGTGACTCAGCTAGTCAGCCAGGGTCAAAGTGCAAGGGTCCTGGTCCTCTGGACAACACTGTTACTTCACCCCTTCTCCTATCATGACCGAACACATCTGAAATAAGGAGCCTCTGGGTGTTTTTTGTTTTTCTGTTTTGAAAGCTGTGACATGGCACTTGGATGTATTCATGGCTCAAGTTTCAAAATATCATGAACAGGGTCAGTGCCTTACTCTCTCGTTGTGGCTGCCATCCTGCCTTTCCACACCTCTTAGCTGTTTGTGAGCTAATAAAGGCAGAGGGATTGTAAAATTATTTAAAAATTAAAAATGAAGGGTTTAGTGAAAATAAGAATTGGGGAATGGCACTGAGGGACTGAAGACAGGGTACCTGGAAGGGGGACAAGGAGGAAGAAACAGTGACTGTAGTTCCCAAAAACCAGATGCAGGAAGAGTTGGGCGTTAGAGCTCCCATCATTGCTCTTTTGGGGGATGTGCTGATTCTGGCAGATTCTTGTCTTAGGCTGGTATAGCCAACACTACACAAAACTGTGAAGTAGCCAGAACATGTCTTGGAAGCCTCCTTTGTGCTTTCTTTCATTAAAAAGAAACAGTGGTTTCCACTGTGGAAAGCTGTTTGCTAAAAATGGAGCTTCCGTATGGTCCAGCAATTCTACTCCTTGGTATCTACCCAACAGACACAATGTCAACATTAACTCAAAAGGGCACCTGCACCCCCATGTTTATTGCTGCTCTGTTTACAATAGGGAAGACGTGGAATCAACCCAAATGCCCAAAAGCAGATGACTGGATTAAAAAGACGTGGTCCATATATACAATGGAACATTATTCAGCCATCAAAAAAGATAAACTTATGCCTTTTGCAGCAACATGGATGGAGCTGGAAGGGATCATGCTCAGTGAAATAAGCCAGAAAGAAAAAGAAAAATACCAGATGGTTTCATTCGTAGCAGGAGTGTAAGGGATCAGGGGGAAAAAAGAAAAGAGAAGCAAATGTAATAAAATTTAAAGTAAAATGTAAAAATGAGAACAGCAAACAAATATAAACCAGAGACATGGTGTGGGGTGGAGAGGGAATGGGATAAAAACTGGGGTGGGGCCCTCCCTGGTGGCGCAGCGGGTTACAGCACAGCACTGAGAAGCTCAAGCCACTTCCGCATAAGTTCGATTCCCACCTGCCCCGGAGGTGACCACAGGGCGCCGCAGACCTCTCCTGACCCGCCCGCTGCTCCCCTCAGCAGTGGACTTCATCGATCTGCCTGTTCTGCTCCCCACTCTGGCTCTGGTGAAGCCTCTCACTGCCCCTGAGCCTCTGGCCTGTCCCCCAGTTCTGTATGCACAAATAAATAAATATATATAAAAAAAAAAACTGGGGTGGGAAGAGAACAACTCTTGATACCTGCCTATGAAATTTTACATAATACCAAAAATAAAGTACTACAATAAGGCCAAAAAAAAGTGTTTTCTTTTCCTTTGGTCCATTCTAGGCTGAAAATCAGCTTTCATTTGACACCTTAGTCTTAGGTCTACTATCTCTCCTGGGTGTTTGCATTTGAAGCCCCTTTTCTTAATTAGTGAGTACAGAAACCTCTCTGACAGAGGTCATTAAAGGATGGTGAGCAGAGAGGGGAATTAAGTGGAAGATAAAGGAGTCTCCCAAAGTGTCTTTTATTTAAATGTGTGCTTTCATTTGTTCAGACCAAGCCCAACTTGGAAAGTACTCAGCAGACTCATTCTCCCTTCCCGGAGCCCTGGGCTGTGTTTGAGGTGAACCGGGAAGGTGCAGAGTCTGAGGAGGTGCTAAAAGTCCCAAAGCAAAAGTATATTCCTGTAACATTAGGGACGGCAGCATCGATAAGACAGTCACTCACAGGACCAGGCCGTGACCCACGGGGTATATTCAGTTACCTGTGTGACTCAAGGAGAACTAACAGTTTCCGCCAATTATCTAGTTACTCAGCAGAGTTGTTTAGGAGCCAATTCAGTGTTGATGAATGAGGGAAAGAAAAATAAACAGAATTTCCATAAACTGAGAGTGAAATCACTAGAAAGTTCACTGCTTGCTACAAACAAGCAGAAAACAAGAGTAGAAACATAGAAACTGGTCGAGTGGCTTCCTCAGGGTGGTCTGCTTTCCGATGGCCTCACGGCCTGCCTCACCGCAGACAGACCGGGAAAGCAGCAAGCCTGGGTCTGTTGCCTCGGGTTCCTGGAAAGGCCACTTGGACACAACAAACAGCTCCCTCAGTAACACTGCTCAGCTCAAACAGTGCTGACAAAGACTTTTCTTATCAACCTCCAACAAAATAACAAATACGCGGCTCAGGGACCGCCGCAGCAACAGCAGCGAGCAGCCTGGGCCTGGCAGCCGCCACAGGGTTGGGAGCCACATGGGCCAAGTGCTGGGCGCACGGGATGCCGCCGCTCCTCTCCCGGCTCCGAGGGCGGGCGGACGCACTCGCTGGCCTCAGAACCTGACTGAGGTCAGGCTGACATCAGACATCCTACCCAGTGCCACCCAGTGCTGACCACGGGCAAAGAGGTCCAGTGAACAGGCTTCAGCCTCGCAGACGTGTATTTCTTTGAAAAGCAGAGTGGACGGCGGGGTGTGGGCGGCCGCCACTTTCGCCCTCTGTCCACATGAGCGCGTGTGCGGCCTCCACTGCTCCCCGAAAGCGTGGCCGAGGTCCGGGGTCGCCCGCAAGCCATCCCAGCCCGTGCCGGTGCCGGAGACCAGCGCCTGGTTTCACTGGTCGCGGTCAGCCCCGCGGTCCCCGATTTTAGGGTCAGACGGACGCCGAGTGCTCCGCGCGGGAGTCTGACGCGAGGTCCCCCGCATCGGGGACTCTACTCCTCTCCCTGCCGCTTCTGTCCCCAGCCGGGACGGGCGGGGAGTGGCCACGGGCGGCAGCGGCCGCAGGGAAATTCTGACCCTCGAACCACCAGAAACCAGATTATGCGCGAAACGGCGGTCACGGGCGCCGCTTCCAGGCCCAAGTCAAAGTGACACCGCGCAGGAGCGGGCTGGCCGCAGCCCCGCAGCCCGCAGCCTCCCAGCCCCGGCGC
>NW_004567135.1:648500-685517 GCF_000260355.1 Condylura cristata | reverse complement strand
GCTGTCCAGCGCGGGCGGGCTCTCGGCGCCCGGCCTGTGGGCGCCTCCCCCACGTGAGCGGAGTGTCCGCAGGTGGACGCCTGCACTCCGAGGTGCCTGTGTCGCCAGGACCCTGCTGCCGGGCGCTCCGTGTTGCTGCACCGGCTAGTGGTCGGTGCTGCCTGAGTGGGACGGCGAGTGGGCCGGTCTTGGGGGCCCTTGGGAACTTTTACCGTTCGCTGGTTTTCACGTGAAGCTGCTTTTGCATTTCGGCGGCTACTGTGACTCGTTTCAGACCTGTTTTAGTAACAGATGCAGGGAGCCCGCCGTGCTTTCACTTAAAGACACAGAAAGCGAGACCCAGATATTTGGGGACAGCAGAAGTGCGCGTTTCACCCCCACACCCCTTTCCCTCTTACTTAAAGGGGGACGTGCAGGAGCAGGGTGCTGCCGGCCAGTGCAGAAGCCGCGGGGTTCACGCGGGGGCGCTGTGGCTGCTGTCAGCTGGGGTCCTGCCCTGCAGTGCCGCGGGTGGCTCGGTCGCCAGGACTCTGATGCCGAGGACTGGGACGATGCGCCCGCGGGTAGTTGACACAGGGGTGCAGGGTGGCACGCGTGAAGATCGCCAGTCCACTTGACACATTTAAAAAGATTTTAAATGCATCAAGACGACATACACCTGATAACGTGGTAGTTCCTTGGCTCACGTTTTTGGAATTCAGAAAAGTTATTTTCCCTTTTATTAGTCATTTATGGGCATTTGGGCAAATCCTACCTAAAGTAGCTCGGACATGGAAATTGTGTGGGTAGATGTCTGTGACCCTCTTAGAAAAAGATAGAGATTTTCCCAAGTTCTTGGAAGTCTAATTGCCGGTATTTGCTGTTAGTCAGTGTTGAAGTGAGTAAACTCCCCCAGGCCGACTGCAGGTGTGGACCACCTCTTGGTGCTGTGGGCAGCCACGCCCGCCCGAGTGTAGGGGTCTGTTTGATTCTGCCAGTACTAGAGTTTCTGTTACTAGTAAATAGTGGGTCTTTGTTGTCTGCCAACTGACTTTGCTGAGACGAAAATAAGTTACACGCGTCTGAGATGAGGTTATTTGTTCCTGGGATTTACAGTAACAAAAAGTCAAAATCCATCCAAGGAAGTTACATTATAATTTAAAATGGTGAGGTAGTGAAGATACCTACCTGCCTTAGGAATGAAGCCGAGTCTCAGACTGCTACTTCCTGTATTTCAGCTCCAAGCATTCAGAAAATTATGAACAAGATTGTTAGAATTTAGGAACTCTGGGAAAAAGGATCAAGAAACTAAAATTGCGTAGCTTAGGATGAATAATAATCTTAAGAAACTTGGTTTTTTCCTCCTGAGAAGACAAAAAGAAAATTTGTCCGGAATATATTACCTGTAAACATTTCAGAGATAGAAGAACCTATTTTTGAGGATGGTAGTTAAATTAGGTATAAAGAAAAATTGGGCTATAGAATGATCTGTTTGGTAATTTCTTTAAATAAACCTATTATCCATAAACAGAACTAGATATATATTAAAATCTTTGCTTTCCCCCCTTTTAATTTATCTACCAATTATTTTCATGGTTTTATGTGTTAGTATATTCAGTGGTAACACATAGCTAACTCTACAAATTAAATGCTTACCTAAATATTGCATATTTTTGTATAAATTCTAGTAACTCTAGTAGGTCTAGGGTAACTTCAGTGAACAACTTTCATTGATACTGAGTCGTGTAAATTGTGCATTTTACATCTGTTTTCGTAAATTTCCAAGGAATAATCCACCAGGTAAATGAGGTTTTTAGAGAGGAGACATTGATTTATTTTAGAGTTTTCCTTCCGTTTGTATTCTTTTACTTAGAAATCTTTAACGCTTTCTATGATCTCTTATAAATGATCTTAGAAATTTTTTTGGCTGTGCAACCTTTATTTATACTAACAGACGATAACCTTAAGGGGCCGCAGTCAATATGACCTCCAAGTTGTTTAGATTACACTTATTGAAGTAGATTTTATGTTACTATTACTCTTAATTTTAGTTGTGCCACAGTGTTTACCACTGAAATAGGATACACATTACATCATCTGCAGGAAATGAAACCAGAAGCAAAACTATTTTTTTAGTGTTGGTAAATTGGTGAAAATAAGAACAGAAACACTGACATTTAAAGCCCATTTCTCACGTTTTGGTTGCTTAAAATCTGGAAAAACAGTTTTCCTTTATTTAAACCTCATTTATCTGGTGCACTAAATCTTGGAAATTTACTACAACAAATAATAAAATTCACAATTTACCTGACTCAGTATCAGTTAAAGTTGTTCACTGAAGTTATCCTAAACCTACTAGAGTTACTAGGATTTATACAAAAGTGTTTCTACTGAATTTTTAGTGGATCCAGGATGAATACCCTGTTTAGTGAAGAAGATCCAGAGCTTGAGTTTCTGATTTCATTTTCTATGTAGTGCCACTCAGGCTTAATTTTTCGTAAATCATATCATTTTCCCACTAGCACATGTGAAGTATTAAATAAGTACAACAGTTGATCATCTTGCTTGCATTTAGGTATAATAAAAAACACTGAATCGTCATGACATGCATATGATATCACATTTAAAACTGTGCTAAGTACTGTTTTGGGACTTAGTATGTTGACTTCCTTGCTCATCACAGTTCTCCGGGACTGGACTGTGGATGTGCCGTAATTTACATTTGACAGAATAGAATCCGAGGGCATGCAGGTGTTCACGCTGTGGCATGCCTGGGATGGAGCCCGCGTAATGGGGGTGCTGGTTCAGGCTGCAGAATCGCTGTGATAACTGACCTTTTTATGTAACGATTCATTTAGAACTGTAGTTGCTTACGGAATTTTTAAAAGGTGAAGAAGCAAGCATTGTCCCAATAAGAAACAATACAGTTGTAAAAATAAAGTTAACTGAAAGGGGGTGGGGGGAGAAGAGTTTTTTCTTTTGGACTATTGTATATTCAGTGGCTGAATTCTGCCATTATGTCCCACACTTGTCTCTTGTGGTTTAGATGTGGGAGAGTATGTAGAAAATATTAACACCTTGCGCTTGGAAATTAGAACATGTTTAAAGATCAGCAGGTGATTAGCTGAATATTTAGAACGAATGTTATTCTGACCCCAAAGTGCATTTAAACAGAAGGACACTGGAGTCGCATATGGAATCATAGATTGCGGGGCTTGGGTCGTCCGTGTCGACTGGTGAGCAGGGATGTTTTGGGCCGTCTGGCCGGCGCTGAGCAGCAGTCGCTCGCCAGGAGGAGTCCGCCGCAGGCCCTTGCTTTGCTGTTTCTGTTTTGTTTCGTGTTTGCTGATGGTTTGGGTTGTTCTGGAAATAACTCTTCTCATGAAAGATTTCTAAGTCAAACAACATTTGAACTTAAGACAGTGGGCGGTACAAGCAAGATCACATTGTTGCCTCTGACAACTTCCTGAATATTCAGTCCGGTCGCGTTGCTCGGCCTATCAGTAGACCAGATGGACCAGTCGCTGTTGACAGCTCACTGTTGGGTCTGTCCAACCTCTTACCTGAGTTTAGAGTACCTGAGTTCAGAGTGACCTTTCTCTTCTTCACTTTGACCATCATGCTGTAATAAGACGTGGCTATTGCTAAAAGTTAACGGCGGCCATCAGGCAGATTGACAGGGAGTTAAAGGTAAGGTTGAGAATGAAGTAAAGGTGTTTACAGTCACCTGACTTTATTCTCAAAACAAGAGTGAAGGTATTTGTTGCCTTCCTTAGAGAAACGGAATCTGAGCTTGGAGAAGTCCGTTGTTTTGCTGTGGCTTGGTTCCCAGGTGACACCGCGGCCACTCGGAGCAGGCACTGAATGCTCGCTCTGCCGGCCTCCCTGCGAAACAGGCTTTAGAGGAAGTTTCCTTGTGAGTTACAGATGTTTGATGATTTCACAGTGGGCTTAAAGGCCTGGCTTGTAATGATTTTAAAATGCCAGATACTCTTAATGTCTCCTTAGATTTAAAAATGTTTTTGTGCTGTCGCCGCTCGGCTATAATTAAAACAGTACTTCATTGGCCATGGAGATTTCTCACCCTTCCTGCTTCCCATGTAGAATTGGCAGCGATCACTAGCCCTGGGCAGTGTCGCTTCCGCTCAAGCCTTTTGTATCATTTCCTCAGTTACAGCTGTAGGTCCCACTCTGTATCTTACAATTCCTTCCTTGAAGTTTTCTCTCCAGACTTGTCCACCTGTTCTTAAACCAAAGGAATGTGTCACCTGCTTTCAGTGTCACATCCAGGTCGTACGAAGTCATGCTGAAGCTGGGAGGCTTAGCCTCACCTGTGGAGGCGTCTGAGGCACCATGCATGCTTCCTCGAGAAGTACATGGGTCGGGGAGCGCAAACCAGACGCCTCTAGGTTGCCCGGTACCGGCTTATGCCTGCAGCTCTTCCTGCTCCTTCCACTGACACTTGGCCTATTTTCCTTCTTGATCTACAAAACAGAGGGCGATGGCTAAGTCTCCTCCACGAGGACAGCTAAGGATGCCATTTGCCCCTTCCACTCTCCTTTCAGCTTTGAGAAGCGGATGCTAGCATAATCCCTTACTGGTAGGAAACATCATTCAGGAGAAATACCCATCAAAAGAACTTCCACTGTGGCAGAAATCAAAGGTTTTCACAGGCATGGCTGGGAGTGGCAGAGGCCAGACTAGTCTAAATTCTTAGTCAGTTAAAGCAAAATTGGAGTACTAGGGACAAAATGATAACTTGAGCCGCTTGTATTATTTAACAAAACATGTTAACAGCTTGACACAGTTTAACTGTTTCATCAACTGTAAGACATGTGGCAAATTTATTTCCAGAAATTTGATGGCTTTCAAGCTGAAGAAATTTTGATTCTTGAAAGGTATAGCTCATAGTCACAAGTGACATTTGGTGGTGGCTGTGATTACAAATTTCACTGCTTTTTTGCATCTAGAAATAAATGGTTGCGTTCTCATTTACAGATGCAGGATTAAGCTAATTACAAATGATCATGTACTTTGTCAGTGGAAGAACAGAAATTCTACCCTAAGCAGGCAGCACTAAAGCTTGCATTTTAAACTACACCCCTTGCCCGTGAGTAATTCTAGAACCAGGCCCGAGTGATGAGTGATTTAGAGCTTCACCATCAAGAAGTGATTTTAAGTTTTGTCATTTCAGTTAAACACCATTCTCGTGTGTTTTCCACGAGGAGCCTGTTGAAGAGTCTGGATCCCTTTTTTGTGAATATTCTGCTCTGAGCAGCATCCTCTCTGACTGATGCTTCTCTGCTTTTATACAGGTGATGGCTACCATTTCCTGCAAACTATTTTCTTGTTTCTGCCTTACACGGCTTGATACATACATCCTGCATGCCATTTCAGGTTCACGTTGCTGACTCCTGACTTTCATGTGGACCTAGATCAAAACCAGCCTCAATAAAGTTGTCCCTCGTCACCGTCCACATCTGTCATTCATCTCTTTTTAAAATATATATAACAGCTTTATTGTGACATCATTTACATAGTATAAAATTGTCCCACTAAAGTGCAGTTCCCTGGGTTTCGTGATGTTCAGAGAGCTGTGCAGCCATCACCTCAGTTTTAGAGCATGTTTATCACCCCCCGCTCAAAAAAACCCCTGTGCATATTGGCAGTTTCTCCCCCCAAAGCTCCCTGCAGTGGGTGGCTCCTCGTGTACTTAATCTTCAACACATTTACCCTCTCTGTGCTACCATATAAATAGGTAAGATGTGTGATTGTGTCTGGCTTCTTTCGCGTCACAGAATGTTCACTATTTCCTCAGTGTTGGAGCATGTATTGCACTTCATTTGTTTTTATTGCTCGTAGTAGTCCCCCGAAATCCAGCCACTACAGTGAGTTTCTCTCTCCATCATTTGTTGGGTTGTTTAAGACTTTTTGACTGTTAGGAATAATCTCTGTAGAATATTCTCGTGCAAGTTTTGTGTGGATGTACGTTTTCGCTTCTCTCAGACATATTCCGAGGAATATGTAGGCCTCTGATGTTTTGAGGAGCATGTAGTGTCTTCCAAACCAGTGGGCGATTTTAGGTCCATGGCGTGTGTGAGGGCGGCGCTCTTGCAGCCTTCTGGAGAGCTCCTCAGGGGCTGTGAAGTGGGGTCGCACTGCAGCGGACATGCCTTTCCCCTGCACGTCCCCTCGTGTGTGTCTGTCGGCCATTTGTGTGTCGTCTTTGGGGACAGGCCTGTGCAGACCCTTTGTACTTTTTTTTTCCCTTAAGGTTTACTAATTTGCATACAGGGCTGGGGTGCAGGCCAGAGGTGCGGGGGTTGAGGGTTCACCAGAGACAGAGCCGGGAGCAGAACAGGCAGCTTGACTGAGTTACACTGCTGAGGGGGCAGTGGGCGGTCAGGAGAGGGCTGCTGCGCCCTGGGGTCGCTCCCTGGCCGGGGATGGACTCCTGCTGCAGCGGCTGCACAGCTTTACAGTGCTGAGGCTGCACCCTTGAACTTCCAGAGAGCCCCCCACCCACTTGGGTCCAATTTTAATTTGATTTATCTTCTTACTGGGTTCTAAGGGTTTTGTTTTTATTCTCTATATAATTCCCTTTATCAGGTAGACAAAATCTTCATCAAAATTTTCTCTCATTCTGTAGTTTTCCTCTTCTTTACAGTCTAACTTGGCTTCCTTCCTGAGTTCCTTTTTTTTGTCTCATAGTTTAGATATAAAAAGAGGTCATAAAAAGCAGTTCTTGCTAACTGATGAATTTAATGTGCAGAGCAGAAAATAGGTTAGAAATGGTTGCAATCTGAAAATTAAGGTATGAAGGTTAACCAGCCCAATTTGAGAGAACTCCAAACTCTAGTTTTCTTCGGTCATATTTTACTGAAACAACTTCTGAGCTGGAGTCTGTGGTATTAAAAAGAAAAGTCAGTAATATCTCTGGTATAATATGTGGTATAATAATTAAACATAGGCAACGTCAGTGTCTCCTTTAGTATTAAAAATGGTTTTATGTTGTTATCCTACTGAAATATAAAGTGTTTCATTAACTGAGTGCTTGTAAGCGTGTGTTAACATCCAGAATTGTTTATGCCATTAATTATTCACAAGGTAGTTCTACATGTTGCTCTGAAATTAAGTATGCTACATTACATTACATTAAAGTATGCTGAAACTTTTATTTTCAGAGTTGCAAAAAAATTAGTCTTATACCTATTTTGCAAAGAAAAAGGTATAATTTTTTTCTTTTACCAAAAGTTGTTTTTATGTTGGCATTAGGCAATGAAGCAGCAACTCCTTATCTGAAAGTTGTCAGCATAAGCATGTACAAATAACGGAAGATTAGTTTACTCACTGCTTCTAAATCTTACTGTTGAAATTTCCCCATTCATGCTGCTTCTAAACTCCCTTATATTTAGGAGGATTTTTGAATCATTCATTTTTCCCTCTGTAACTTTGAGATTTGTTTCTGGTGTGCACAAAAACATTAACCAACTTTAGAAATTCTCTTTACCTCCACTGCAAACCCCTCGTCACCCAGAAACCTATTTATTTTTTTATGTTAGCTTTTCTGCACTTGAGAACTCTTTTAAAATCGAATCAGATGAAAAAGTCCAACTTTGGGTGTCCGACCATTGACCCAGCTCCTTGGGGGCATTGCCAGTTGTCAAGGCCACAGCCCAAGTGGTTTTCTTGGTGCCTTCAGAATATTCAGCCCCAGCAGCTTGCTCCTCTTTTAAGTACTCGTAATTCGCGTGTTTGATTATTAGACGTTCCACACAGTAGTCTCTCCCATCTGTTCCGAGATGTCTCCAGTGTCTTCTTGAAGTGAAAACCAGATAGTCTCTCTTGCTAACAAAGTTTCGACGGCTTTTCATGGCACGGAGGGTAAAACCCTCACCCTTGCGCCCAGGCGTGGCCGGCCCACCTCGCTTCAGCCCAGGTTCACGCCTGACCCGCCGGGCAGCCCTGCGCAGCTGCTGTGGCCCAGCCCTGCTGTCCTGCAGCTTGGCCAGCTCTTCCCTTTACTCTTCCTGCAGTGACTTCTGCTCCTGTGCAGGAAAGCCTTTCCTTGATCCCGAACAAGAACCTCTGTGCTGCCAGCTCTCTGTGCGCCCCCAGCCGCAGCCCGGGCCCCACACCTAGTTCCCCGCTCCTCCTTGGACTCTGCTCCCCGCGGACACCCGGGCCTTGGCAGTCGCTGGCCCGCCTGCCCCTGCCTGCCTGTGGGGTAGCCTAGACGTCACAGAGCTCCAGGACTTATTTCAGTGAGTGAAGTTCCTTTTCTAAGGTAAAAACAGCTAATGGTTTCAGTGCTGAGCAGCTTCTCTAAGTGGTCACAGTGAGTAATGTTGGAAATAGAATTTTGGCCCAGTATTTTATTTTATTTTTTTTTGAGTAATAAATTTAAAATCCCTATCTATTCTAATTTCAAAAGGAAAGAAAACCTCAAAGTAATTTGCAAACAAAGACAACCATGAAAGAAAGCATATTGGGAGTGGGTGTGGACCAACATCACTGACCCACAACTTAGTGTTTACCACAAGTCTAGAAAAGCTTATAGAAGAGTTTGTTCTCTTCACATAATTTTAGCGCCAGGAACACTGGGCACTGGGGGCGCAGAGGGGCTCTGCGGGAGCAGCTGAGCTGAGCTGGGAGCAGCGTCAGCCCTGGCTGGGATGCGCACCTCAAGGCGCATGAGGACTGCGCTGTGCGGGTTTGAGCTTGTTGTTTCAGCTTTTTAATTCTTTCTTACAGCTTGCTGATAACTTGCTACTTTCCTACTTCACTTTTTATGTGGAATCCTTATTCTTTGGCCAGGAGAGTATGGTTTATGATTCCATTAAGCATCTGTTACATTTTTAAGTCTTTGTTAAATAAATGATATTTAAAGTATAGTTTCATGAGATAAAGCCAGTGTGCATATTGAAAGCGGCCCTTGCATACTCACTCTGTAGTGTTTTCCTTGGGAAGTCACATCCTCTCTAAAGTTTTGATCTCCCCAGTAGCTAAGTAAAAATGAAAAAGAATGTGACAGTAAAAGTAGCTGTTCCTTTTGTGATCTTAGAAATTTAATCTGAGGAATGGAGTGATCACATTTGTGTTCTTAAAATGTTTGGAAGAGCAGAATGGAGGGTGACTGTGCGGCAGGTGAGCGTAAAGCATCAGAGACACATTTGGCAACTCTCAGCGTCATCCACACCACTGAAAACGATGGGGACTGGCAGGTTCCAGAACACAGGTGCCTCCTGAGAGTGAAGAGGCGAGGGGCAGGCGCCAGAAGTAGTCTACAGGAACTTGGTTACCAGGTGCATGGCGGTGAGGGGTGGAGGGGCGTGGGGTGACTCGCGTGTGAAAGAGTGCTGCAGATGGAAATACGAAGGTATAGGAAGATGACTGATGACTGGAGATCAAAATGTCTATGGAGAATCCAAGTTGCTGTGGACTAATAAGAATTGAACTATGTTTCAAAAACTTGCTGACTGCCCCGGGGTGCAGACTTTGCAGCGATTGGTGTGAGTCACGATATCGTCGGACAGTGTAAATAGAGCGAGAAGTTAGAGAGTAGTTTGTGGAACAATAATTAAGCAGAGGAAAAGAGGCTGTAAAGAAAACAGGATTCCTCCTTCCCACCTCATTCTGAAAGTAGAATCACAGGGTTTGACTTCTAAAAAGATCCATAAGGTTCATAAAGTTAGGGATTTTTTGGTTACGGTGATTTTAGTGAGTTTGTGAGAATCTTTTTGCAGGTCCATTGAGGTAGGAAGACCTGCAGTACTCGGTGAAGAGTAAGTGAAGGTTGAGGAAATAGAAACTTGAGAGAAGCTTGTTGCAAGTACAGGTCAGAAAAATGGGAATGGAGGAGGAAGTGACATGGTAAGTTGAGGTATCATGTAGGAAAGGGGGAAACACTTGACCCTACTTATATGCCAAGTGGGGAAACAGAAGATGCCTGGAGAAACAAGGAGCTGTTAACGGGGGAAATTACTCCCAAAGCAGAAAAACAAACATGGGCAACTTTGGGATTAAGGAGGGTTCTCCCATCTCCTGAAAGAAGGGAGTAAGGTAAGAAAGCTTGTGCTCAAAGTTGAGTCTTCTGACATCCTTAAAAAATGGGCAGCACTGGGCCCTCCCTGGTGGCTCAGCGGGTTAAAGCACAGCACTGAGAATCTAAAGCCGCTTCTGCATGAGTTCGATCCCCACCTGCCCCGGAGGTGACCCCAGGGCACGGCAGATCCCTCCTGACCCACCCGCTGCTCCCCTCAGCAGTGGACTTCGTCGATCTGCCTGTTCTGCTCCCCGCTCTGTCTCTGGTGAAGCCTCTCGCCGCCCCTGAGCCTCTGGCCTGTGCCCCAATTCTGTATGCACAAATAAACAAATCTTAAAAAAAAAAAATGGGCAGCACTTATTCCATTTCCTGGGTTAAAGGCTGAGGCTCGCATGTCTCTGAAGTGATTATTGGAAATAGAGAGGGCTGTCTTTCGGGCCCTGATTCCTTCTCTCAAGGACATGATTGAAGACCATAGATCATTTTCTCCCTGGGATTATCTTAGTAATCTTTGAACCCAGATAATGTTCATAAAATAAAATATTTTCAAACTGATAGGCTAATCTGTAAGTAGCCTAGAAAATGATCTAGTGTCAAAGAAACATTCTGATGAAATCCCTGGTAACCTGCAAAACAGAGAGGCAATACAATTAAGTCACAGCCAGTGGCCACAGTCACAACTAAAGTGACCTGACCTGATTACATTCGGTACATTTTCTTCATAGTTCTTTATATAGGGACAGTGCAATGTCTCAGTAGTCATTAGTCATAAATATTTCACCTGAAGTCTCCTCTATACTGTAAAGATGACTTGTTTAAGTCTGTTTATTGCAAAGAATTATTACACTGTACTTTGGGGTATCTGCAGGTTTGTACCTTAGTGTTTAGGTTACTTTTAAGTGGTTAAAAGTCTGTCATTTAATGTAATATTTGCTACTGCAGCTGCCCAACTTAAACACAATATATGATGAATATTAAGATGTTTCGTTCACTTCCTTTGCTTATACCTCTAGGCATCAGTGTAATTGTTCTTTTTATGCTTCTGAGTTTGTCTTTTCTTAAAACATGTCACTCAGTTTTTTACTTTCTGTTTTACTTACTTGTTGCCCTTGTTACCAAAAGGAAGTAACTTCTTGAAAATGATATTACTATACACTGAAATCACTTGTCATTTGATAAATTAGAACTGAGAAAGTTTTTAAAGCAATTTCTTCAAAGTTTCCATAAATCTTTAACAATTTAATGCAAATTCATCTACTTGGAAGAGATGTAAAATATTAAAAGATGAATAGTCATAAAACTAAAAGTACTTGTTTATATTTTGCTATACATATTTTTTATCTCAGCTTTTAAAAACAAATTTTCTTTTAATGTGTCAAATGTCTTTTCATTTGATGGCTGTTACTTTTCAATTTGTTGGCCTCAACATTATTCATAGCATATATATTTGATTATTTCATTTTGTGTATATATGTGAATGTGTATGTATAAACAAACTATCCCATATTAAATAGGAAATATATAATCCTATTGCATGTAGTATTTTAGTGAAGCAGAAGAGTATAAAGAAAAATGGAATGCCTCGTCATACTTCTCAGTTCAGGAAAATAAACATTGCAGATTGCAACGACTATCCCTAATTCCCCCCAATCCCATCCCCTCCTCTCTCTTGTCAGAGGGAACCACCACACTGAACTTGATTTCTTGCCTTCTGGTTATTTATACTTTTAATATAGATGCATGAATCTATTAAACAACACATATGTGGCATATCTAAAATTTTCTTTAGCAATACTTTGTGCAAATCTCTTATCTTTATTATATTACATGTACCCTTTTGCAGCTTTCCCCAACATTGTAGTTTTGAGATTTATCCATGTTAATATATATAGTTATATTTTCTAATTTCAAAGTTTATGTAGTATTTCATGATCTGAATAATGGATATCAAGGTTTTAAATTAATTTTCTTACACTCTTTTGTTGTGGACTTTGATTTCTTCCCAGCCAGATGGACAGTAAGCTGTTTCCACCTTTTCACTTGTACAGATTCTGTGGCAGTGTTACGAACCGTTGTAATCCGGGACGGTGAGCGGACGTTTCTGTGTGGCAGAGCTAGCGGCTGCGCAGGCGCGCTGTGCACACCTGTGTCCTGCCCAGCTGGTGCCTTGGGGCACGGGGCCTAGGTGGCGGTGACACCCGCTAGGCTCCTTTTCCGCCCAGGCAGGTGCGCGCCTTCTTGGTGTGCAGAGGCCGCTCTGCGTTCCTGCGCTCTGGGCCACTCTGCCCCTTTTTCCTTTGCTTTAAGTTCACTTTAAGGCTTTCTTCGTACATTTCAGTCTTTTTTGTTCAGTATGATGTCCCCAGGTTTTATCCTTCTCCTTGGTAGTGTCGTTGCTGAGCTGAAGCCTTTCATTTTTACCTTGGCAAGTTTATTAACTTTTATCAGTAAGGTTTTTTGCATTTTGTTTTAACTTTTCCTAGATTCTGAGTCAACAGGGTTTTCTGCTATGTCATTTTAAGTAATTATGCTATTATTAATACATTTATGTTCTTAATCCAACTGTAGTTAATTTTTGTACTATTGGTTCTGTAACACAACATAAGTTCCTAAAAATCACCATGCTACATGCACACTAAAAACGTCATTTACAGTAAAAAAGGACAGTAAAAATGGTAGTACTTTCTGGGAGACGTCTGAATTAGATGGTGTCAAGACATCTGTAAATGACGTGACTGACAAAATCTGGAGATCTTGCGGGGGGGGGGGGGTGTTAGTACAGCTTTTGTACAGACCCACAGGTACCACTGACCATGACACTTTAATTTTGGAAAAGGTTTAGTTTGTTTGTGGAAATGCATTTCAGAAGGTTTGCAGCTTGTGAGTTATTATGGCCAGGTGAAGGAGCATTATCTGAAACTTGTCAAGAACTTATGAGAGAGATGGAGAATCGTAACACATAAAGTGCCTTTAGGTAGATGATAAGTTAATGCTAGATACTTGAAGATAAGTTGAATAGAGATTCAATAATGTTTCTAGTGTTCAGTGTCTCACACTTTTGTAATAAAGACCAACTATTTGCTTAGCAGTTTCTACTATATGAAAAACAGACAGTATACTTACTGACTTCTGTTGGTCAAGAAACTAACTCGTTTGTTTAAAGTTTCATTTTACTTATTTTAACCAATTTTACAAATCTTTTAATAATCAATTTTCCTTACCCTTAGAAAGGTACTGTAAAATATATTAAGTTACCATTGCTATATTTAAGTTTTTTGCATAAGAACTATTTTTCATATTTCTTTATACTTTGTGATATTGCATTTAAATTATTGTTCAGATTCTTGTGACTAGCATTTGAACTTTTGTTTAGTTGGCAAATATTTTTTCAAGTTGCTATTTAAATGCTGTTAAGGGTTTTCTTTTTTTTTGACATGCATGACAATACTTGTTCTCAAGTAGATATTTCTAGAACAGTAAGAATACTTTTACACAACTGAATATTTTTCTTCCAAGTAAGTGAAATTTCAGTTGTTCTTAACCATCCTTATAAGTAGACCCCATAGACACGGATGGCTTTGCTACTGTTTGTTATATATCTACTGGTGTTTTTCCTTTACTGATTTGTTTTCTCTTTTAGGTACCTAGTTGATAGTCGCTGGTTCAAACAGTGGAAAAAATATGTTGGCTTTGACAGCTGGGACAAATACCAGATGGGAGACCAGAATGTGTACCCTGGGCCCATTGACAACTCTGGACTTCTCAAAGGTTCATTTCTTAGATTTTACAGTCAAATATAAACATGTTCATTTCATTATGTTGTAGTCATTATATAGTATGCAAAGTGTTACTGTAGATAAATTAATTAGAAATTTCTTTTATAGATTTGATCTCATGAACTAATGTGTATCTTGACTTTTTTTTTTTTAATTTATGATGTATAAGCATTTATTTAAATGAAAAACATAGACTAGAAAGCACAGCTCGTTACTTTGGGCAAATGCCTTACCACTTGCTGTTTCTCCTAAAGGACATGTATTTTTTAAGATTTTAAAATTTTAAAATCTTAAAATTTGTGGTTTTGGATTTTTATTTTTTATAACCCTCACTTCTCACGAGCCCCTTATTTTTTTTAAGAAGGCAGCAGCATTCTTAAAATTAAGAATTTTTTTTATCTTTTTACTGAGGTAACTGTTTACAGTGTATTCAGTACTGGTTTCAGGTGTGCAGTTTCTCACCTCAGTAACGAAGTATTTCCAGTAACTTCCCTGCATCTTAGATCAAGTGGTAAGAATATTTATACAAGTTCAAAAATATCCAGCATCCAACAAGACACAGTTTATGTTATTTTGGATCCAGGCAAAGATTGCCTTCACAATGAATGCAATGCAAAGATTGCATTCACAGAACAGAAAAATACTGAGGAAAAATGTCAAGTTTGTTTGAAAAAAAATCATTGAAGGAGAGAAAATGAATAAAGACCAAATGAAACAAATATAGACAACATTTAGATTTAAACCCAACTGTGAATATTCATAATAAATGCTAATGTTCCACTTAGAAGTAGAGGCTGTGAAGTTAGATACAAAAAAAAAAATAAGACCAGCTTTGATACTGTAGCTGAGAAACCCACTTTAAATATAAAAATAAAGAAAGATTGTATCTGAAAAGGATATGTAGTCCTGAGCAGAAGTCTGATACTGACCCTCACTAAACCTGACTTTTGTTAGGTTGCGTCCCTCTCGGTGTCATGGGACCTGCGGTTGAGATATTGCCCCCGTGGTAATTTTAAGTTGGCAAAAGAGAGATTATATTTCAGTGAAATGAATCAGGTCACACCTGCTCTCCAAGAGCAGGATTTTCTGTGGCCGTGGCATAGGTCACTTGAGAGCAGGGGGCGGACTCTGCACTGTCTGCCAGAAAGTGAAGGCCCACGTGAGAGGGAGGCAGGCAGTCACCCCGGCCATGGAGAAGCCCTCAGGCCCACTGGCAGCACGTAAGTGAGGACCTCAGACTTGGTGGCTTGGTGGCCGTGCGGGACAGAAGCTGCCGCGGCTGAGCGGGTTTGGAAGGGATTGCTTCCTAGAGTCTGCAGGTCGGACGCTGGTCCAGCTGACATCTGGATTCCGTTCATGAGACCTTTAGTAGAGGACTAGGTGAGGCCAGCTAAACATCTCAGCCACAGAACTGGGCTTTGTAAATGAATGTAGTTTTAAGCAGTTATGGTAAGTGGTTATGCAGCAATAGAAAACTAATAAGTCTGTTACCATTAATACAAAGAAAGCTGTAGTAGCTATGTTATTACTCACTAATATTAATTTCTGAACAAAGGGTATCGCCGGGAATAAAGTTCACATCATAATTCTAATGGAGTAAGACAATTCATTAAGGAAACATAATACTAAGAGTTTGTGCACACAGTGGCCTAACTTGAAAATATGCGATATAAAAGCTGATAGTACTGTAAGGAAGAACAGAAAAATATGTGCAATTATATAATGGCTATTTCAGTGCTCTTTCCTCCATAAATGATAGAAAACATGTAGACTGAAAAACTAGAAATGATACAGGAGAATTGACCAACACTACCAGCCAGTTTGACTGAGTTGACACTTAGAGAACATTCCAGGGAAAACAACAGAGTGAAAATTACTCCAGTGTGCAATGGGAACTTTAGGCGCGCCATATTGAGCCATAACATCTCTCTCTGTTCATACAAGATATGCTTTCTTACTCCAGCGCAATAAATTAGAAGTTTGTAATAGAAAGAGAGTTGGAACATCTTCAAGTATTTGGAAATTATGTTATACACTTCATTTCCTTTTTGTGTCAACTCAAAAAGGAAACTAGAAAATATTTCGAGCTACATTAAAGTGAAAATATATGTGGAGATGGCAGCTCAAAAGCACATGGACGTGTGAAAAGAAAGATCTCAAATCGGCAGTTTTTATTTCTGACTGAAGAGATAAAGAAAAATTTAAGCTAAACTAAGCAAAAGAAAGGAAATGTAATTTCACCGTGGAAATTAAAGAGAACATGGAGAAAGTTATCCAAACCAAAAACTGGTTCTTTGTGAGCTAATGAAAGTGACACATATCTAGTTTGGCTTTTCACAAGAAAAATAAAAGATTGCCAACATCAGGAACAAGAGGGTTAACGGAGTCTGTATAGAGTCTACAAATAATGCGAGGATGAACAGGAATGTAAGGGTTATGCTGTTAACTCAGTCACAGTAGATGGGAAAAGATGAATTCCTTGAAAAATAGAAAATTGCCAAAGCTCATTCCGAAAGATTAGATTGCCCGGCTAACCTTATCTCAATTACAGAAATTGAACTTGTAGTTTAAAAACTTTCCCACAAAGAAAACATCAGACCCAGATGGTGGCGCTAGTGAATTTGACCATACTTCGAGTGGGGGAAATAACACCAATTCTACAAAACTTGTCGGAGAGACTACCTCCCAGCTCGTGGTGTTCTAGATACATCATGACTTTTGTACCGGAAAGTCTTGAACTGACAGTTCAAGGAAAGAGAACTCTTAGATCAAAATATCTCTCATGAACATAGATGCATAAATTCTTAATTACAGTATATTGGGTCCAGTGATAAAAAGGATATATAGAACATACAAGTATATGTTAAATGTTTACTATATCCTGAAAGGTAAGAGTAAAATAGAATGAAATACCTCAGCCTTCCAGGTCTGAGACCCTGCAGGTGGTACCCTTGGTGGCGACAGGCTAAACGCTCCCTCTCAAATCAGTAAGAAGACAATGTCCACTTTCTCCACGCCCGCTTACTAGAGATTGTAGTCACTACAGTGAGTCAGGAAGAGAAACCTGAAAGTGTGCAGATTGCACAGGAAGAAGCCTGTCTTTCAGTGCCGAACGTTCTCTGTGATGGACTCTACCCGGAGATGGCTGCCAGGTTTATCATGAGATCGATGGGCAGGACGGAAGACCACCATTTTAAAAACAGTCATTTTCTTACATACTTAAATGAGTTAACATGAGTTGAAAAATTTAAACACATTTTATAATAGCTTCAAAAATAGTAAAATATTTCAAAGCAAAGGGACAGCATATGTGCAAGGCCTGTGCACACTAGAAACTCGCAGGAGATCGCTGAGAGAAACAGAAGTCCCAGTGAGGGGAGAGGTGGCAGTAGAGCTGAAGACCTGGTATTGTCGAGCCACCTGCTGAGTCTACAGACGCAATAAATTGCAAATCATACTTCCAGTAGGTTTAGAAATAGAGAATTCACATCTTTGAAAATTAGACACTTCAGGGGTGCTCACTGTGTTCACACAGTTGAAGTCCTTTACCATCATCAAAGTCCACAGCAATTCCACCCCAGAAGGAACCCGCGGGATTACTCCCCACCTGCAGACCCCAGCCCTGGGCCATGCCATCCGCGCCGGCCATCCGCGCTGTCCCGGGAGGCGGCCTGCGGCGGCCTTCAGTGTCTGACTTCTTCCACCTGCCACGGTTTTCACGGTTCACTCGTGGTATGCTTTCGTACTTTCTTTGTAGGGATGAACAGTTTCCCATCTGTGATACCACTTCTCGTGTACCCGTTTATCAGCTGGCGGGTGTTCGGGTCACTCTGCTTGTTGGCTGTCGGGGCTGACGCTCTCACAGCCGTTCATTACAGATCTGTGTGAGGGGTGTTTTCTTACGGATATCTACCTAGGCGTGGAACTAGTGGATAATACTGGTCTCATTTTTTGAGGAACTGTTAGGCTGTTTCCCAAGATAGTTGCATCATTTGCTTTCCAGCCAGCAGTACATTAGTTCTAATTTCTATCCTTGCTAACACTTGCTGTCACTTGATCTTTTTTGCTATAGCCATCTTATGGTGTGTGGATTTTGATTTTGATTTCCTCAGTTAATGCTGTTGAGTTTCTTACCCTGTGCTGCTTACGCGCCTTTTCTGAGAAATGGCTGTTCAGGTCGCATTCCTAGTTTTTTACTGGGTTGTCTTTTTATCGTTGGGTTCTAATTGTTGTTTATATGTTCTGGATAGTAGCCTTTTGCCAGGTATTCAACATTTTTCTCCCATTCTGTAGAGTTTCTCTTTCTTGACTGTCCTTCGAAGCACCAAAATTTTTAATTTTGATGCATTACAGTTTGTCAATTTTTCCCGTTTAGTTGTTGATGCTTTTGGGGTCAGAAAGGTCATACGAGCTTTATATGTACATTTACTTCGAACGATTTTATAGTTTTGGGGCTCTTAAATTTATGTCTGTGGTCTTTTTTAAGTTCATATTTGTATATTGTGTGAGGTCAGAATCCATTGACTAGAGAATGTATAGAAAAGATCCACACATATGCATGGTCAGTTAATTTTAGAAAAAGATACAGAAAGAATTCAATGGAGAGTAGAGAGTTTTAAACCTATTTGTAAAAACCCTGAACTGTGATATACACCTGCTGTCATATACAAAAGGATCACTAAACTGATCGTAGGCTTACAGGTAAAAGCCAAAGCTAAGAAGCAAAGAAAAAGAACACATGAGAGACATTGTGATGTTATCTTCGGCAAAGAGTTCTTAAATATGATACAAAAAGTTACGAGTGATAAGAACTACTGAATTGTACTTCATCAATAGTATTTTCCTCATATGATCCTGTTAAAGGTAGAAAACCACAGTGTGGGAGAAAATATTTGCAAATCTCCTAACTGGTAAGCCTGTATACAATTCTTTAAATTAAGAAAACAAAGCCCAATGAAAAAAAAAAAAAAAACAGGCAAAGATTTGGACAGATGTTTCACCAAAGTAGTTTTTTAAAAGTACATGTATAGATATTCAGCATCATTATTCATTAGAGAAATGAAAATAAAACTACAAGGAGGAACTTTCATACACATAATGAAATGGTTAAAAGACGGACCCACACTATGTTGGCAAGGATGTGGTCCAGTGGAACTTCCATACGTGGTTTCTGGGAATGACTGGTCTAGCAATTTATTAAAAAACCTTAACATTTCACTTCTAAGTATTTATCCAGGAAAAATGAAAGCATATATCCATAAGAAAACTTGTAGAGAGATTGAATTCTGTACATTTGTAATTTATAAAACAAAACTGGAAACAAACCAAAGACCTGTGAACAGCTGAATGAATAAACAAATTCTAGTATATTCATGTAATGAAATTCTACTCCACAATTAAAGGGAACATACTATTGATATGTAAAAACATGGATGAGTATCAAGATAACTATACAGTATAAGTGAAACCCAACGAAAGCAATACATGTGCATTATTTTATACAAGATTCTAATAAATGTACATTCGTCCACAAGTACAGAAAACATGCCACTTTTATATAAAATTCTAGATAAGGCAAATTCGCTTATCGTTGCGAAACTTGGTGGTTTTCTAGGGACTGGATGAAAGAAAGCAGAGATTGCAGAAAACTAAGGGATTAGGTGAGGGTGTAGCTGCCATTTTAATTTAATGACAGTGACTTTGACACTTCTGTGGCTGTGCACCTTAAATTTATGCACCTTAGTGCTTAGCAATTAATTATCAATGAATAAAGTAATGAAGTGACATAGTAGGTTGTTTTTTTTTTTTTAATCTATTTAGGGGTGTTTACCCCTTTAAAATGAACTGATCATTTTATTTTGTCCACTAGGTAGTAGTTATTCTTTGCCTTCTGGCACATAAAGTGTTACCCAAGCTGTTGAATTTTTGTGGAAAACATCGCAATTTTTCATTTTTAAATTTTGCTGTTGCTTTTAAAGTTTTCTTTGAGGCATTCTTAGTGAAAAAGAAATGGATGTTAGAATAATTAGATTTGTGTTTGGATTGAGTCTACAATTTTCATATTCCTATCCTTTAGCAGTTTAATCAGTACCTGAATTGCTTAGTAAGTAAAATGAGACTACATTCTTTATAATATTGATTTGAAAAACAGCAATGTAATAGTACTTTTTGTATGACATATTTTTCAGTACCTGTAGTCTTCTATGTGTATGACTTTGCTCAGTATTCTTGTATTCAATGAAGATACCTATTTTGTAAGATTATTTTCAAATTACCAAGATTACAACACCATCTGTGTAATAATGCCTCATAGTATAGTGTGCATATAGGGATTCAGAATGTGTTACTTTTTTTTAATCTCAACAACTTCTGAAAATAATGTTCCAAATTATCAGTATTGATAAAGAAATTAAATTACAACTAAGGTTCAAAAGATTGAATTTACCAATTTTTTTAACTTAGCTTGCATCTGTTACTAAAGTTCATATTATGAAATTCAGAGTTTTCTCATTTGAGTTCCAGATGAAAGTTTCTCAAAGTTCAGTATAAATTTGTAACTATACATTGGTCCTAGACACCTTCCTCTTAATTCTTTCAGCATTTTTCCTGTTCTTGATTTATTCTGTTGTATCTAAAAATAGTATGTTCCATGCTTAATTGAAGACTAGCCCGGAATGAGAAAATCCTTTTTATATGGAATGTAACTCGGTGAATTATTTCTGTTTCTACACTTTGAAAATTAAACTAAAGGAGCAAATGATAACAAATGAGCCTCAGAGTAGGACTGTGGCACAAATGTACTGGCCTGGCCTGCTTCCATTGTTCCGTTTCATCAGAAATGTACAAATACATCATTAGAGCCATATCTGAGCCCCTGCCTCTGCCTAGCCCATGTGTCTTCAGGAGAAACGAATTGATTTTACAACGCGCCCTTTGCAGTTTTCGCCGGGGTTCCCAGCCCGTGCGCTGTGCAGTCATTGCGCAAGAATATTGATTTGCGCCTTTGATATGCAGAATAACGGGGAAACAGGTTTTACGTAAAGTGTAAGCATAAAATAATTGGGACACCCAATAGATTGGGAAAAACTAAAATTTATACCTCACTGGGTCTTTTTAGGAGCCTACTACATGAAAAATTATGTTTCTAGGTATTACTGGTTGACTTAATGGTGCACATTGGAACTTTTTAAAAATTTAAGTAACATTGCATTATCACGTTACATAGGTTTAGGTGTATATTATAAAAAATTAGCTTGTTTATGTTATAACCTGGTTGCATGCATTACAGGTAACAGGTTATGTTACATCTGGTTCACCACTGAAAGTCAATTCTTCCTTTCACCGTACAGTTGACCCCTTTGACCAAAATTACCCCCTTCCCTTCTGGTAACTGCTAATAGATCTTTATTCTGAAATTTATTTTTCTTTTATTTAGTTAATCTTTTCATTTTTTTTTTTGTAAAACACATAAATGAGTGAAATCATACCGTGTCTGTCTTTCTCTGTATATGTTGCTAAGCACAATCTTCTTTATGTTCATCCATGTTGCAAGTGACAGTTTCATCTTTTTTCAGTAGTTAAGTAGTATATCATTACATATAAATTTTATTTTTTGAAAGTGTACTGTTATTAAAGTGCCATTGAAAGCAGCAAGTTCTTGGAATATGAGGGTTTCTATGTAAACCTCTTCAGAGCCTTTTTTCAAAGTCAGTTATTTTAAATATTTAAATCAGTCTTAGGAGTTAATTTGTAATGCATGCAACCAGGTTATTAAGATCCGCACTGCTGTGTCTATGTCTATTGAGTTTATTTTTGTTTTTGCAGATGGCGATGCCCAGTCACTTAAAGAACATCTAATTGATGAATTGGATTACATACTGTTGCCAACTGAGGGCTGGAATAAACTTGTCAGCTGGTACACACTGATGGAAGGTCAGGAACCAATAGCACGCAAGGTGCGTAGAAATAGCAGTTGAGTGACAATAGTCGCCTTATATAGCTCTGTTCCAGCTGCTGAGGCCTCGGGAAGTGTTGGGAGGAAAAGGCAACCAAATGTCACTGTGTAGTGTGTGATACTAACAGCTCACCCGCAGAGACTTAGCCCACATTAAAACTGCCCTCTACTGACACATTATTAACTAATGCAATCCTCACAGAAAACTCTGGGGTAAGTAAGTATCAGCGCAGGTCTCAGACCAGGGAATGAGGACAGTAGACAGTTCCCGTCTTTGGGTAGCCCATCCCGGGACTCCTGCCCACCTGTGACGAGGCAGGTGCTTCTTTCTTTCTTTCCTGATAAGCCTGTCCTTTCAGTGCAGATGCAAGAAAAGAAAGTCAAATCAATGTGCAGAGGCAGGTACCCTTCCTTTATTTTCAGTTATCATGCTGCATGGCTTTCTTGAGAAATCAGTTAGAAAATGATGAACTCTCATAAAGCTTTCTAGTTATAACCTAGAAACATTAAAAGTGATCCACTTTGTTTTCTTTTGAGACTGAAAAGTCATTTATGAAATGATGAGTGTTGCCAAACTAGAACAACACCAAATGCTCAAAGTAGATCTGACTCCACAGGAGTTTTTAATAGTGTATTTGAATGGTGTGAAGGGTTGGTAATGACCAGAATCTCTGAACATTATCTCAGTTTTTTTTTTTTCCTTCCCCTAAATAGAAATAACTAGAAAGCCTAGGAATATACACTTCTAGTAGACTGTATTTATTTGTAACCAGTACCTCAGAGTTGCTGTGTTAAATTGTATTTGTATGTTTATATAATTTAGATGCAGAATTGAATCTTGTTTTCTACATAGAATGTGAATATGCCTTTGATGTAGTGTTTAGTTTCATTCATTATTATCACTCAACCTTGCCTCATAGCCTTTTCAGAAGCAGGATTCCTCTCCTAAAGTCTATACATATATATTTACACACATTTGTATAAATTTTATGTGTGGGTATGTGTATCTGTGTATTTTTTATCACTTTATCGGTGATTGCTGAAAAATTGAGCATTCTTACTGATTGAAAGATAACTACTTACAGCTGTATATCAGTTTGGGATAAAAGAAAGAAAAGGTTTATCTGTATTGTCTTAAACTATATATGCTGTATTATTTGAACCTTAATGCTATTCTTAAAAACAAGTGTAGTATATTATACCCTAAACATCTTAGTATGGTAAACAGATTTACAAATAGATTTCACTGGTGTTACTTTTAAAAGACGTCTTGTGATTTCTTGAACACTGTCTGAAAAGCAATTTAAAGTAAAAAGGGTAACATTCTGAAAAGTTCACATGTGTGTAAAGAAAGTTTAAGACTGTTAGGAGACGGTTATTTTTAACAAGGATCCTGAAACAAACCCAGTGAGCTAAAATTCTTAGCTTTTTCCAATTGTTTGGGTGTCCCGGTTATTTTGTGTTTACACTTTATGTAAAACCTGTTTCCCAGTTATTCTGCATATCAAAGGAGCAAGTCAGTATCACTATTCGTCAATCAAGTCTGTATTTGATTTACTTTACTAATAAAGTAGGTTTTAAGCTTCAATATGCAGAGAATTGTCTGGAACCTTTACTAAATCAGCCTTCCTCCAATTTAAATCAGCAGGTCTGATAATTTGCAGATTTTCTATGCCCTAAATGAATGATAACTGCTGCAAACGACTTGTAGAGCGAATTTGTAACTTTTAGGGTTAGGAACAAGTACTTTTATGTGATGAATAAGGAGGCAGAGTTCATCTTTGGCTCACCGCAATTTGATTGATACTTAGTAGTGTTATAAGTCACTTGAAAATATTTTAATTGACATTTGTAATTCTGAAACATAGGAGTTAATGTCTAAATATTCACCTTCTGGCCTGTTTTCAAAATAATCATTATAATGATTATAATAATTAGGTCAATATAGCTTTCTGTTCTTCTTTATAAGCTTGTTTCTTCCTTTTACACAGTCTTCACAGCCATCATTTTAAAAGATTATTTCCAGTGCAGACGTATTTGATGAAGGTAGGAGACCAAACAAATATAAAGGAGCTGTTATTACATAGGCGGCTCATCTATATATGAATCGAATCTGAATGCTGAGTCATGGCAGCTCACTTTCCCTGCTAATTGCAGTTGTTCTCAAACTCAAGCTCGTATGGTATGGTCCTTTCATATAAAAAATTAGACAACATTTTCTTTAAAAGAGCCAACTTTTTTTATTAAATGTGTTTTCTCCTGTTGCTCATTTTTGTCTGGCGTTTGGCATCTCCCGGTGGTCAGCACCTGCCCTGTGGGTGGGCTTGAGCTGTGCCCCGCAGCAAGCGTTGTCTGTGCCCTGAGCTGCTGCTAATGTTTCTGTATGCCACCCGGAAGTGAACAGTGTGCTGTTTATCTTTTTCTAAAGAACAACTTTTAATACACCACTTAAAGTCGTTAAATACAGTTTTCTGAATAGTGAGAATGAGGTTTTAGCAGTGAAAGGTGCCACTGAAATGATCTTTATACGTTGTTTCGTGCCTGTTTGCTTTTCATTGATTTGACTTTCTGATAGTTCTTTCCAGGAGACTATCAGTGAGGGTTATGAAAATTGATTCTCACGTTTGAAGGAAACTGTTCATATTTAGAAAATATATATGCAATATAATTCATAATGAGTCATTTTCTTATTTTTTGCTATTTTATCCTGTTTCTTTATTCTGTTATCTACTCTACTGAGACTTTTTTCCTCAAAAAATTGAGATCTATTTCAGTTTTAGCAACCTACCACATAATTAGTACTTATGTAAATTTTTTTTAGATTCTTATTCAGATTTGAGTCCTTATTGAGATATGAGTCTAATTGATAGGACTATTTGGCTCCTAGTTTTTCTAAATATTTAAATATTACTACAGGTAATCTTTTAAAATTAAATAATAAGTCCTTTGCTACATTCTTAATTTATAAATAAGCATGAGAGAATTAAAACAAATCTCAACTAGTTAAGAGTTAAACATTGTGTATCAGCTTGTAAAGTGAATTAAGAGGAAAAGGTGCAAGGCATTGTTAACCTTTTTAGAAATGTGACTGTAGCAATGAGAATATGTAAGGCAAATTACAGCAATGTTGGATTCAACATTAAGTGCTGAATAAGCTGTTTGAATTTTTTGAGATACAACAATTTTCCTAGAAGTGAAAGATGAAATTGTTGTGTCCGTCAGTGACCCGATGCCACTGTGTGAGCCCTCCTGGGCCCCATTTGTCCACTGGGTCACGTATCGGGCCAGCTGCTATTTTCAGAAACAGTGTTGATGACTGAACCCCACAGTTAACCTTTAGAAGAGCAAAAGAAAATACACTTACTAAAAAGGTGACCCAAATTGTGTGTGTGTATGTGTTCTCTCTGCATTATTTGCATGCTTACAGCTGCTTTTTTCCGTTTGTTAGATGGAACTACTGAGTGAGTATATAAAGGTCACAGTCATTGAGGGTGGAAAACTAGCATCGATTACAGAACAGTGGCCACATAGTCTGGCAGCAGTCACTGAGTTACTTTAAAGCTGCGTTAGCATCTAGCGTGGCCCGGCTGTTGCTAACTGAAACCTAGAAAGCTTACTTGCTGCTTGGGGTCCAGTATTAAAGCTACAGGTGTGTCTCTACCTGTAGTCACAGCCTTATTTCCATTTCTGGTAAATGTTAGGCACGCTCATATTTCCTGTGTTCATAAACACTAGGTATGTTCCTGACCAGCGTATCAGAGTAGCTTCCCTGCTGCGCTGATCACCTCTCCAAACTGGCTCAGTGTTTGATAGCCTGTCGTCCAGAATCTGTTAGACGTGAACATTTACAAAGCTCTGTCTGTCTTTGCAGCCATCTGTTACCTTTACTTTCTGCTGATAAGTTTTATAGTCGCTGCATTTCAGCCGTGCCGCACAGCCGCGGTAGAGGAACATGCATTGCGTGGAGTGGAAACGCGGCGTCTGACGGGTCTGCTGTTTCGTTGTAGGTGGTGGAACAGGGCATGTTTGTGAAGCACTGCAAAGTGGAGGTGTACCTCACGGAGCTGAAGCTCTGCGAGAATGGGGGCGTGAGCAACGTGGTGACGCGAAGGTTCAGCAAAGCTGACACAATCGGTAATGCGAGACCCGCCCCTGGGCCGCCGCTGCTAGGGCCGGCGCCGGGGCTCTGAGGGGCGCGGACGCCTGGGCCGGACCTGCTCGTACGGAGCGGCGGCGTCAGCCCAGACGGCCGCGCGTCTTTCTCGGTGCCTTCTGTTAGCTTAGTGGAGTTAATGTTGGTGTCCTCCTTAAAAATCAAAGTTACTGTTTTCGCATTTGAAAATGTTTATGACATGAATATAAACTAAAGCAAAACTTTACATCTCGCTTAAATAAAAGTTGGCCAGGTGATATTGTATACCCATAATAATAAAAATGACTTTCTTAGTATGGAAAGTAACAGTTGTTTATTTCCGTTTTCCTCAATTTATTTTCTTTGATTTAAACACATTTAAGTTAATGAAGTCGAGAGGCTTAGCGTTATAATGACATTGATTTTTGTTTTTAATGAGTAGGGTAGGTCACAATTTCAGGTGGAAGTGTAGCTAAAGCTATAGCTAGCTCTACATAAATACCTATTAAAATACCTTTTTCATTCAATTTTAAAGGCCTGTTTTAAGATAAAAATTGTACTAAATTGAATGTTTTTAAATAAAAGATTATTCATTTAATAACAAAAGATGGTGCTTTTTAAATAAAATGTAGCTTGAAGTAAAACTTTCAAAAAGGCAGTGGTTTCCAAATGTGTTACTAGAAGGCGCGGTCAGTGCTGATGTCGCGGAGGGTGCTGGAGGGCGGCGCAGGACTCCGCCGAGCACCTCCCGGCCGGGCCTGCAGCCCTGAGGAGCCGCTGCGGGCTCCCCTTGGGGTAGCAGGCGTTTGTGCGCAGGTACATTTCAAGACAGAAAAATATGTTGCCCTATTTTTCCTTCTGAAATAAGTACTATTCCTTGGTCCTCAGTATTGACTCATCCAAATTTTACACATAATAAAATACATGAATGTTCTGTTTTCCTGCTCTTCATTTGCCTAGTAACTTAGAAGTTTGCGATGTAACTCGAGTACATGAATACAAGCCTCTTTCTAAAACAAATGCTTAAAATATTAGAAATTCCACCTATAGATGTCATATTGTTACATCATTATGGATAAATTATTTCTAGGTTTGTAAACACACAGGGAAGTGTGAAGCATTTCTGCGTCCTAAAGCTGGAATTTTCAGGACACCATGTGCCATTACGTTAGTCATGACACTGAATTGTGTGCCCTCGTGACCTTGTCTGCCCGACCAGGTTCATCCATTAATTCAGAGACTATTATCTGAAGTGTTCAGCCAGTTGGAAAATAGATAAGAAACAATTTTAAATACTGGCATAGTGCTTTATGGTTATTTTTAAAGTTTGGTATTTTCTTCCTTCCTAATCTCATTTCTACAGAAAAAATATACAATATATATTGATAAATGAGGTCATCCAAAATTCTCTATTACAACATTGCTGAATAATAATTCAAGGCTCGAATAGTAAAATTTAAAACTGAGAAAATGTTTTAAAACTACAAATATCAGTAACGGGTAACTTCTGCGTTCAAAACAAAGTTCTCTCATTAAGTCAAGTAAAATTTGTTACGGACTCTCATAATTGAGAAACAATCATTTCTTTGAAAAGTTTAGGATCTAGTGTAGATTTTAATCAGCATAGTTTAAATATATTAAAATGCTAAATGCTACTTACATTAAGATACAAGTTTTAAAATTGTGTATGAACCGATTTTTGTACAGCTAAAATTTCACACTGTCTTGCAGCAGTGTTTAGCAAGTTGGGTTGTCAGTACTCTAGTGGTTTTTAGTTTGCTCCCATCAGTTTTGGGAGCGCGGGATGGGAATGTGTGAGCAGACTGCCAGCACACATGTGTGTACCTTCCTGCAGTTGCTGGGCTTCAAAAGTTTGAAAGTTTCTATTACAGCAAACATTTCTGCACAAGAAAATTTGTAAGCGAAAAGTTGTAAAGTTAAAATGAACCACAGGAATTTTAGAGACTTCATAGCTACAACATAGTAGTTCACAGTTAGCGAATACTTGTATCTTAGGCACTTCAAAGGAATTTTCTCACATAAACCTCACCAGCACTGCTTCCTCGTCTCACAGGTAGGAAGCGAAGGCCTTCCAGGGCCAGGTAGCCTGCCAGGTGAGAGCTGATGTTTCACGCCTAGCCTGGAGCTTAGCTGATCTCATCTCTTAATCGCTCCCTTATACAGCCTGTGTAGGTGTTCACTGAGCTGATTTTGTTTTGCTAAAGGAAGTGAGAGGAAATACATGAGTGATAGTCTCCCGTGTGGTGGTCTTTAAAAGTAATCAAAAAGTAATCAAAACACTGATAGCTATGTATGTGAATTACAGTTCTTGTCAGGGGAGTACCTATTTTCCTTTTTTACCAAATTAATAAAACGCTTCATCCCCGCTGGTACTGTGGACTAAAAGCGAGAGCAGCAGTAGGCATAGTCCCCAAGTGGTCGGCCACATCAGAGACAGTGAACTTCGCCTTGAATACTACTTCCCCAAGTGGTTTCCTGTAGACATTGAGCATGTTCCAATAAGAAAGGTAAAATTTGGTTTGAAGAGCTCTTTGTAAAGTTTCTACTAGAATGGCTTAGCTTTTATCAAGTACTTCGCATAGGATGTCACAATTGTATATCTGTGACCTGTATTAATAGTTTTGTACTCTGTGCTTTTCTTAATTGGATGCTACCTGATTAAAGTATGGAAAATGATACAACACTCTAAACCCCTTGATAGTCTCACCCAGGGGCCTTGATTCCCAGCCCCAGCCTTGGCCTTCCTCGCCTGGTGCCTGGTGCCTGGTGCCAGCCAGCTCTGCACTTGCCTTCTGGCTGTACTTCCCCTCATCCTGCTCCCCCAGCAGCCACGCCCAGGCCCAGGCCCGCCTGGTGGTGTGGATGCCCCCCTCCCTCCACAGGAGGCTTCTCTGGGCCACTCCCCATTCTCAGGCTGAGTCTCTCCATGGCTTCCCCGGGCGAGTGCAGGTTCTCAAGGTTCTCACCAACTACATCTCCTCAGTCGTTCGCAAGAGCCTTATGTCATATTTCTGATCTCAGATATCAGGGTATCTCTATGATTATCCCGGGGCTCCTGTCTCCTCCCTTACCACCTCTTCTAATTCCCTAGCTTTTGGCACTTCCTGCATAGCAGTGTCTTTGAGATTTAGATCTCCTCTCCATGACTCTGCTTTAATTCGAGTTTCACTTGACTTGTATAATCTCAAAATATACGGTGCATGAGAAACTCAACCCCCTTCCCTCCCAAATCTGTGCACCATTCTTCCCCATCTCTGTTCATTCTCCTCACTGACTTTGCTCTTGTTTGGAATAAAATAGAATAGTTTCATAGCTCGCAAGACTGGGTCACCCTACATGACTACTTTTACTTAGTTCTACCTGGCTCGTTTCTCTTCAGCTGCATTGATGCACCAGATTGTTCACAACAAGCCGAGTACATTCCTTCAGGGCCTTGCACTGCTCTTTCCTGCCCATAGTCGTCTTCCCCCACTAGCAGGCCGTAAAACTCAATGAAGAGGATGTGTGTTTCTTACAGAGTACTAGATAGTACAGTGTAAATGCCTGTGTGTATGAGTATCAACCACCAGGAAAAAGGGAAGAAGAAATACAGACATGGTAGCAGTGACTACCTACCGGTAGTCACTAGACACTTGAAGTATGTGGAAAGAGCAAGCTGTTTCTGTAAGCGGGAAAAAGGGTCATTTTCATAAAAAGACTAAAATGAGCTCCTTCAGCTTCTTCTTCTGTCTTCCTAGGGAATGCCCTGTTCATTGTTTTGAGTGCTGGCTATGTGGGTGTTTCCAATTTGGAAAGTTATCATTGTATACTGATAACCTGTACATTCTTCTGCATGACTATTACACTTCACTACAAAGAAAAAAACAACCGTACCAAAATAGAAAACAATACTTACCAACAAACACTATTTAGCTTATGTAATCATTTAAATATTCTGGCTAATTTACTCTAGTTTTGAGATCATCAGTTAGATTTACCACTTAATGCCATAATGAAATTCTCACTGACTACAAGACTCTTAACGGAAAGTTAACTGCTAACTACACCACAAACTGTATTATCATATTAAATATAATAATTATGTAAGATAGGTACAGATTTTTCTGTTTCTTTAGAGAACATCTATATTGTATTTGTTTTCTAAGACTAGCCAGTTCTAGAATTTAGAAATATTTTCTTCATATGTCATCAGTATTCTCATCACTGTTTTCGTGAGTCCAAATCAGACAAGTTGACCAGAATTAGAAAAACTGAGTAGCATTTGTAATACCTCCTTTTAATGTTTAAATTTTTAAAGATTTATTCAGTGGTATGCTAGTGAAACATAATCACATCTCTATTCTCAAACATAGATATTCCTATGACTTATAGGCGATAAAACTACTCCAGTTAGGAAAAAGACTGCATTCACTTAGATGATTGATGTAGAGCGAAATACACCTTTCGTGTGCATTTCGACCTCCACCTGCACCTCTGCGAAGAGGCCCTGTCGCTTTCTGTTTAGCCTCAGGGTAACTTTAGGTAGCTAAACCAGCTGTGAATTACATCGGTTTAAGTTATTCTTGTTTATACTACATATAATTTTAAAAATTGTTTACACTGTCAATATAATTAAAACTACTTTCCATCTGTAGCTTCTCTAACTGTTCTTTAACTACTTTGAACTAATAACTGTCACCAGAACAGGTATTGGATTTATAATGTGTAAAAAGTTCATCCAAGGTAACATGTATATGCTTTAGAGTTCTATGACTGATTCATACTTTGTGAGATCTTAGTTACTCCAAGTTACCTGTCAGAGTTTAAGTTTCTGTTTTGTTCTCGAACAGTTCACTTGGTCTTTAAGATCTATTTTCTGTTTTGTTTTCCTGGCATATTTCCTGCATGGTTGTTCATCTAGTCTGGATTTCATATCAGCTTTTTAAATTTAGGGTTTCTGTATTGGTGAGCATTAGGGTCTATCTGTGGTATACTCTAAAGTGTTCATTATGTTTACGTGTCTTTCCTCCTTACATCTAGATACAATTGAAAAGGAAATAAGAAAAATCTTCAGTATTCCAGATGAAAAGGAGACCAGATTGTGGAACAAATACATGAGTAACACGTTTGAGCTGCTGAGTAAGCCAGACAGCACCATCCAGGACGCTGGCTTATACCAAGGACAGGTACTGTAGCCGGGCCTGCTAGGTGCAGCACACAGTGCGGGCCCCTCAAGCTGCAGCCTTGTGCACATCCTGCCAGTCTCCAGTGGGTTCTGCTCCCTCCCACCTCCTCTTTCCAGCTCACCTCTTCCCCATCCTTGCTGATCATTGGCTGATTATTCCCTCCTTGAGCTATAGAATTAGCGACTATGAAAAGAAATTATTTTTGATAAAAAAACAAAGCTAATATGATGGGTCAGTAAACGTTCTGTGCGAGTCAGATAGTAAATGTCTTTGGTGTGGTGACACATGGTCTCTGTCACAAGTGGCACGGCTGTGGGCCACAGAAGTAGCCGTGGATGCGGACTTAACCAGCGGGTGTGGCTGTGCCCAGAAACTGCGGAGCAGGCAGGGAGCTGAGTTGACTGACTCTGCGGGGAAGGGGAAGGGCAGCGCCCAGCCCGGCGGTCTTTCAGACACAGCCGCAGACCCCAGACGAGCAGTGAGTGCTGAGCGCCGCCAGCAGGCCTCGCTTTGTCTGCTGCCTGTGCTGCGGAGTTTCTGTGTGCCCCACCCGGCCCTGGCCGCCTCTGCACTGACCCCACCTGGCCTTTTGCGTGCTTCGCTTCCTGATTTCTGCTAGAAGTCTCTTTCCAGAATCCACGCCTTCGTATCTCTCCTTCGGAAACTTTCCCCAACGATTGTCTATCACAGTCCAGTTCCTTATCACAGTCGCGGTTTGGCCTCGAGTCCCGTCTTCCCGGATCTTTAGAACGTCCCATGTTGGCAGTGACCACTCCAGACGGAGGGGCAGTTGGCCAGGCACCCAGCGCTGCGTGCGTCCCTCCAGGCCGGACCCTTCTTCCTGGCTTCCATCTACCCAAGAGTCCTTGACAGCCCGCAGTGCCAGCTTAGCTGTGCCTCCCTGCCCTGTCATGTCACCTAGCTACCTCGGGAACTGTGCTCCCGGCTCCAGCACCAGGACTTCTCCTCTGCTGAGCCTGTCCTGATTGAGGTCGTGCTCAGTATCCTCCGTGACACACTTCGGTTGTCCATCGCCTGAGCTTCCCAGCTAGACTCTGAGGCTTTTGCTTGCCTTGGGCTTTGAGTTATATTTGTTTTTGAGTTATATTTCGTATCTAAACGTGGGGAGCGTGGTCCTCTAATATGATGGCAGTTTTTGTTTTATTAAAATGACTTATGACATCAGTAGATAAGAAGTTGTTAAAAAGGAACAGAGGCACATTAATTTTTGGTAAATCCCACTAGATGTCAAGTATTGTAGTAGGTTATAAAAAGTGATTTGGGGGTTTATTTTAGCCACTATATACATATATATATGTGTGTGTGTGTATTTTTTTTTTTAAGATTTATTTATGCATACAGAACTGAGGTATGGGCCAGAGGTACAAGGGCAGTGAGAGGCTTCCCCCAGAGACAGAGTGGGGAGCAGAACAGGCAGAATGGCGAAGTCCACTGCTGAGGGGAGCAGTGGGCGGGTCAGGAGAGGTCTGCCGCGCCCTGTGGGTCACCTCTGGGGCAGGGATCAAACTCGTGCTGAAGCGCTTTAGCTTCTTTGTGCTGTGCTTTTAACTGCTGCACCACCAGGGAGAGCCCTTAGGCATTATATTTTTAAGTGAAATTTTGCAAAGTCTGGTTTGTCTTATAGTATAAGGAGTTTCCTTATTGAAGATGGAGGAGAACCTTGGGACTTGTTCACTGTCCATCTGAGTTCCCCTCCACAGGCAACCAGCCCCATGGTCAGCAGACCTGTATCTCTCTCCCTGGAGACCCTTATCAGGTCTTGAAGGAACACCAGGAATAGAATTTGAAATATATAAAATTCTCTCTTGAAGTGTTTTCACTGATTGATTATATGTAATGTCTATCATTTTCACTTAAAAAAACTGAGAATTAAAGAATTTAAATAATTTTGCATTCTTGATAAGAAAGCATTTATAAGATTGTGCATAGGGAATACATTTTTTTTAATACGACTAAATAGCCACAAGAACATTTCATCTTTTAAAATAAAAATGTTTCAAAGACCATGCATTAAAATTTCCAGATTGTGAAAGCTATTTTCTCACTGATGATAAATGAATTAAACTCTTTAACTTTAAATATAAATATTTTAAAAATTGAAAGTATCTTTATTAGGAAATGGGAAAAGATGCAGTACTGAAGAGTTTGCCTCCCCAAACGGGTTGTCTCTATTGTTTTCCTGTTTGTTGTGTTCGGTTTAAGTAAATGTTGAAATCATTCTAGATCCATTTTCCTCAGAAAATTATCTTTGAGTAAAGGACTGAAATCGAACCTTCAGTGATTGAAAAGCATGTAGACTTTTACAAATCTGTAAGTAAGAAACGTGACTGCTGGCGCCGTAGCGGGAAACCAAGGAGCGTGGTTCCGTGTCTGCGGGGCCCAGCGGGTGGCACGGATCAGAGCGGCTTCCGCAGGGTTGCCAGGGGGTGCTGCTCCCCAAAAACTCTCAGCATGCTCCACCATTTGGCTCCATGGATTTTTTTCCTTGCTCAGTGTTTGTGCTGTGTGTGCTGACACGGGCTTACAGGTAACCTGGTTAAGGTTCGAGTGCCAGTTTAGTGACACCTGAAGCGTGCAGCCCTCCAAAGTGTGTTAGCAGTCTGCAGCGAAACTTAAGTTTAAGAAAAAGTTAAGATTTGTAAAGCCTTGGATTTCCTTCATTGTGTTTTCTTTTAAAGTTTTCCTCTATGAGTTTGTTTTAGCTTCTTGGGATTATCTCATATTTCTTTTGTTCAATTTAATTGTTTTTTTTTTTTTTTCTTAGTTTATCTTCTTTCCACAGACACACCCACAGCAAACACTAAAGGAAATGCTTCTTTTTTTAAACTAGAGGCTGTAAGGAAAGCTTATTGTGAACAGTACGGTACTGAAGTAAAAGTACAGCTCCGCCTTAGCATATAATTTTAATTTATTAGATATGATTTTCTGCCTTAGCATCCTGCAATAGGGAGTTTAGTCTGATTCTTGCAGATGTGACTTAGCATTTAGAGATGAAGAGATTCTGTGACTGACATGGCGATGCCGTAAATGAAGACTAACTTCCAAGCCCAGAGAAGTCACGTGTGATGTGTGGCTTGGAAGTATCTATGCCGCTGGCAGTCATTGCTAATAGTGGCAGTCACGCGTCGTTCTGCTTAACGGCATCTATAATCGTTTACTGAGCATCTGGCATTCACACAGAACTATGTCAAAAGCTACAAACCGGAAAGAAATAGAAAATGTAGTTCCTGAGCTCAAGGACTTTATCTGCTTGGCTTATCCATACTTATGCCTCAACTCATAGAATACATTGTTTTCTAGTAATTTCCCTTCCTGCCCTCTATCACTGCTGACTCATTTCTCTTCAGTTTATGTGCGTACATCTGTTTTGTATCACTTTCACATGTGTGCAGTGCCTGCTTCCCCCTCTCGGGGTCCCCGAGGTCCCACCACCTGCGTGCCTCCCACCCCTGCTCTGACCCCCTCCCCCTCTCTGGTTTATAGTTGCCTGTAAGTTGGTCATTTATTTACTTCTGACCCTTACTTGGTTTCCCTGGACCCTCCGACAAGTGAAGCCGCATCGGCGCCTTCTGATAGCTGAGGGGTCTCTCTTCCTCTCAGCTTCCTTGCCCAGCTCCTTTGGAGCTTAATGCAGATGCCTCTTCAGCTTGTCTCCTGTGGCCTCTCAATAAGCCCAGAGCTCCTTGAGCTTCTTAGTATATTCAGGTAATCTTCTGAAGCTGTTTAAAGGAAAAACACCATTTTATTGTGTCGTGTTCGCAGGTGTTAGTGATAGAGCAGAAAAATGAAGATGGGACATGGCCGAGGGGTCCTTCCGCGCCCAGGTAAGTGCCCGCGTCCCAGCTGCTTGTCGGGCTTGGGAAGGAAATTCGGAACGGTAGCAGACCTGATTGTGGGTTCAGATAGATGCATGCCCCCGTCCCTTTTCTTATTTTATATTCAGTGTACAAGTGATTTACGTTGCCATTTAAATGAAGATGATGTATTTAAAAAGACTTCCCAGTCAAATGTCTAAGAGTTCGGCAGCGTGATCATTGCAGGTACGGAGTCACCTTGTCTGAGAGTCAAGTCGCTGTTAAACATTTTAACGTTTGTCACGCCTCTTGGGATTTAACAGTACTGTTAGAGTGCAGTTTGCCAAAATGAATTTCGTGTGAAAAGACTGTTTACTTAAGTCAGTGTTTATGAATAGAAAAGCAACACAGTGGGTACGGGGGTGTCTGAAGAGCTTAATGGTGAGGGGATGCACAGTGAAGTCTGGCTTTTTTCTTTCACCTATGGAAAGAACAAGAGCTCTGCCCTCCAAACGGGGCCTCCGTGTGCCGACACTGTTATTTCTCTCCAGCGTTTTTACTCAGTATCTCATTTATTCATTTTACATAGCTGAAGCTTTATTTCTGTTAAAGAGTACCTCCCCATTTCTCCTTCCAGCTTCTAGCAAAAACTATCCTACTCCGTTTCTATGAGTTGGGCTAGTTGGGAACATCATAGACGTGAAGTCTTCCCACATTTGTCTTTCTATCTGGCTTATTTTATGTGGCACATGTCTTCCGGCTTCATCCATATTGCCACGTCCGGCAGACTTTCCTTCTTTTTCACAGCACAATAATTTCTTGCTTCCTGTATGTTCCGCAGCTTTAAGTTCCCCTCAGTGGATGTCATTCCCTGGATGTTATTTCCGTATCTTGGTGGTTGTGGGTTGCACTGCGTTGAGCACGGGAGCACAAAAATCTCTACGACACTGATTTTCTTTCTTTTAGAAAGAAATATGCTCAGAACCTGGATCTCTGGGCCATATGACAGTTCTGTTTTTAACTTCCTGAGAATCTCATACTGTTAGGAGATTCTCCCGCTGCGCCATTGTACACTTGACCAACAGTGTAAAGGGTTTCCAGCTTCTTCTCTTGGCTGGCAGCTGTCTTTTGTTGCTTCGGTGACAGCCATCCGAACAAGCACTGTGGTTTTGATTGCGTTTCCCCAATGATGACTGACACTTCGTGCCTTTCCTCTACCTGTTGGTCACTTGTATATCACCACTGAGGAAACGGCTATCATGTCCGAGGCTCGCTCTTATTTTTTTAATCTGCTTACTTGCTATTTTTTGCTACTGAGTTATTTGACTTTCCTACATGTTTTGAATATAAACCCTTTAGCAAGGGATTGATGTTTAAACATGTGCATTAAATAAGGGCTAAAGATTTAAACATATACCTGAATCTGTAAAATGCTCAGGAGAAAACATGGGGCTCATGATTCCTTGGATACGACACAAAAACAACAACGCACAGCCAGGGTGGCTTCCAACCAGGTTTCCATACAATAAAGAAAACATTCGACAGAGTGAAAAGGCAGCATAAGAAGAAATACTAGATCTGCACTCTGTTAAAACATTTAGGGCTAGCTGGAGGTCAGTGTTCAGACCTTCAATCCTTGTGCAGTAGTGTGGACCTTATGCCACCTACTGTTTTCCTTTTTCTGTGAGCTCATGAGGACTCTTGCAACGTAACAAATTAATATGTGGCAAATATTCACACTAGCTAGGACAGAAAAGTACCATGGGCAGCCTCAGAGTGGCCCGGGTCACTATAATGAATATGTTTATATTTCATTTATAATGAAAATGTTTATATTTCAGAGCGTTTGGAGTTTCAGATTTCACTAGTAAGGTATTAGGAACCTGTATTTTTAAATCCTTAAAATAATGATTTTTCAATAATTTAGTAATAGTGTAGCATTTGCTAACCTAAGAAATGAAAGATACAAACCATGTGGTGCTTACCTTTCTTCAAAGCTAGCGCACACTTTTTTATTTATTTATTTATTTATTTGTGCATACGGAACTGGGGTGCAGGCCAGAGGCTCAGGGGCGGCGAGAGGCTTCACCAGAGCCAGAGTGGGGAGCAGAACAGGCAGATAGACGAAGT
>NW_004567135.1:619359-648400 GCF_000260355.1 Condylura cristata | reverse complement strand
TGCGGAAGTGGCTTTAGCTTCTCAGAGCTGTGCTTTAACCCGCTGCGCCACCAGGGAGGGCCCATAGTGCACACTTTTAATGAGAAATCCTGCCTGTTGTGTGAAGTTTTTCATCTTTCCGCAGCGTAAGGACATACACAAGCATCATTCTGTGATCGGCGAGCTTTGGCAGCTGGGTGTGTTTTCCTACTGATTCAAATTTGCTCTTTAAATTAAAGCCACTCTTCTTTTTCTAGCTATGTTTAGGTGGTTATTTTAAAACAATTTTTGAAATTATAAAATATTTGTGGGTTAATAAGAAAGTATCGTTGAGTTCCAAAAATGGAGACATCTTTTCTACTCGAATTTACTTATTTCACCTGAAAGTTAAAGCTGATAAAAACTTTATTATCTTCTCCCAAGTGCAACAAAGTACTGTTTTGGTTTACCTAAGCAGTTTTGTACTTGTGTGTGTAAGAGACAAAACACTGTCCCCCAGTGCTCCCCCCAGAAGCTTTTACTTTTCAGGTATATCGCCATGTAATTGTTTTAGGTGTATGCAACATAGTGATCTGATGATTTAGAGACACCGTGATTTTATATACGTCGCAAAATCGTCACCACATTAAGTCAGGTGACCCAGTCCCTATACACTGGTACAAACAATGTTTTCATACGATGAGAACTTTCAAGGTCTCCCTTACAAACTTTCAGTGAACACAGCACTGTTAGCTGTGGTCATCATGTCACGTGTTACACCCCCGTGAGTGCAGGGGGACTTTGCGCCTTTTGGTCCCTTCACCCATTTCTCCAACTCTTGTCCCATTTCTAGCCCACCACCAGTCTGTTTTCTGCGCTTTTGTATTTCTCTGACTTCCCTCACTCAACATCCATTCTGTTGCAAGTGATGTTTCCTTTCTGTGGCCAGATACTCTGTTCTGTGTGTGTGCCTGTTGATCTACCTTTTTGTATCCCTCCATTGGCCAGTGGCCATTTAGATTGTTTGAATGACGGGGCAGTAAAAATTGAGGTGCAGAGAGTATTTTCAAGTTGCTGTCTTTGTTTTCTTTGGCCAGCTGTCCAGATGCGGATGTCCTGACCTGTCTCAGTTCTTTCTTTGTTGGCTAGGGCGCTCCCCGTTTCCCGCAGCAGCCTTGCGGCCGCTCGCCCACAGACAGTGCAGGCCCCTTCGTGCCCCACTCTCGCTGGTGCTTGTCCTCTCCGGGACCCGTGTTCTCCCGCGGGTGTAGTGATCTGCTCCGTGGTCTTTGTTTGCATTTCCCAAGTGGCTTCTGGTGGTTGCGGCCCTTCTCTTGTGCCTGTTGAACTTCTGTTGGCCTTTGGAAAAATACTGCTCAGATCCTGTGCACACATTTAATCGAATTTTTTCTTTGCTGTGAGTTGTGTCTGTGTGGATCAATCGGTTGATTAAGCCCTTATTAGATACATGATTCGCAAATATTTTTTGCCATTTGGTAAGACTGAAGTTCTAATCCACCGCCTTGACTGGTCAACCTGAAACCAGCCGTGCCAGTTAGCCGGATGGGGCCCTGCGCACTCGTGGCCGGAAGTCAGACTTGGCGCGGTGTGCGGCTCTCAGGGCTGTGACAGCGCCAAACCAGGCTCCCTGTGCACCTCATCGGGCCTCTCTCTCACCCTGCATTCTGCCACCAGCCTTCCAGTGGCCACCCCCTGCTTCCTGCATCTTGCTTCCCCCACCGCCTCCTCCCTGCCCCTCACCCCCTCCTCCCTGCCCCTCACCCCCTCCTCCCTGCCCCTCACCCCCTCCTCCCTGCCCCCTGCCGGCCGGCACTCTTCCACGCTTGTGGTAGATGGTTCACGCCGCTTCAGGCTTTGCTTTTCCAAGTTCTAAATGCAAACATAGCTCTAGTCTTTAAAAATACAACAAAAAGTCATAAACATTCTCCAAATACCATTCTTTAGTTTTGGGGTGTTTTTATTTTACTTTTTATTCTTTTAATGAAGCCAGCTTCTGTAAGAGGCAACATTTAGCTATTCCTTACCACCCACTCACGTTTTAACACGGTGCTTTTTGACTTTCTGAAAAAACTATTTTTTGTCTAAATTATTTTTAACTGGGTTAATAATGTTGGGGTGCCCCATCGCGTGTGACCACCAGCACACCCACCTTCCGCCACCATGGCCGTTGCGCGTCCCTCCCTCCACGCCTCTCCCCTCGGGGCGTCAGTTGTGCAGGCAGTTAGCAGGGCTCACTTTCCAGCGTCTTTATCTGACTGCTAAGTCCGCTGCTTTACACCCCGCGTTTAGTAGCACCGTCCGGCACTGTCCTGCCAGGCTCCGTCCAGGGGCCGCCGATGGCAGGCCGTCTCTGGTCACCGTGGTCTGCGCCTCGCTGCCTTGGCGCCCCCTGCCGGCGCGTGCCTTGCTCCATCGGTAGCTGCAGGGCGTCACAGTGAGTGTGGGGTGCCGGCTCCTTTTGAGTGAACGTCTGGGGGTTTTCTGGCGGGGCACCTCAAAAAGGAACAACTGGGTCCGGTGTTTTGGACGCCTGCATGCTGCTCCAGCGGACTGAGCTGGTCTGCATCCCTAGCGACGTCGGCACGGTGCCCTGTCCCACCGTCAGCACTTCTTACTCCTGAAACAAGACGGGTGATTCACACAGGTGTGAGGTGGCACCTCATTGTGGCCTTGGCTGATGATCGTGAACATTTTCTCATGTGCCTGTTGCCATTTTTTTTTAAAGATGTATTTATTTCTGCACATAGAACTGGGGGGGGCAGGCCAGAGGTGTAGGGGGGTGAGAGGACTCACCAGAGACAGAGTGGGGAGCAGAACAGGCAGATCAACAAAGCCCACTGCTGAGGGGAGCAGTGGACAGGCCAGGAGAGGTCTGCTGCGCCCTGTGGGTCATCTCTGGGGCGGGGACCAAACTTGTGCTGAAGTGGCTTTAGCTTCTTCGTGCTGCGCTTTAACCCACTGTGCCACCAGGGAGGGCCCTGTCTGTTGCCATTTTAAAAAAATTTTATTCATTTTTGCGTAGAATTACTGGGTGCAGGCCAAAGGTGCAGAGGTAGTGGGATGAGCAGAGTCCCCAGAGACAGTGGGGAGCAGAACAGGCAGAGAGATGAATCACAGTGCTGAGGGGACAGCGGGGAGACAGGAGGGGTCTGCTGCGCCTGGTGGTCACTCCCCGGCAGGGATCAGACTCAGGCCATAGCAGTGGACCTTGGGCCTTCGCGGTGCCAGTGCCGAGACAGAGCCCCAGGCCACCTGATGTCGTCTTTGGAGAGGGGTCTCTGCAGTCCTCTCGCCCAGTTTTCAGTTGGGTTAATTGTCTGTTTCGGCAGTTCTGTGAGTTCTCGTCTATCTTGGACAGCAGTCCTTCGGCCCATGGTGATCTGCAGCAGTCCTTCGGCCCATGGTGATCTGCAGCAGTCCTTCGGCCCATGGTGATCTGCAGTGCTTTCTCCCGTTCCCGTGTCTTTTCGTTTTGGTCGGGGTTTCCTACCGTGCGCCGAGCCCTGCCCCTGGCTCGGAGAATCGTCGTGGTGGAGGCCCGGCTGTTTGTTGTCTCCTGCTTTACTTGCTGCTGACGCCGCCCACGGCTGTGTCCTGAATGTTTCCCCTGCGCTTTGTCGCGTGCGTTTCCTGGTTTCGGGTTTTAAAGCCAAGTCGGAAGCATTCACGGTCAAGTTTCATTCTTCTGCCTGCACCTCGCCAGTGTTCCCAGCACCATTTGTGGAGAAGGGCACCTTTGCTCCACAGCATGCTTTTGGCTGCCTGGTCCTGGCTGAACTGGCCACATACATGTGGCTTTATGTCAGGGCTTTCAGTTCGATTCCATGGCCTATGTGTCGGTTTCAGTTCCAAGACCAGGCTGTTTTCACTATCGCGGCTGTGTAACTTGGCTTGAGGTCTGGAAATGTGATGCCGCCATTCTCTTCTTTGCCATTGCTGCTTGGGGTGTTTTGAGAGCCCATATGAATTTGCTCTAGTTCTTTGAAATATGCCATTTACACATATTTATATATTATATATATATATTTTTTAAAGCTCCACTTATTTCTGCATACAGAACTGGGGTACAGGTGAGAGTTGCAGGGGCGATGAGAGGACCCCCCCAGAGACAGAGCGGGAAGCACGACAGGCAGATGGACCGAAACACACCGCTGAGGGGGCAGCTGGGGGATGCAGGGGTCTGCCGCGCCCTGGGGTCACCGCCGTTGCTGCTCTTCACCCGGTGTGCCCAGGGAGGGCTGCCGTTCCTGTTCAGCCAGGATGCGTTGCTTCAAGCAGAGTGGCTGATCGACAGTGTTGCTGCTCTGATCCATGTGCAGGGTTCTATTTCCTGTGTCTTCTGTTTCTTTCAACAGTGTCTTATAGTCTGTAACCTCATGCAGTTGGAAAATGCTGACTCACTGATCTGTGCAGATACCACATGTTGGCTGACTTCATTATACAGCATTTTTCAGAATCACATGTGTCAAAATATGACTAAGCTTAAGTCGTGAGGAGCATCCAGCTCATGGCAACAAAGTCCGATTTCCCAAAACCCTGGTTTTGCATCGAACACTTGAATGTCACCGGCAGCAACTGTACTTGGAGTTGTTTTCCTTGAAGGACGGGCTCCCTTCACTCAGTTTTGAGAAGGTTTCTGCCCGGTGGCCGTTGTGTAAAAGGAAGAAGAGTGGTGGCAGAACAGTGGTAGTTTCCACGCGGCGTGGCGGCCACCACCCTCTCCTCGCAGGGACAGTGTTGCTTCCGTGTTCACAGGTGCTTTATGCCTACTGCTGCCTGCGTCACACGATAGGAGAAAGAACTGTCGCTAAAGGAAAAGATTAGTAAAGTCGGTGTTTTTTATTTTCGATACGGATTTTTAGTGAAGCTGAGGACTGTTTTCTGCTGCAGGAACAGTGAAGAGTCCAGGGGCGTCTGGTGCTTGCGGAGGGTGCGTCCTGCGAAGTGCAGCCCGCGGCTGAAGTCTCGCTGTCGGAGCACAGCGCAGGACGACGGGGTGGCCGGCTGTGCCTGGGTGCCAGGCGGGGCTGTCCGCACCCCTCGGGCGGTCTTGGAAGTGCCGTCAAGGGATGCATGCCTCGCTGTCGGAGATGCCAGCGGTTCCACCCGCTGTCGCAAACACCTGCCCGCACTTGCGGAAATGCTCTTACCCCTGGGCTGGACTCCTGAACCCCATGCGGGTGCGACTGCGTTTTTGTGAGCTGTTTCCAGACTCAAGACTCGCGGCCTCGCCCACACTGGTCTGCGCCTCAGCCTCTCTGCCAGCGCTCGCCTGGCTGCTGCGGTGGTCTCCTGACATCGCCCAGCCTGCCGTCTTTCTCTTCCTCAGGAGTCGGGCCTCGTGAAGACGAGGCTGATGAGCTGAAATCCTAGTAGAGTCTCTCAGCATGCCCCAGCACACCAGGATAAAACCCAGATTCCTTCATGTTCCAGAAAGATTCTCACACCCAATTCCACAACTTCCGACCTGTCTCTGCGTCCTTCCTGTCCTTCCGCCAACCTGGGCTTCTCGGTGACCCCTTAAGCACGCGGTGCCGTCTGCGGCCCTGTGCTGTTCTGCCCGCTGGAGTCCTCCCTCCCAGCCCCACGCGCCTCTCCATGTGCTCACATCCGCGTAAAACCACCTCATGTGCCTCTCCAAAAGATTTCTGTTGATGACTTTAGTTTGTTCTGGCTTTCAGTGTTTTACAGTTATTTTGCTTGTGAACTGTTTGAGATCAGGAACTCCTTGTTTTTTATTCCTGGTCCCTTACCAAGGATGAGGAAGCAAGTACTACTACTCATTTAATCAGTGAGTGTTTTAATGAATTTCACTTTTAGTGAATTTCACAGAAACTCCTAATACTACGGTAGCGTTGCTAATGAGCATGAATAACGGCCACAGATGGGCAGAAAAGAGGGAGAACTATCTCAGCCTTCTTGTCAGGTGAAATAATGAATCTTTATTTCCATAAATTCTTAATATAAGTAAAATTCAAGGTTATGTTTATATCTGTATCTTGTGTCTGTTCCTGAGGAGTTACAGTGAGTTGAAGTAAGACATAGGTCACATTTTGAGCATTTAATTTTCTGACGATGAAGGCAAAGTGCCAGGATGCCTCTGCATTTTTATTAATATTTTAAAATTAATATCTTAAAATATTAGGATATTAAAGTTAACTCTAAAATGTATTCTCTTCAGTATTTTATATTAAAACTCCATTGTTTGTATTTTGTATTTTTGAACTTAGTAAAATCCTGTGAGGGTCTCTCTCAGGAAGGTACCTTACTTTCACTTAATCCACCTGTGTCCAGACCCCCCTGACAAAAAGTCTCCTTTAAAGTGAAGACAGCAATTTTACCAAGGATACATGTGGGTCTGTCTGTTCACCCTAAGTGGTCTGTGGGGCCACCATTTTGTTACCTGCAGTTCTGCACCAGAACTGCCCTTGAGAAACTGGCCAGTCAGTCAGAGGGGCCCAACCTGCAAGGCGCCTTCCACAGCCACTAAGAGGCCAAGCTGGGGCCCTGGGGAGGCCATGCATCAGGAGGTGTGACCAGGACGCAGGGGCTGGGCCGACGGTCGACAGGGCCCAGGGGCCGGTGGTGAAGCCCCCGTTGGTGAGAGTGGAGCCTGCGGGGGCTGGCGCTGGGGGCTGTTGCTGCCCCACACCCTGAGCACAGCCTGTCTCCGCCCCACTGGCTCCTGCAGGGGTGCCGGCCATTGTCCTGTCCTGCTTTGCAGCAGTGTCCTGCGTCATGGGCGGCTCATGGCCCCGTTTCTGTATCAGGTGGTGTTGCTGACGCGACAGCACATAACAACTTAAAAGCTAATAGAAATGTTTGCGTGTGGCGAATGTCAGTGCTCACCACGCTGCCCCGTGCACGCAGGCAGTGCGGGCCTGTGCCCGGCCCTGGTCCTTCGGTTTTCTTTAGTCTGAGCAAAGAAGAGTTTTGGAAACTGACCACCTTGGGCCTTACTCATTTAGCACTTATGATGTTGTCTACTGAACTGAACATTAACTTTCTTTAACCCATGGACGAGATGTTCAGTAAAGTAAAATTGTTTTCAAAAAGCAGGGAAATTAAATCTTTCAGAGACCTTTAAGTATTATAATTCAATCATTTCTGTATTACTAAGTCATTGGTTAAGCATATTGCTACTTGATTAAAAGCCATTTTTGAGATTTCCCCCAAGAGAGTCTGAGGGAGCGAGGTGTGAGCTTACAGCCTTATGTCTTTCACTTCTACCAGAGGTGGCTTGAGCCAAAAATAACTTCTTGGGACGATGCTTAGGATTGTTTAACGCTCTTTCTCACTGTTGCCGTACATCTTTAAGCACTGGTAAACACTCTGGGTTTTGGTCATTGTTGTGTGTAGTTAGTACCTATAGTTAGCGCGATGGTGCCCGAGACAGGAAATGGACTAATTTTTCATGCTTCCTTTAAAAATGTGTAACTGACGCTGCAGTGGAAGGCCGCCTACTGCCCGGTAGTGGCTACTTCCGCGCAGGTACTGGCTGGTAGGTTTCATGGGGATGATACCGAGTCATAGCCTTCATTTGATACATTTCTTTTGAAAATCGTTCCCTTCTGTACAATTACTTTTATCTGAAAGAAGATTTTGGAAGTTTCACACTGAAGGTCGAAGAGTGGTTTCGCTACCAGCCTGCTCTCCAGCGTTCACTTACTACATACACTGTCATCTGTTGCTTCTTTTCTTTATTTCATAATTTCAAAAGTCAGCATTTTTTTTATCTAATTTATCATTTTCATATTTTTAAAGGTCCCCAGGTGCATCCAATTTTTCAACTTTACCAAAGATTTCTCCTTCATCTCTATCAAATAATTATAACAACATCAACAACAGAAAGTAAGCACTGAATCTTAAAAGCTCTTTGTTTAATTGATCGCCCTTTATGTTTTCCAAAAATCTCTTGTATCTAAAATTTAGGATAAAAGTCTAATGCGTTCAGATTGATTTTCTTTTAAATTACTGGTTAGTTCTCTAGGAGTAACTTCACAAAATACAGAGGGCAGTTATAAACCTTTTGACTTAAAACATATGCTGCAGTAGTTTACTAAAAGAAAGAAAGTACTTTCAGAATTTTATATTCTAAACACTAATTATTAAACTACAGAGAGAAATCTGTTATAACTCAAATTTTAGAGTGTCGCTTTCAGAGGTCATTTTAAAACTGGCTATGTTGTATAGCATTAAAAAGTGAGTATCAGTGAATCTCAGCTAGGAAGCTTATGTAACTTTTATGTTTAGTAAAAAAGCCTTTTCAGCTTTGCCTTTTCAAGTTCAGAGGAATAATTCTCTTGCCCCATCATGAACAATAGTCAGAGTCTCAGAATTGATGACAGTCAATTGGCAGTGTGTGCTTCACAAAATAAAGGTTGACAATTTTGTTATTTGTAATTAGTCCTGACAAATTTTGGGAAGAATGTCGACCCAGAGACAATTATCTTCTTTTTATTTTTTGATACCTCGATGTCAGTTTATGTATCAGGCTAACAGTATTTATGTAGTTAAATATATGCACTAATTTTGTTCATGGATGGCATCTGATTGTCCCAAAGAATAAATTTTAAAAGGCTAAAGCTGATTTGTGAAAAAAATCTTCAAAATAATACCGCTAGTTGAATGTATAGGTCTAATTAACTTTCATTTAAAATTTATATGGGGTATTTGACAAAATGGTTTTAATATACATCTGGATTACAAATATGTGAGAACAGCCCAAAAAGAAAATGGGAAGGAAAAATAGGAGTCACTTCACTAAATATCACAACCTGTTGCATAGGTCTAAGAATTCCACAGAATTTTGTTTTTGTTTATAGAATAGATTAGCAATCAACAGAGCAGGAAAGATGGCCTAGACAGGAATCCATAAGGAATTTGTGTGGTCAGGAAGCATTCCGGGCCAGTGGGGAAATGCGTACATCATTCAAGAAACACTGCTAGCAAAAATGGAGTGTGCTAGAGAGTATTTCCTCAGAACTGAAAGTCTAGGATAATTTTCAAGCCTAGTGATGATAATTAATTGATAAATACATGGGGAAAATTGCTAAAATCACAAGAGTCACTGAATAATAAATTTTCTAAGAAAAAACAGGCAAGGGATTTATTGGCCAATAATTCTCATCTGTAAGTATTTTAAATCTTCATATTCACCACTAGAAATCTGTAAAGTAAAACCATAATCAACTCCATCCATTTCCTTCAGCTCTGTCTCAAACGGGGAAAAACTCGGTGATGTTCTTGTGAGGTTTCTGTTGGAGTGATTAGACTGTAAGTGCTTCTCTGGAAAAGAGTTTGCTGCGTGTATCAAAAAGATTTAAATTACATGTTACCTTGTTCTAGAATTCATAAAGGTCTGTCATGGAATAATAACATTACAGTGTAGTGTAGCAGCGAAATGGTGGAGGCAGTGTGAAAACCCAAAATGGCCAGTAATGTGTTCTTTTCTGTTTAAAACTTTATGTCTGCAGCAAAAACAATGAAAAGGGAAATGCCCCTGTAATTTGATTTGCAGTGTATGTGATCTCTTTTCATTCAGTTCATCAAAAAGTTTCCAGAGGAGGTAAATCATCACTTTCGACCAATTGCATGTGGTTAGCACATACAAAATTCAGTTCCAGATATGACATGCATTTGTGGTGGACTTGTTGGAGAGCTTTTTAGCACTGCATTTTGACTAGACCCTCACAGTAGTGTATGTGGCCTGCTGTGTTTCCGTTCTTGTCTTCCCCTCTCCGTAAAAGTGTGGCAGTGCAATCTGATCTCAAAACTTCTCACTGCAGAAAGTATTAAAATAAGAATTGGATTGTGTCTTAAGTTGACATGATTAACCGAGGCGCCTACTCCTGTCACTGGACTGTAGTTCTAGCTGTTCATATATGTCTCTTTTAGGCATCTAGCTGGTCCTTTCAGATTCGGGAATTTTAATAGCATCTTCTAAGATACCAACAGGCTCACAAAGAAAGATTAAAAGTGAATTTTTTTATTGTTTGAAAAAAAATTAAGCATTTATAAAATGGAAGGTGTTTCTACTTTTAACTTTGAAATTATCATTATGATTATCTAGTTACTTCACTTAGAAATTATTTCTTGACTTTCCAAGTTCAACTTTTGGAAATAGCAGCCTTAGCCTTCAGATGGAAAAATTACAGTTTCTTTAATTAAATTGAAAGTATATAAGTTTAGATTAAGTACATTTGGGAAGCTTCATGGATGCGGAGGTGTCTGCAAGTAGAAAGTGAGTTCAGGTCAGTGGGCCTTTCTGGTGGCCTAGGGGTTCTCAGCATTATCGCTGGACGGCCTGAGTCCTCCCCTGGCCAGGGAGTGACCCACAGAGCGCAGCGGACCCCTCCTGCCTCCCAGTGCCCCCTCAGCAGTAGATTTCAGGGGGTCCGCCTATTCTGCTCCCCACTGTCTCTCGGGAACCCTCTCACCCCCACCCCAAACGGCCACTGCACCTCTGTCCTATACGCCAGTTCTATGCAAAAAGAAACAAACATTTTTTTAAAAATTGATCAGTAGTTGTGACACACTGGTGTATGAAAAATTTTTTTGCGCATTCAAGACTTGAACATGCCTACACTGATAGATCGCTAGGACAAAGTTTTTCAGAAGGATATTATAAAAGTCAAAACAAATTACACTTGAAAGTATTTCATTTAACAAGTTTTTATTATAGATTAATTATATGAAGAATCAGTTGTCAGAACAGTTTTTAACGTGTGTAGGACTAGTCCATACAGAATTTATTTGGGCCTCATTTACAATTTAAGGAAAGGTTACCGTGTGGCACATTGCTTTTATTCCCTGCTTGGCCCTGACAGCGAATCCCTTGAATGGGTTTTTGGTCTCCGAGCTTGGAGCACACTTCTCCTTGTCTGTTCACTTAACGCTCTTTCCATGAGACCGAAATGACCCCTGTAGGAAAGTAGGCCCTGCCCTGTGGGAGCTGGTGAAGCGCCTGCAGGCCAGCCGGCCTCTGGGCCTCGCTCTGGCCCTGGGCGAGTCTCAGCGGGAAGCCCACTGCACGCACCAGCTGTACAAGGAGCAGAATTGTGGTTATGTGTCTAAGGCTGCAGGGGTATGATGTCAGATATCAGGACTGATTAAAAAGTCAATATGAAATTTTTATAGATAAATGAGACGCAGTTTTATTTTAAAGTTAGATTTTTCATTGTATCATTTGATTATAATACAGAGTTCACCTAGAATTAAAATTACTGTTTACTGCTGGCAGATTTATTTTTGCAAGGTAGCATAACCTAGGAGGATTCGGGGCTAGTTTATGTTCTTCAGGGGAAAATAACAGTAGTAGGTACGGGAGAGGCTGGAGGAAGTCTGCAGAGCCTGGGCTTCTACCCACTTCGTCCAGGCGTTTAGAGAACTAGCAGTGGTTTGGCTGTTTTCTGAGACAGATCTTAATGTTGCATTTAGGAAACACACAAATGTGGGTTATAAGTGACTAGTCGAGGCAACATTCTTTTGGATCTTAATTGTTAAAACTAGACTGTGTCTTTGGGTAGAGTTTATACTTACCCTCTCCCTTAAACAAAATTGCGGATATCCTTTAAGGGTTCTGCAAATCCAGAAATCTGCTTTTGCAAGTAAGTTTGTCATTTCTCAGTAAACAGGAATCCCTCGCCCGGCAAATTCCATCCCACTGCCACAGGAATAGTAGCATGTCCAGCAGCCAGCTGCTTTGCGTGCTGCAGGGAGCAGGGTGTGCTCTTGTCCTCGGTGTGCGCGCGTAGGCATGAGCATACCTTTGGACATACTTTTCCTGGGTATTGTGCCTAATTTTTAAAATCTTGTAGCTGAAATACATGTTTCTTTAATTTGTAAAAAATGGAGGCCTTGATTGTTGGAATTATTTTGATTTTTCATTCTTATAGCAAGAAAAGAAAAACAGGCTTCAGCGTTTATTTACTTGTCCACGAAGTTAGCCCCGAGAACCCAGTCACTGAACCGCCTTGCACTTCATTAACTACTAGAAGTACAAAGCAAAAAGCAAGTCATGTAGTGGTTTGCAACAGCCAAGAGATGCGTGTGCTCTGTTTTTTGTTTTATCCGTTTATCTTCAGTAAAACAGGTTCAGAGCCCTAAGCCCGCAGTTCCAGACTTGCGCTTGATCGAGGTCTCCTTCGAGCCCGCTAGCTTTGTCTCTCGCAGAGTGGGTTTTCTTACGGCCAGAAGTTGGTTTTTTGTTGGGCTTGGAGCAGGCAGATGGTGCAGGAAGAGCCCATGGGAGAGGTGTGTGCGCGTGACTTGTGGAGATGTGATGTTCTGGTCTTATGTTGAGCTTGTTGCTGGTGGGAGGGTAGTCACTACAGGCTTTGTTAGAACAGACAAGAGTGTACTCGTTTAAACTGTTATAATAATTAAAAACTCAGAAGGTAATACTTGAAAATATTTGAAATTATAGGTGAAAACTACTTTAAAAAAAAAAAAAAAAACCACCAGGGCTGAATTGTGGCCTGAATTGATTACTGGAGTTACTGGTCATCGAGCAGTCTGACAGTCTTATTTATGTCGTCATTTGCTTTGAGCAAATGACCTTGACTCTTCTTTAGGCTTGATCTATGGAGTTAAAAAAAGAAATGACTGAAACTGTACATTTGAATTATGCCCAAGGTAGCCATCATAAATATTTTAAAAGATAATCTATTAAAAGTTAAGGGAGAGTCCATTTTTTCCACAAAAATTTATTACATGTAGCAAGAGAGGGGTAGCTTAGAATATTGATTGAATTTGTTATTTCTAAGTATAGAAATAGCTCTAATTCTCTAGAGTTGACAGTGCAGAGCTTTCTGATAGTTATTATTCATCTAGTAAAATGAGCTAACAGATCAGAATAAAGGAAAGCCAAATAATATCGGGGTGTCACTGCTTACGGTCATTTCACCCTTGCATTGCTCATTACCGTGGTCTTTTCTGTACTTGAATGCTGGATTTTGCTGATCTGGCACAGAAACTAGAAATAGAACCCACGTACACCAGAACAGTGATGTCACAGAGGCCTTGAAAACCTCTGCTCTCACCTGTAACACACAGCTCTTCCTGTCTCTGCTGTTCTCAACGCTGTTCCAGCAGCAGGATGTAAAAAGGACATAAATGAGATGATTTACTGCTGCGGGTGGTGCTTAAAATCTGAATGCTTTAACTTTGATGGAGCGATGAAGAATGGAGCAAGCTGTGAAGCCGCTGCAGTGAATCAAGGGTAGAAAGATATAAAAGTGGTTTGTGTGGGCTGGCGTGGTGCATGATGCGACCGCCTCGTTGTTTGGATGAGGAGTGTCTTCAGTGGAGGGTTTTTGGTTTTGTTTTGCTATACAGACCACTTAGCTTCATGTCTTAAAAACACTTAAGTGCTTTATAAAGAAAATGGTATGCCTGACCACTTATCTAAATAGGCTAAAGGTCCTCTGTTCATTATAACTACACTATCTATATAACTGAGTGCATTATGAAAAATATTTTTTGCTTTCTTCCAGTGTGAAAAACTCAAATTATTGTCTCCCATCATACACTGCTTATAAGAACTATGATTATTCAGAACCTGGAAGAAACAATGAGCAGCCAGGCCTCTGTGGCCTAAGTAACTTGGGAAATACCTGTTTCATGAACTCAGCTATTCAGGTAGGTCTTCCCCAACCAAGTGAAACGCTCCTGTTTCACGGTCAAGAAGGGCAGAGCTGGGGCTTCGTGTCAGAACATGAATGCTTGCGTGATTTGAGAGTTTCTCTTTCCACGGTGGGAGGTTTAAGCGCCAGGACTCACCCTAGTGCCAGTTGCAGAGTACCACCGCCACGCCCCACAGCTGGCAAGTGCGTGTTACCGCACCGGGGAAGGTTAAATGCCATGTCATACAAGAGTGTGATTTGTCTCCGAATGTGTAAAGACGAGGCCTTTATGTTCGAATCTCTGGGGTTTTTAAGCATTGGCGAATGCTTATTAGAGAATGAGAACGATATGACCACCCACCCTTTCATTAAATAAAATTATTTCTAATGCATTTTAACTTAATGTGACATTAAAATTTTAAAAAGTGTAAAATTTTATGAACCTCTTTTTATAGAACAGATTTCAACAAATAACTGTCCTTTAAAGACCTTTTAATTTGGAGGTGTGAGAGGATGTTCCTTTTTTTCTCTTTTTTCTCTCTATTGAGTTTCCCTTCTTGCTGTCACCTATATTCTTTTCCGACATAACTTCTTAAATATTTACGTCACTGATTGAAGTAATGAGAGCTGTCTTTATTTTTTAAATACCACTGTCACTGTGTATAAAACTGATACCGGTTACTTCGTTCCCTTTAAAAACTCTGTTTCAAAAGCCCAAAATATTGGCAGACTGGTTTTGATATTTGAATTTTAATCACTTTTTGCTACCTTTTTGCAAATTCGGAATTTTCTTTTAATAAATCGTCTATATTTTCCTCTATATTTTAATATTTAATTTCCTATGCCTGAAGTATAGATTAAATATGGATTGATAAGGACAATATTGCAGGCCTTATTGTCTGAGAAGAGTATAGCATTCACCTCAAAGTCTAAAATCCTTTTGGCTGGTGTATTTGATTCAGTTGTCTTTACAGCATCCTTAGAAAATTAGACTTTCGCTTGGCTCTGTCGTCTAGAAGGTGACAGTTTTTTTAAAATACACAAGGGGCACATGATGGTTAATTTCTGGGTTTGGGTGCGAGTTGCCCCTCTTAGGGATGAGCTTGCCTGTTGACACAGATCAGTACAGGTCAGACCCTCCTTGAAATCTTCAGTGAGAGGGATATTGTTCATATTTTAGTGTGCACTTCTTTGCTCGAATTTGTTTTCCTAGAATATATGGAGTGCTAGTTAAATCATTAAAAATGTAATCTAAATTTTTTTCTTCTGGAAGAGAGAAAAGAAACTTGGCGAGGAGGTTTGCCGAGCTGGCTGTCACCTGGTTTTCCATCACCAGGAGCCGTGCTGCTGGGGTGGGGCAGACGGTGGGCCTCTGTGCCCTCTGCCAGAGCACCCTGCCTGCCTGACCAAGACGCCCGCAGTGTTCGGGCTGGGCGGTGTCTGGCTTAAACAGCCGTCTGGCCGCCGTTGTGCACCGGGGGGCCGCCTGCCGCCAGTCTGCTGCTGGGCGCCGGGCAGGGCAGCGTGGTGGCCTGCTGGCTGGGCCCTGTGGCAGGAGGCCACAGCGTGGCCATTGAAGGCTTGAGAATGGATCGCCGCCGGCTTCTGGCCCAGGGAGAGGCCGCCGCGCCCTCGGAAGCAGATGCAGTGCTTTGTCCCCACGCGGCCGACTGCGGCTTTTCAGGCACTGGCGCTGAAGCCTTCTCGTCAGCTCTGGCAGCTCAGTGTTTGTTTCAGTGGATCTGTCTTGGTATGTTGAAGGCGTCCGAAGCTTCAGCTGTTTTACTTTCCCGGGTCATTTCCTGCGCAAATGGGAGGCTGGGCCGGTGCCGCAGGGGCTTCGCAGACCTCACCTTCCCGCCCGGAGGCCGCTGCCCTTGGCCGGCCTGGCGCCCAGGCACCGCTTTGCGGGAGTAACCATAAATAACAAAAAACTTGATGAACACTTCAGCAAAATAGTTTAGCTACTTGTGATTATTTCATGTCTGTATCTTAAAATGGTAGCTGTTTCCAAGCAGGTCGGGGAGGGAAAAATCTGAGTTTTATTTTTGCTACTTTGACTTTTAATCCAGGTTTAGAATTGGAAAAACCGGTACTTCAGTCTTCTTTTTTTTTAAAGTCTGTGATTTGTAATTGATGGGTGTCAGCTCTCAGGCCACAAAACCCACCATGAGAGGGAAAATAAAATGGTCAGAGTACCTTTTATCTCTGTGTCACGTGAACACACGTGCAAGGTCACAGGAGAAAGGTTATTATGACTAAGTAGACTTTTGAAAGAGTTTTTATGTAGTATGTCCTCAGTTATGTTTATGTTCCCTGTAGCTGTTTTCCTTGAGAGAAGTTTCCTTGTACTTCTGTGAAATTGAAGACAGTGGAAATATTATAAAATAACAGTTCTATGGACAATTTCGGTTTTAATGTAACTTCTTAAATCAACTCAGCACGCCTAAACATGTGAGTGGGCATGGTAGCATGCCCACGGCACATTCACTGACCGAGAACACAAGGTGTGAAAGCAGCCCTGAGTTTTCTGTCTGAGAACAGCTTAAGCCATGGGTAGCCTCAAGGTGTTGATTTTTTGGTTTTTATTTTTGCTTAAATGATTAAAAACTAAGCACCAACACTCAGCGTGATTTAGTGTTGTTGTTACTGTTCAGGTTAAGTAAAGACTTTATCAGATGTAATGGCACGATAGTGTTGGCTTTTTCTGATGAACATAGCCTGCCCTTTACTCTCAGTCACTAAACATTTACTGAAAACCAAGCATGTGACATACTTTCAGACAGAAATCTTGACCTTGAGAAGATTTTAGTCCCAGTATTGTAATGTTCAAACTTTTCATTTTTTTCATATTATTATTATGAAAACTTTAGTTGTAGCTTCAGTATTTAAACAGGCGGAAGGAGATTGCTTTGGTGGGGGGATCACCAGGGTGACATCTGCTGCTTTGCCTTTTTAATGGGCTCAGAAGCACTCTCACAGGGCCGAGGGCTCCTGAGGAGCAGTGGACAGCCATGTTCTGGCCAAAAGAGGAGTGAACATGTGAAAACACACTACGTTAAGAGGATGGACAGTGAAATTACACTCCTGGACTGAAAACAGTCCCCTTGCTGACCGCTCCCCGCTCCCGTGCGTGTTATCTTCACCACTCGGTTTCTCCTGATGAGAATACTAGTAGCTGTAGCTCATAAACTGATGATGGAAGATGGCAGCAGCTATGCATAAATGAATAGTAGCAGATTGGTTTTTGTCTTTTTCTTAACTCGGGGAGTTAAGCAGAGTGACACTAGGTAGATTCTACCTTAATGGCCTCTGGGCTTTGCCTTCCTATGAGTCTGCTTGATGGAAGGGAAGTAAGGAAGAAAGAATCGAATGAGCTCTTGTGTCTTTTTCACCTCATGTTATTGCAGCGCTGGTATTTCGCATCCCCAGGTTTGGATTGTCCGCGTTTGGCTCTCCCCGGGGAGTGTCCGGGCTGCGGCCCTCCGGCCTATTTGCCGCAACCCTGCCGCCATCCGCTCCTGGCTGTCTGCTCTGCCTGTGTCTTAATCCCCGTGATACGTCTCAGCACAGAGCAGGAGAAACAATCCTTTTCAAAACCCAGGCATTTTTGTTCTTCCTTTCTGTACACTAAATGTGTTCACGTTCAATCTACAAGCTCCAGAGCCCCAAGAAAGAGTCTAGCCCTGCCGCCTTTTCTGCCTCTTGGTGATCCCTCCTTCCTCACTGGCCCTTCACGTGTGCCAAAGACGTTCCTGCCTTGGGGCCTGAGAACTTAGGGCTTCCTATACCTGCAACGTTCTTCCAAACACATAGCCTTGCACGGCCACTTCTCGAGGTTTCTGTTACTCTTGAGCCTTTCGCTCCCGCTGCATCCACTGGTAACTGCCTCCCTCCCCACCCTCCATACAGCAGCCCTGACCACCTGACGTGGTCTCTGCGGTGGGGCTCTGTTGGGTGTCCACTTCCCTCCTGCTGCTCCCAGCTCCCCCCGTCTTCCTCCCTGCAGCCCTTTCCCACGGCAGAGACTTTGTTTGGTGACAGCCCCATGAGCTGCAGCGGCATGGCATCTTGCATGTAGAAGGCACGCACATTAGTGAAAAGTGGAGGAAATCACAAGTGTACTGTTTAGTTTCTGGCTTGTACATCATAATGGTCATCATTTCATGAGGTCCCAGTTGTAGGATGAGAGTAAACATGGGATTCGTTTTGGGGTAGGAGAAGGTTATGAATTAATTTGTAGGCCTATCTGTCTGTCGTCACAGTCCATCTGCCTGGGAGGCAGATAGGCGGGCCCGAGGGCTGTGTCCACGGGAGTACAGCTGTCGAGGGGCCATTTGAAATCATGGAAAAGGTCTCGTTGAATGAGGGCTTTAAGAAAAAAGATCACAAGCGTTTAAATTACAGTTTCTGAAGAATGACACTACTGCCCAGCGCATTTTGTAAAGACAAGTGGTTTCTAGATTTCCTGATGACTTCATTACCCTAAAATCAGACCAGCTCATTAGCTAAGGCCAAACGCCCGAGACCGCTCGCGGCAGCGCGCACGCGTGGGGGGCTCGCACCCAGCGCTGTGCGTGCTCCCGCCCTTTCCTCCTCCTGTGTCATGGCGCGTGAAGTGATGGACGACTTCGGACGGTCTTGGTGGGGGAGGGAGGCACAGAGAAAGCAGAGCCACCCAACTCCTTTTCTTGCTGCTGTTGGGCTAATCTGCATAGATAATCAAAAAAGCCTTTGCATCTGCTCTGTGTCAAGCAAATTGTGACGTAGCCAGAGTCGGGAGGTGGCGTGCCCGGCCTCCAGACACTTGTGGGCTAGTAATGCGGTGGCCATTGGGAAACTGCAGCCCGTGTGGTGGGATGGAAGACGCCGCCAGCCCAGTGGTGCAAAGCAAAGAGATTGGGGGACAAGCAAGGGTTTGCCAAGAAACGTGCTTGTGTTGTTCCTGGCCTCCCTTGCGCAGTATAGTGCTGTCTGTTAGGACTTCCGCTTTGCCCACTTGCCCACAAAGAAGAGCAGGGCTGTAGCATGCTAGGTCACGACTGTCCTCACATTTTTCTGTCACAGAAATTCCGACACAGACATCGTTCCGCTGCCTGCCCAGGGCATGCGCTCTGCAGCTGCCCAGCCACAGCCGTGGGCGGTGCTAGTCTGTCCCTCGGGCCCAGCTCTGAAGAAGATAGGGTGCTAAAACCTTTCAGCACTTGCCATGCTGGTGAAACCAAACGGTAGCCTCTGAAGTCGCTCGACGGCCGTGGTCGCTGACGTTGGAAGGCATTGGCGAGACGCCCTCGCTGCTTTCTGATCAAGGCTCGCGTGTGGGAGGAGCTGCCTGGCTTTCCCTGGAGGCTCTGCTTGGCATAGAGACCGCATCGTTGACCTGCATTGTCATCATATCACATAGGAAATAGACACGCAGAGCTTACAGATTTGGTAATAATTTTTCAGTAACTACCTAAGGTTTGTAAGCTTTGTCTCCTTAACAGGAGAAATCTTTCGGTAACAGTTTCTGAAGGAAGTTAGACATTTGACCACAGTGTTACTGTCTGTAAGGAAATTCTTAATGGTCACATCCGTGGGCGGTGTCCTGGAAGACCTGACAGAACTGTGTGTCACACGGAGGCATCTGCAGCCTCTGTTAGCCGGCCGCTGGCCCCACAATCCTGCACGTTTCATGCTCAGCCCCCCCCCCTGCACTCTCCTTCAGCGAGTCCTTTGACAAGAGCCCCGTGAGTGAGCAGGGCGGCCGCGCCTGGAGGGGCTCTCGGCCTGGCCGCTCGGTCATCCTGCCTGCCGTCCTGGTCCTGCGGGATGGAGTCTGGAGGGGCCTTGGCTGGGAAGCTGCCGCATGAGAGCAGAGTGCTCAGAAGTCTCGCACAGCAGCTAGCGGCGTGGTCTCCGCCGCCTCGCGGTCCTCCCCGCGCCACCCCGCGGAGGCTGCCTGGCCAGCCGGCGGTGCGCCCTTGGGCACGCGCGTCTGCACGTGGGAGAAGCTGACGCACACAACACTGACACAAAGCGGACCTGTCTCCCCGAGTCCTCAGCTCGGTGCGCATTGCTCTCCGACTTCTGCCTGCCCCGGCGGTGCCCTTCTGTGGTCCTGCAGGCCCCGAGGCTGAGCCGGCCGGCCGCCGCGCGCCTGTGCCGGGCGACTGCGGCTCCAGGCGCGCCGCGGGCCTCCGGGCCGTGGGCCCCTCCATAGCCGCCGCGTTAAAGTGCCCGTGACGGCTGCTCTTGCGCAGACCAGGTTCCTGCCACCTGCAGGTCAAACTCGGCCGGGCCCACCCGACCCCTTCACGAACCGCGGTCTTCGGGGGGTGCCCACGAGCCAGGAGTGGCCGGCTGTCTCCCTGGCCTGGGGCCAGGCGGTCGGGGCAGGCCGGGCGGCGCCACGTGTGCTGGGGGCAGCTGGCCGGCACTGGCCTGGCCGCGTGTCGGCGCGTGTAAAATCACGCGGAGAGCTACAGCGACCGCACCTCGCAGCACGGAGTGGGGCCTCGCCGGCCACTCTCCTGCCATGTTGCTGGTGCTGCTTTTTACAGTGTTTTGCAGAATAGGCTGTGCTTACAGGGTATTCCTTTCGCAGACGGTGAGAAACGGCGTCGGATACATTTGCAGTTTGACTCAGCCCTGAAGAGTGTTCTGGAGCCGTCTAAGCCTCCAAAGTGCCCAGTAGTCGGAAGTCTAGCGCATTACACGTCATCCACTTCTTGAACCGAATGGTCAGAGACCTGTGAAAATCCTGGTGAAGTCCAGCAAGCGTGGGTGTGTCCGCCGCGACGCCACCTGCGGCTGCCCTGCACACCTGGGGCTGCAGCCTGAGTGCCCCCGCCGGCCGGCCGGGCAGAGAGCGCTCTTCACTCACTAGCTGTAGGGGGAGCAGAGCTGAGGTGTGGTGCTTTTGTTTTTTAAATAAAAGGATATTTATATCCACTTACATTTCTTAACCTAAATTTGTTAAAGAATGCTTAAAGAATGAGTGAATAAATAGGTAAAGCAAGCTAGAGCTATCATCGTACTTGTTCTCTGTAAAGATGTGCAGAAGCTTCAGAATTGATTTAAATTAACGAGATTTGCCTTTCCTCGGGGAAAAAAAATCCAAAAAGTAAACATCAAGTATAACTTTCAAAATAATTATTTATAAATCTCCTTGGTGTAAGGACAGGCTTCTGTTTGTGCCTGACTGCGAAGTCTCCATCAGAGCTTCCTCCCCTTCACTGTTGCGTGACAGAATGAGGGCCAGCCTTACTAGGATGCTTCAGTGGTACTGCAGCTCCTTGGAATACTGACGCTGTTGTCGTGACAAATTGAAGAACAGTTACGTGGCTAAATCTGAAAGTTCTTTACCCTTTAATTTGCAGATACTCTAAGATAAATAAATGCAGGATTTATTTTTAAATCATAAGAAAGCAAAATGGCTTCCTCATTATAGGCCATTTGTTTTGGGTTTTGTCTTTGGCTTTTTGTGACTGGTTAGTTTGAAGGTGTAGTTGTTAAAAAACGGTCGTGAGCGACCATTCCATTTTGGTCAGTTGCAGAATGAGCTACGTGACTCACAGGCTGTAGGTGATCAAAACTTAAGTGTGTTTTCTTTCCTGTTCTAGTTACCGCTTTACTAAGATAGTGAGCACACTGACCGCTTGAACAGTGGGCTTCTGGCGCGCCTGGACAGGAAGGGAGTGGCTCAGACAGACTCAGCATTACAAAGACAGCCTCTTTTGGCGGGGATTACTGTGGCTATTTTCCAGGTACTGGGGGTCCAGCTTTGTTACAGTTATTGGGGTGGCTGTTTATTATTCATTTCCTAAAATATGTTGATTGCAGACTTGAGACTTGGTTATATAGAACATTATTTCACCACAGCGGTTTGAACTATGCAGACATTTACAATGAGAAATTAAATTGAGACTCACATGAGCCACTTTTTTTTTTTTCCAGTGAACTCCAGAAACTCTCAGTCTTAATAGATCAGAATATACTCAGTGGAAGAACTTTTCAAAAGTACCATAAGAGCAATAGGAATTTTGCATGTGTGTAAGGAAAAGTTATGTGCAAAATTTTCTAAGTAAGCATAAAGACAATCATTCTTCACCTACTATTCCACTTATAGTATATTGGGTTAAGAGTAGGAATTTGTAACTAGTGTTTTACAGAGAATTAATATATTATACAATAGTTGATAGAAGTATTCTTTTACAAAAGTAGTCCTTTACGGAGGCAGTGGTTCAAGGTCCATGTGCATTGAATCACACAGCAAAGCATCCATTCTGATTATTTAGAAGACTTCCCTTTAAAATGTTCACCCTGCAGTAGATGGCTTGGGGAAAGGAGTGTCATAAAAGGAGTATTGCCAACTGTTTTCCCTCACTCATCTTTTACGATGTGGATTTATCAGATCATTGTTAGGGCATTTACAGTAGCCATTTTCCTTCTTTATGAAACTGGTATGCGTTATTTGGGCTTTTATTTTTTTAATTAGAGATTTTAGTGCATAGTTCTATTTGGAGTACAAATCAGACCTCTTCAAGTATTTTTCCACTGCTGATCTTTCCACCATGTGATTTTCCATTCTTTGAGCACACGTGCGCAGCTGCGCATGCCAGGCTTTGTTCCGGAGTTTGTGCCAAGGTGAATGACACACGGACTTTGCAGTGTGAGCGAGTTCGTGCTGTACAGGCCTGAGGTCCCGGGAGGTGCTAAGGCAGATGAAACTTTTGTACGGGATAATGAGGCCAGTTTTAAAGAGTCAGAATTTCTTACAGAGAAGAATACTTCACGAGAAGTATATGCTCAGGCCCAGTCTTAATTCAGTAGACTGGGAATAGGTCTTGATCTCCTGATTCACAGTTGGCGCCCACGCGTTTGCCGCTTGCATTTGAAATGCGTCAGTGCAGAGAACCCACCACAGGCCACACTGAGGGACAGGTGCTTTGTGGTCAGGGCAGCTCCCGCTGCCCGGCTGGCGCTTGTACAGCCGTCCTCCTCACTCCGCGGCCTGTAGCCTTCCCGCTAGTTAGCGCGTGCCCGACCCCTCCCGCTCGCCAGCTGGCAACGACATCATAGCAGCGTGACATACAGTAAATATGAAGTTCAGTGTTTTAATACTTAGACCGTGTCTATTTTGCACAACATTAACTTCCCTGAGGATTATCAAATTTAAAGTCTTAGGTGGTTAAAATAATTTTAAATAACTTGGTTTCTTTAAAATGATTTTAAATATTTTTAAATGTAGAGAGATATAGTAATCTACTTACAGATCTTAAAATCTAGTGACTTTAAGGCTTTTTACTTTTGTTAATTAAACTACTGTTACAATACCTTTTTCTTTAGTCTTAACTAATGTTAACATGATACTTGATAAAGTTCTACAAGTCATAGGCACAATATATAAACCAAAATATGACTTACATATGTGTTTTTTGATGAATCACCTTCCTTTTATTTGGGCCGCATTTTGTGGGTGATGAATTGCCAAGCTATAGTTCCCTTGAAAACATGAAATTAGCAGAAACTACCTCAAAATGCGTATGGCTGTGGCCTCATGAGCAGCCACACATAACATACACTGCCTCGAGGATCCCTTTCGTTTTGCTGTGCATTCCCAGAAAGGCTCAGATTCGCTCAGAAATAGCGCGTATGTTAAGAAAGGATGGGTTTATTATGCTTTACAGTTTTACTGAGAGTAAGAGCTGTAGCCACATAAGCAGAACACATTTTACTGGTTTTCAGTCCATAGTATATCACTCAGTAAAACATCTTAGCGGCTGGAAGGAGAATTTCCCTTATCAGTAACTCTAGGACTTTTAACATACGTGTGTCTTAAGAAAGGAATTGCTTTGAAACAGGAAAGTGGTAACTATTTTATACTGGAAGAATCTTGGCAAGATTCAGATGCTTCAGAGCTGTAACTATGGTTTTTTAAAAAGAGGTATTTATTGATGCACACAGAACTGGGGCACAGGCCAGAGGGGATTCATCCGAGACAGAGCGGGGAGCAGGGCAGGCCGACTGAGAGGCGCAGCGGGCGGGTCAGGAGAGGTCTGCTGCGCCGTTTGGGTCTCCTCCGGGGCTGGGATCGAACTCGTGCTGAAGTGGCTCTAGTTTCTCAGTGCTGCATTTTAACCCGCTGCGCCACCAGGGAGGGCCCAATTATGATTTTATTTAAACATTTAGTTCAAGTATCCAGTCTTTTGTAGTTGCCGTATTTGTATTTCTAAACTCGCCTTATGTTAAAAGGTTGAGGACTGAGTTGTATAAACTAATTGTAGATCAAATTGCATTATGACCAAATGTAAGAAACTGGGTTCCTCCTCCAGAATGATGGCCTCGAATGCTGGTAATATGTTACTTGAGACGTGGAAATACTTCAGTTGTTTGCCTCTGTGCTTATTTTGCTATTTTAGTTGTTTTACTCTGTTCGCCTTGAAATTCATAACAAAAGTTACAAGAACGTTTATTTTAACTGGTCTTTATAATATTTCAAGAATAGAGTGATTTCCTCAAGTAATGACATTTTAAAGATGAGGGGGGAGTGTGGTATTTTGAAGACTGAAAAGTATGCAAAGTTTAGTTTTTAAATATTTTGTGATCTGTCTCCATTAGGATAACGACACCAATATTGAACTGTACTTGTATGAATCTTTGGGGAAAAGTAGCTTGTGGATTTCTTAAACCTTAATGTTCAACAAATGGGAAACCGTTTGTGGTTGTGTAGAGCTAACACCCATTGTCAGGTTTGTCTCAAAATATATTGCTTGTGGTACTTTGACAGGCAACACAGCAGTTCTGCACTACAACTGCATTTGTGTGGTGTTGTCGTTTGTTAGCATTGAATTACAGTCAGCTTCAAATGAGTGTGTGCCACTATGAAAATAAATTCTTGTCTCTGTCAACATTTGGAGAAATCCCTGGAGGTACCCAGTATACCACAGAGGGTGGTTCAGTAAGCGCCCACCAAAAGAAGGGGGGACGTTTTCAACAGACGCTGCCCTTCTCTCTGCTTAGTATTCAGCTAGAGGTATTTTAAGAACTTTTTATTCATTTCAACCAAATACATTTTGTCACATTTAATAGCGTTTTACTCAACCAAAACTGTTGCAAGGGAGGACTGAAGAGACATAGGGATGAGCCGTAGCCGCTGCAGCACCAGCCGGACCCCGGCCCGGGAGGGGCCCCAGGACGCGCGCAGCAGCCCTCTCCGGTCCCCCGCTGCTCCCTCAGCCGTGGGCCTCAAGGGGTCCGCCTGTGCTGCTCCCCACTCTGTTGCTGGGGAGCACTCTGACCCTCCACATCTCTGGCCTGTACCCCAGTTCTTATGCAAAAACAATAAATCCTTAAGAAGAAAAGAGGAGGGTGCACCCACCCGTGGCCGCAACCAGGCGCACGTGGGTCAAGTGTGTAAGTGTTGCGCCTGCTTCGTGCCAGGTGACACGGCGCTCCTGCGGAGGGACACGTGAAGCAGGAGCTCGCCCACAAGGCTAGCGACGGGTTACGGTGCGCCGAGTCTTACAAGAGAAGCAAGCACTGAGCAGTCTGGAAACAGACGGGAGGAAGCACTGAGGGAACCTGGAGTCTCCCAGGCAGACAGATAGCTGGCTCTTGACACTTTCAGTCAGGTCGGTCAGTTGGTCAAGCAGGACAGCGGCTCAAGCAGATGGCGCAGGGGCACAAGCCAAGGCGGTCAGAGAGCCTCAGCTACTCAGCGGGGCGGGAGCAGCCAGCGCCGAGGCGTGTGAGGGGTGGCGCGTGTGCTCGCTCGCAGGGCCGTCCTCCCGGAGGCTGGGGCCTGAGCCGAGCGGCTGTTGAGGATTTGTAGCAGGGAAGTGGCATGCAAGGTGCACTCGGGAGAGACTGTGGCGACGCTGTGGGAGAGTGCAGGGACTCCGAGTGTCGGGTCTCTAAGGTGACGCTCCGCGCGAGTGGGTGGAGCAGCGTGAAAGTGGTCCTGTTGGCACAGCCTGGCTCCGGGGTGTAGCTGCAGGTGGGTTTTCACTGTCCCACCTGTCTGCGTCCGTGCAACGCACCCCCTTCTTTCCCTGACTCCCTTTCTGTAAAAACAAGCATGGAGTCTTAGGATGACTGTCAGACAGACACGAGTGAGCCCTGTCTTCTTAGGGTGACCCTCGCTGGCCGAACAGTGGGCTTGGGAACGCTTGGCGCCGGCGTGAGCCCACGCTCTCTCTCGGGCCTGCGCCTCGCTGGGGCCAGTCTGGGCCTCTTCTAGAGCCCTGGGGCGTGGGTGCTCAACTGCCTGCCCACCCCGGTGCCCGGTGACAGTTAAAGACACACAGCAAAAGGCAAAGATAGTGTGAAACTCGAGGTGTCCGGTCATGAGGGTTGGCCTCCAGAAAGGGTAGAGAAGTATTGCGTCCCTCAGCTGTCGCTTACACTGCCGCCTGCCTCACTCTGCACACCCTGTCGACAGGTGTCCTGCGAAGACGGCCGTGAAGGCACGAGGCCTGGGAGGCCTGCGCCAGCCATCACCCCACGCGGTCCATCGCCCCCACAGGACACTAAGGGTCAATATTAAAACTGCTCTCCGCTTTGCCTTGGGGAGGGGACGCAGCATATTAATCTGACACTGTGACTCCTGCATATAGAACATTCCGTGGTAGAGACTGTGGCTACCTGAGTAAACAGAGATTATAACTGCAATCACAAAACAGGTCACCATAATTTACCTCCACAATTTGAATACGCTACACTGTGGAGTTCCCGCCGAAGAGCACTGCTGACGTGAGCCGGCAGGGTGAACCTTTGTGACCACCACAACTATTTCCCCTAATGCAGATAAGCAGTAAGCAAGCTTCGAAAAGCTTCCATTTCCCTAGTACTCATAAAAGTGTGTTGCAAGTATTTTTACATGCAACTAAGCCACCAGACTTTGGAGTGCTTTGCCACAGAACTAAGACAGATAGCTTTCTGCTGCCCAAAAGTTAAGTTACCTCTGAGACCCACATGTCTGTATCAGCCGTTGCAGAGTCTGCAGACTCTCGGCGTGTGGATGGTGAAGTACTGTTGGGTTCAGGACAGGGTAGCGTTATGTGGTGCCATTTAAAATGATTCTGTCCTGAGAATGGGCACCGTGTAAACTATGCTGCTACTGTGTTTTATTTGAAATCCTAATTGGTTTCATTCAAAATGGAAGATAGCAGGAGAATTAACCTACTGATAATTTCGCCCTTGTCATCGAGAAATACTGGATTTGCATGATGTCAAGGAAGGGCTGGGAGAAGTAAAAGCACACGTCACCAGAGCTGCCGCCACGAGCGTCTGCTCACAGGCCCACGTGCCTCTACCCACCCGCCGTCTAGATTGGCCGGCCGCCGGGGCGAGGGCGGCTCCCGCAGAGGCACGGCGGGGGGGCCAGCCAGCGTGGGCCCCCGCTGGCCTCTGCTCAGCCGCCGGCCGGCCGGCCGGGGTGCAGCGCGGGGTGTGCAGACAGCCCGTAATTTCCGCAGGCGAGAAGAGAAGGGAGGAGGCCCGAGCGCCCCCAGGTAGCAGGCAGCTTGTTGGGGTTCGAGTTCACGCGGATCTGGCGCACACACGCGTGTTTTCATTTACTCTAAGTAATGGGTCTGAAATTGGGGCCAAATAGTTGAGCGCATCATTTGAGAGTTATTCAACCAGTTACTTCTTAATGCAGTAAATCACCATTTAAATGTTTCTGTGTGTGACTATTGCAGATTGCTTTGTTTCTCTTCATTTTAACATGTTTTGAGGAAAGTAAATACGTGGCTTCTTTGGCTTGAAATGCATTTTATCTTTTGCAGTGTTTGAGCAACACACCTCCACTTACTGAATATTTCCTCAATGATAAATATCAAGAAGAACTGAATTTTGACAATCCCTTGGGAATGAGAGGTGAAATAGCTAAATCTTACGCCGAATTGATCAAGCAAATGTGGTCTGGAAAATTCAGCTACGTCACACCAAGAGCCTTTAAGGTCAGTGCGGCAAATGCCTTCAGAGAGGGCTGTCTCATCTGCACAGGGACAGGAATCACAGCTGCCAGAACAGCGGGGCCTGCAGAGGGCCTGGCAAGCCAGAGAGGAGCCGGCAGAGTGCGGAAGGGGCGCCCAGAGACCCCCAGAGGCTGCGGGGTGCGCAGGGGGTGGCCCGGGGAAGTGCGGGCGGAGGCGGGAGGGCGGAGGCGGGAGGGCGGCTCTTGCTTCAGGCTGCGTCCAGGTTTGGGACGACCTGCAGAAAGATTTTTACAAATGACAGGTTAAACTTGGCCATGCCCTGGAATTCTTTTGGAATCCTTGTTTGACTAGTCTTCAAGACAAGCACTAAATTGAAGTAAACAGATTTGTAGTACAGTTCTAAAACTTCAACTTTTATTTTCTTTGAATCAGTAAAACCTTTAGTAACTTAGCCTGTCATTCAACTAAGAACTACATGAATTATAACGTTTTCTTAGAAACAGAGTTCGTTTCTAAGATCAGATATATGAGAAATTTTATAGATCAGATATATGAGAAATTTTAAGCTTTTATATGAGAAATGTTATAGATCAGATATATGAGAAATTTTAAGCTTTTAAAGAAAAGGTTTCCAGCCATTATTTATAGAAACAAATGACTTTCATATAGCGCTTCTACTAGGCAACATTTAATTAACTAGTATGTGAGGAGCTAGTTAGTACTAGTAAGTTAACTAGTTTACGATAAACTGGGTAAAAATGGCAAGTTAGAAAACACATGCCTTTGTCTTCTTTAAGTTTCGAAACTTTTTTACTTTTGGAACAGGCTACTTCAGAAAACCAGCTGTTAACCCTTACCCATGATTCCATTTAGTTTTCTTTTACTAGATATTCTCCTTTAAAATTGTGTGTAGAGTCTTGATATCTGATTTTTTATTCTTTCACATTTGTTTCCAGTCCCATCAAAAAAAGATGATTATTAACGCAAAGTCTAGGAAAATTGGGAACACAGTATTTGTTATCACTATTAAATTCATCCTCTTTTTATACAGATACTAAATGACAGTAGTAATTTTTCTAGTGACCCAGGAATATTTTGAACGTTAGTGGTCTTCATTGTCTCCCAGTTCGTACAAAACTTTGCCCTATTTTCTCATTCTTTTCTCAGTCAGTGTTTCTCTTCTATTTTATCCATCATTTATTTTAAAAGCGGCTCTAAGTGGGTAGAGTGGGAGTGTGGCCTGAGCTGAGCCATGTTGCCGCGAGGCGGCGGGCGGCGGGAGCTGGGCTGAGAGTCGTCCGACCGCCCTGGCCGCCGGCAGCAGCAGCTGCTGCTGGGAAAACCGCAGCGCCGGCCGCTGCTTGTGCACCGGCGAGCCCGAGGGCCTGTGTTGGCTCGTTGGCCCCGCTCCACTTTGCTGACGCTTCCGAGCGCTCGGAACAAGGCCGGCATGTTCCTAGCGTGCAGCGCCGCGCACACGCTCCAGCGCGGAGCCGGGGCCTGCGCGGCCTG